>NC_064644.1:182094059-182406142 GCF_023864345.2 Schistocerca serialis cubense
GATTATTGAAAGTCAGATTGCGTTGCGCTAAAAATATTGCGTGTCAGTTTAGTGATGATCAGAATAAGCAAACAAAGAAATGTCTGAGTATGTTCAGTTTTGCTCAGCTGTTTGAAAATCAAATAACTTAAGGGGTTTATCAGCACAGTAATTCACTAATTTTTCGAAGGGGACAGGGGACGTTACATATGGCGACCCTGCCAGGATAGGACTGTCTTTATTGACTGTGAGAAAATTTTAGCTTTTGACCAACATTTTATCAATAAGTGTGTGCATTTGATTTCTTTGTTATTGTAATTATGAAAAATTTCCTCAAATCTGTATTGGGCACTGCCCAAAACAATTCGAAAATTTTTTTGTGGGGAGCATGTGGACTATGTAGTAGGTTGTTTAGGTTTTTATGTTGGTAACATCATGTAGCACTCTGTATGAAAATCACTGACTGTGCCGTGTGCAGTCTGTGAAACGTCCCCTTAGAAAAATCAGTGCATTACTGTGCTGATAAACCCCTTACTTTATTTGATTTTCAAACAGCTGAGCAAAACTGAATGTACTGAGACATTTCTCTCTTTACTTATTCTGATCATCACTAAACTGACACACAATATTTTTAGCACAACACAATCTGACTTTCAATAATCCCTACAAAAGAATGGACCTGACTAACATTAACCTATACCTTTCACGAATCACTTACCTCACAAAAATCTTCGTTACACAAACTATGCAATACGGCGAGCGCCAAAACTGCCAGCTAAATAAAAGATTCTAACTACTGAAGGCACTAACTACTGATACGCATAGTTAGCAAATGAAAGATTTTGACAGAGAACAAACAATGTATTTACCTTAATAGTGTTCAAAAGTCATTATTTACTGTCTTCGATGGACACATGTCCAGATCATCTGCTCTCAAAACATACCTGGAGGTTGAACTGTATTGTGGCCAGCTGTAGTGATATTCCTCTTACAATGAAGTGTAATGTTCATTAGTAAATGAAGAATGGCCACCCGGTTGGCCGTGCGGTCTAACACACAGCTTTCTGGGCGGGAAGGAGCTCCTGGGACCTGGCACGAATCCGCCCAGCGGATTTGTGTCAGGGTCCGGTGAATCGGCTAGTCTATGGATGGTTTTTAGGCGCTTTTCCACCTGCCTCAGCGAATGTGGGCTGGTTCCCCTTATTACGCCTCAGTTACACTATGTCGGCTATTGCTGCACAAACAAGTTCTCCATGTACGCGTACACCACCATTACTCTACCACGAAACATAGGGATTACACTCATCTGGTGTGAGACGTTCCCTGGGGGGGGGGGGTCCGAACCGCACAATAACCCTGGGTTCGGTGTGGGGCGGCAGAGGGGTGAAGTGGACTGCGGTAGTCGTCGTAGGGTTGTGGACCACTGCAGCTGCGGCGGGGATGGAGCCTCTCCGTCGTTTCTAGGTCTCCGGTTAACATACAATACAATACATACAAATGAAGAATTGATATTTGTACGGTAAAACCACAAGCATTCTCCACACTGTCATGCACATGCTCCCTACTGCAACACCAGAAAACTTTCATGTCAACTGGCTCTGGCCGCAAAAACCTGCCTATTATATTCCCAATTATGTTTGTTGTACAAATGTTTTGCAGGTATGAATCATGCAGGGGAAACTCCGTATCTGTTTCCGAGCAACTCATCGGGACCAGACACGGATCCCAATTCCAACGATGGGCAGGTGGCAGACCTGTTGACAACTCTGTGGACCAATTTCCCCAAATACGGGTAAGGCATGACAATAAGAATTTTACTTATTTAATTTTGCTGAGCAATAGCTTCCTAAATCGATAATGAGTTGTTAACTAGTGGTATTTAAAATATTAACGCGAATATATCATAAATTGTATACCAGTAACCGCATAATAATCAACAAAAATGATACTTAATCACTGGAAACGAAACGTATGTTGTAGTAACAAGTGAAATGATCAGATAGTTTAGAAGACATTCTGGCAGCCATGTTTTGAACAAATGCCTTCACTAACAACTTTTATTGATTTGAAATATTTGGTTCTATCTGTTGATCTCAGTTATATGTATGACACATTCTAGAGAGATGAGCTGACATACAAACAGGTAATTTTATTTATCCTTGTATCTCAGGGCCTAGTCCAAGCCTATGTTTTTTCCTAATTTGACTACTTGGAAGGCTTCCGTGTAAGATATTTTGAAGGTAATGGTCCAGATTTGCGTTTGGTATGAGTGTGTGTATGGTAATGTTCAAATGGCTCTAAGCACTAGGGGACTTAACATCCGAGGTCATCAGTCCCCTAGAAGAGCTACTTATACTTAACTAACCTAAGGACATCACACACGTCCATGCCGGAAGCAGGATTCGAACCTACTACCGTAGCAGCAGGGCGGTACCAGACTGAAACGCCTATAATCGCTCTGTCACAGCGGTCGGCTGTATGGTATGATGTTTGCGTTGTTGGTTGTCCTGAAAAAGAAGGGAGAGATTGAAAAGTCATGTCGGCACATAACTTAATCGTCTCGGACAGCACCGGAAGGGTCGCCGAAAGTAACACTTTCATTGGAGGGGTTATCGAAAGCAGATCACCATCAAGTCCCTCATGCCTTCTCTCCATAAGACACTCCAGTGAATTTTGGAACTTAACCCAGAACATCGACGTGTAATCTGGTGATGAAGACACGTACACCATAACTTTTCACCCAATTCGGCAGAAAATGGCGATGGGAATCCGTTCACCCGTTACACTAACGTCTATAGAAGAGCTTTGTAGATTATTTTAGTGGACGTCACATCCAGTGACTTGCGGGGCAGAGCACTATAAACAGAAAGATTTCCAAGAGCTGTCCTCAAGGATTCATAAGTGGTCCGTTGTTTTGGGATCTAGTATTGAACCTTACTATATCTGTTAGACGTGCAGACGCTACTGAACGTGTTGTTGCACACGCAGATGACATTGTCGTAGTTGTGTCTGCAGACTCCAGGCGGGACTTGATGCAAAGACGAATGATGTGCTCGCTCAGCTGCTGCAATGGTGCAAGGACAATAAACTGATTATTGGTATTCATAAAACCACACACATACGTCTGAAGGGAAGACTTTCTCTTGCCAGAAATCCTTTTTTGAGGCTTCACGAAAACTCTGCAAAACGCAGCACTATTTGTGGGTATTTAAGTGTTCTTCTAGACGAGAAAAGAAACTCCTAGGAAATATAAAAGCTGGTACTCAGAAATCGGCTAATATTATGAATACGACTGCCCGTACTGACACTGCTGATTATAAATTGACGTTGCTTGTGGTGCGGTTATATCACGAAGCTATCTCCTACACCGTTGCGGGCTTCCAGAGTCTAGATGCATCGCCTTCGACAAGGAAGCTGTGAAACAATACTGCCCTCAATTCACTGGAGCGTACTTCTGAGGCTCACCGGCGTCTTGCGCTCTATACTGGTCGAGGACTTGCTGGTGATTCGCGGTATATGTCCGATGGATATTGTTGTACGTTACAGGGCAGTGCTGAATTGGTTGGGGCGTGGGCAATGTGATCGTGCGTACGAGGTCACATCACTTATATTACTGATAAAAGACGTTTACATGCCTGCAGGTTAGATGAATGGCAGTCTGACTGGAACACTAGAAGTACGGCATATTTCCAATCATCGAGAACAGCCCCAAACTGCGCAACACTGCTCTTACTCGAGGTATGGTGCACCTATTGACAGGTCACGATCCATATCCCAAACATTTGGATCGAGTGGCATGTAGTAACACAACAATCAGTGAATGTGGACAGGAAGCTTCCGCTAATGATACGTTTTTCAAATTTCCCCTTTTTCAGGAAGTGAGAGATTGCAGACTATTAGAGTGCGATCTGCAAACAAATCTAATTGACCGAAACTTGTAGACCACAGTTACTATCCAAAATGAAATTTTCACACTGCAGCGGAGTGTGCACTAATGTGAAACTTCCTGGCAGATTAAAACTATGTGCCGGACCGAGACTCGAACTCGGAATCTATGTCTTTCTCATTCTGGAAACATCCCCCAGGCTGTGGCTAAGCCATGTCTCCGCAATATCCTCCTTTCCAGGAGGGCTATTTCTACAAGGTCTGCAGGAGGGCTTCTGTGAAGTTTGGAAGGTAGGAGACGAAGTACTGGCGGAATTGAAGCTGTGAGAAGGGTCGTGAGCCGTCCCTGAGTAGCTCAGATGGTACATCACATGCCCATGAATGGCAAAGCATTCCGCTGCAGAGCGAAAATTTGACTGTGGAAACATTCCCCAGGCTGTGGCTACGCCATGTCTCAGCAATACCCTTTCTTCCAAGAGCGTTAGTTCTTCAAGGTCTGCAGAAGAGCTTCTGTGAAGTTTGGAAGATAGGAGACGAGATACGGTTCGAATTGAAGCTGTGAGGACGGCTGAGTAATGGGGTGGAAAAGAATAAGAGTTTATTCTTTACCGAACTGCAGATAAATGTTCATATCTGATCTAAACGTATCATTAATGACATAAAAACTGATTGCGATGCGAATTCGGCACTTTGATCAAGGGGTTTGTAATTTAGAAGCTCGCAGTCTGGGTTGAAACTGCAATGAGCACAGTTCTGTCGACGTCTATTATGAGTCAGTACAAAACACTGCGCGTCCTGGCAGGCTCGTGGAGTTTAGGTTAGGTCATCGGAGGCCATGGTAAGTTCCTGCGTCGTCATCATGTGCACAATCCGTTACGTCTGCAGCCAACACTATTAAAACATGTACCTTAGAAATAACAGTTTTGCAATCACATTTTATTTAGGGACAATAATTTGCATGGCTGCGAGATTTAAACATGTGTTAATAGCGTTGGAAGAGGAATAATTAAAATCGAATGGCAATGGTATGTAGTGGAGTGATCAAAAATCCTACTAAAAATACAGACCAAAATTAAAATTAGAATATGTTTCATTACAGAGGGACACAGTAGGGAGGAAATAACGGTGCGTGCTAGATTTACAACTCAAACTACAAAAATGTTACAGATATTGAACGGATTTCTGGAAGAATAACGAGATAAGTTTTAAAGTAAACAATAGAGATTTTATGGAAATCATTACCGAGATTCTCGCATTCTGGAAGTATATTTACCGGTTTTACTGCAAGATAACATCGTATAAGTGGCATAACATTTGCTCGAAGCGGATGTTCGACACATTCAGATGGTATCGTTGATTACCGCTGCAATTCACCTATTTCTTATCAGGATGTAGAAGACAGAATAGTAAATTTCATTATGAATAAAAATGAGATTTTAATGAGAAATTAGGACACGAGATAAGGACTCTTCAGTGGGGAACTTTGGATATGTTACAAATGACGATCATAAGTATTACAAAAGTCTGCTTATTTCCCGTTAATACATTCTTCCACAACGAAACAAGTAGTAAATGGCCATGATAAGAATCAAATGGCATTAAAATAAAACTGATTATATTGTAGCAAACAACAACAAAATTGTATAGTATGTGATGACCCTAAACTATTTTACAATTTTAAGTGATCTTAGTCACATAAGAACTTGAGCAAAAATGAATAAAAAATCTTCTAACGAACACTCATCAAGCAGCAAATCAGAAATGTATACTATGATAATTTATATAAAAAGGGAGTTTTATTACATGAACCTTCAAAGTGGATGTAGTATACATAGCTGAATGAGGATATTATTTAACAAAGATTCTTATGCAAACAAGAAAGATATTTCAGATATGAAGAAAGTTAAAAAAAATAAAATCGCAAGTGGAACAAGGCAGCAGTGAAAGAGGCAATATTTCCAAGAAATGATAGAGCGAATGTTACAGAATGTGTTGGGCTAATCTAAATTACGCGTAAATAAATTCGAGAGTATGTGAGAAAACCACGTCAATTTGCATAAAAGAAACAATTGAAAATAGTGAAATGGTATGGAGAAAACAAGCAGAAACTAGTGCTAGCTAAACGTCACACTCCATTTCTTAAGATGACGTAGCTAGCAACATTGTGTTGTTTAAGATATGAATCTGAAACAAGAGCAATAACGAAAATAACGATGTGATGATTAGATGCTGGTGTTGCAATAGAAATGTTGAAAGTTAAATAATACGTGAAGAATTTGTTGAATTACTGAAGGAATACAGTTCTAGAAAACTGGGAAAATGGTGTAATTATGGTACTTCTCGAGGCAAAAACTTTTGTACCTATCAACCATCTCTCCATAAAGGACAATGCCCTTGAGAAATATTTGTACACTGAAGAATTTATGCGTCAGTAAAATGCTTCCATTCAGAAATAGATAAGGAACCAGGATAGGGAATAACATAATTTTATGACCCAAATCATTCTTATCAGTCCAAGTGGAAGTTTTCAGGTCTTTGAACTGCGTAAACTGTGCTACTGAAACACATGTATACCACCTTTGCTTAGGTGACAACATTTTGATGTTTGCTTTTCGTGCAAATAAAATTCCATAACCAATGCGAAACACTAGAAGGGCATCTTTGAGTGTTGACCTAAAAATCTGTTCAGTAATACTAAAATTATCTATGACCAAAACATGGAAAATAAAATACTTCAGGTGGACGATGAAGCTGTACTATTGTTGCTGTATGTTTTTTACTTGGGGCAGCTGAAGACGACGACTCGATTGATGCAGAAAGAAATTATCGAAAGAGTTGATATGGCCCCGTATGCACACAGTAGAATAATCTACATTTTTGGAACTAATATTCTGATTTACTGTATCTGAAAATGGAAAGCTTACAATCTGGATGTATTATAAGCATTAAGATTTGGCAATCAGACGTCGACATTTAACTAGAGGCAGTTCTACAAGCAATGAAGCTTTGCATTTTTTATGATTATAGCCTTTTCACCATATTGGACTACTCAGAACGTTAAAAATCAATGACTCCCATTACCAATATTTTATCCTACACTATTAGCTGATTTCAGTAAGTGGTCATTACCAATTGCTTCATAAATTAAAAGTGTAAACTTGAGAGCGTTGTGATTGAGTGAAACCTACAAGTATACTCTGCAGAGTGGAATGATTTCCTCATAGGAACTCCAGATACGTCCAGTTGATGCATAGTGAGACTGTATTTGTTGATTTCTTTCAAACAATGTGGTACCAGTACAGCTTTATATGAAAAAAGGAACAACTGTGAATAATAATGACAAATCTAAGATTTATTTATCGATGCGATATAGATGTACTATGTCAAGACACATTATGAACCCAGTATCAGAGCCCAGTTCAGTCAAAGACCACATGTACATACATAAAAGCTTTAAAAAGTATAAAAAGAGCATACCAGTCTACTACAGCCCAAATAGTTCTAATATGTTGTGTGATTAACGGGAGTACCAATACAGCAATGATGGTACCAGCAACTTCCTTGAGATGTGAATGAGCAACGTCATACAAAACTGCTCTCTGGCAAGGGCGTTTGGAGAACGACTGTGAGAACAACATGTCTCATGGGTTCATTCCAAAAGTGCCCTATGATATTAATGTCGGGGATCATGCTGATAATCTCTAGCGCTGAAGTGTTTGTTGCTGAATATATTCATCTGCTAGACGAACGCAGTGTTGTCGAACTTTTATCGACATACACAAACGTTTTCTCAAGACGGTTTTGCACAGCTTGAGTCTGTTTAAAGAAGGGCATCGTGTAACCACCAAGTGCTACTGTACTGAGTACTTATTTCCAATAACTAATATCTGGTAAGCAGAAACCCGCAAGTCATGGCTTAATCATACATCGCCTTTAAGGGAGGTTCTTTGGTGTCAAAGTCTGTTCCACATACGTGCTTCTATTGTATTGCACGCAAACCAGCAGCTACCAAGTGCAAAAGTCTGTACAATAAACTGACCAAGCTGTTTTTCGTATTCCAGTGATCCGGCGCCATCCGGAAGTCCAGTGGTTTGGGAAAGGCTGACGGCGAATACTTCCAACTATCTTGATATGCAACTGGAGTTTACAACACGTCAGGACGTCCTCAAGGAACGGATGGATTTCTGGAGAGATATACTAGCTTCTTAAAGAGCTGAATGTTGTGATATTCTTTGTTATGTTCCGCACACTTCAAAATAAATTTTAATGCGTTTAGTTTGAAAACAACATTTAATCACAATGTCAGTCTGAGTTTCATTTCAAGTTCTGACCCACAGTTTCTCATTTAAAGTTTTTAGATGTGGATGGTTTCAGTGATGATTTGTCGTTTGTGGTCCAGCATGATATAGTAAGTACGTTTCCGTGCTAAATGAAGTGCCCAGTTTTTTTTTTCGTATTCCCAGTCCTACATTTGCGTTCTCTCATACAAATATCATACACTAACTATTCAAGTACTTTTATGAAAATTGTTTGTAGTAATTAATATAGTTTCCTTGCAAAAAATATGAAGTTCCACAGTTACTTGTCACCTAAATCTACTCGAAGACTTCAGAGAAGGATGCACCTTTAAGTTCCAGAGCAAGTGATTGAGACAAATTTCGAGAAATTTTGGAACACACAGAGCGACACGTGTAAAAAAACACCTCCTGTAAACGTGTGTGTTCGGAAAGAAAATACTTCTTGAGATACGTACCATTTTAAATTTTGTGTCGAGAACGGTCAGTCCTCAGTATTGTAGGCCGTTTTCCTGTTGATATTCACAGCTCATTATTTCGCGCTTATGATTGTCTCTTTAGTTAGTCGTGAGACACTAACAGTATTTTCAGCACTCCTGGCATTACAACAAGATTAGAAAATACAGAAAAACTGCAACCAGTCCATTTTCTGAAGCAGTTATTTCTTCCATGAAGCGTTTTTCAGGCTCAGCTTCAGACGATGTACAGGAAGTTACATAGCTATTTCAAAGTATAGTGCTGGGTGTTGGTTTGCAACTGTATGGGTGACTTTTGTTGTTAATATCCATCTGTCTGCTTCCATTGTGATGGACAGCTGGTACCACACCACTCTCTTTTACAGGATATGTGTGTGTACACGCTGAATCCAGCACGTGCAGTTCAACTGTCACTTGTTACAACAAGTATAACTCATTTTGCAATAGGCGTATTCATTCCCTTCTAATTAAACTCGAATCTCTGTAATAAAATATCCGATAATTGACAGCACCATAGCATTACTCTCACGACAGACAGGATGGGAGGGGGAAAAAAGTGCCGTGAAATTCAGTTTATGTCAACTGCGACGCTGCGTGGCAGCAAATGTGAATGCAGTATTTCGGACATACTTGGTAATATATGCAACGATGTTGACTGTCATCTATATATGTACCTTAAGTCACCTGGATGACACATTAAACTTCTGTGAAATATAAATGAAATCTGAAATCCATTGAAAAATGAAAACTTTATATTCTAATTCGTCAGTGAAAATTGCATAGGATATAGTCTTAGAAATCAGATAAATCTTTAAGAAACACCTTGAATGTCTTTGATATGTGAAATGAAAGAAGAGCTTCGATTTCAGTGCCACGTTTACCAGGTATATTCTCTGATGAAACTTTGACAACAAGTGGAATTGTACATATCACATTCAATTTGTATAAATTGGCTTTATTCAGCTAGCCCATGTCTTCTCTTTCCGTAACACGCTTCTCAAGTATCAGAGCTCGATTGATTTAATTTGTAAACTCCCACACTTGTTCCTTCATTTGGTACGCATGCTAATATCGCTAGCCTATAAGAGCGCATACTTTATGGTACTCGAGCAAACACTCATGATGTCATATCGTCTCTAAATTCTCGTACCTACATAGAAATGGAAGTTCGATCTCCAGTCCAGGTACACCAGATATATGGTGCAGAAAATCAGTTTTATTGTTTGTTTAAATTAATAAGGAAATTGAATACTGTCAACATTCTACGGCTGGTGCAGGTTATTAAAAAATTAATATGAAAGTAAGCTTTTTAAAACTATAAATTAGCATCTTACTACTGCAAAAGCACAATGGGGTATTAAACAGCTTTCAAAGACACTTACATGTATAAGACGACAACCTGCTAAAATATGTATTGTGGTGCTATCTGTTTCGACCATACGTCTCATCCGGAGACTTTCTAAAGTCTGCAAGATGATGACTTACGGTCAAAACAGGTAGCAGCACAATAAATACTTTAGCAGGCTGTCGCCGTATACATAAAAATCTCTTTGAGCAGAACCTAAAAACAATTTTAACCATTTTTATGTCTGTGAAAAAAATGTAACCGTTTTAATGGGTCAGTCAGACACTTCCCGAAAGGAAAGAGATGCAAGCACAAGAGCTTGTATTAATTTTTGGCAATCGAAACATTTCATAATGGAACATAAAGATATCTAAATCGGCTATTTGTATAAAAATATATTGGCTGAGGAAAGAACACTCATTACTTTTTATATACAAAATAACCATATTCAAATTTATACACACGATCCGATTGAGAAAGGACACTAGCTAGCAACACACCTACAGTTATTGCACTTCGCACATTCCCTATGGAATATTTTCAGGAGTTTTAAAGAGATTAAAAGTTAATGTGATAGTGTTCAACATAGAGTGGCGTTTTCGTTGTCAACGTTTAAGGAGTCTGGACAGAAATAACATACAGGAAAACTGCTTAATATTTTCAATGTAACGACGGCAATATACCTGGGAAAGAAGCGTGCAGGGTAGATGAATCTTGTAAGTCACATTTTTGTATGTGAGTACTAAGTTTACGTTTGTTTACTTTAAAAAGCAGTCTCAGATACTGAAGGTCAGCTACACACAATAGGCGATGTGATAGTTCAAAAGTGCAGTCTAAACTAGAAACACAAAACATTCAATTATGTCACAATAAACAGCTTCAGAAGAGACCTTCAGAATATCAGCCGAAATGAAGTATACAAAAGAAGAGACGGAAAGTCTAAATGCAGTTCATTCCAAATAAGTTTCTCTTTATCTCCGACAGAGGTTTCCCATTTAAAATTGCAAATATAGTATCAATAAATTGTCGAAGAAACCTCGTATACCTGAAGACATCAACGTGTACGTAACAGTAAAATACAGTCATACAAAATAGTGAGAATAATCACAGGAAAGCAAATTTTTTTCGTTTTATTGTAGTTGTTATTTGTTGAGGACATCTGACATATTAAACTGGAAAGAAATACACTGTAATACTGCGATCTAACAAAATACTAGGACACCTGATGCATTTTTTTTCTTTCTAAACGAAATAAAATTCGTCTGACACAAATAGATTTCGCTTTTCTCGTGATCAAATGAAGTTAACGAGCGGGATAAGATGACTAACCACGTAGTGAAAGTTCATACTTCTAACATGCAAGTAGCATACTCAATCGGGTGCCCCTAACGTGTCAACGGCGAGACACTAAAAATTTGCACAGTGAAACCGCTATCGTCAGTGTGCGTAAAACAACTACCATATACACTTTATGCGCTCACTGCTTGATGTGTTATTAATATTCAAGACTTTAAAACAAACTCTTGTGGAAAAACTGGTCAGACATTTGATCATTTTTTATTATAGACGGCTAAACAGACAATGTGTTTCACTGTCACTAAATATTTTATTCTACTTAGTCCCATTATAAAAACTTATAGATGGCTGGGAAGTATATCAATAAAGCCCGTACCTGGAAACCGAAACGTCACTGTTTCGAATCTCGGTCGGACCACGGATTTTTCAGTCTTCATTTTAATGTAGCCTTCGCCTCTCAACAATGTGATGAGTCGCCAAAAACAATTCATGTTTCGGATTCCACGTGAATCTGTAGGTCCCCTTTCCCCTGTTGGATAACTATGCTAGATTTGAAACACGCAAGTCGGTGAAGTGGCGCCCAATAGAAAGCCTTGCACCAGGTCATTGAGGCGCACGAAATTATGACTATAATTATTATCTACAAACATAATTAAGTTTGTACGTAAAGTCATATCGCGATTCCTACTCCCAGTTGTCCGGTTTTTTTATGATAAAAACTTTCATCTAGAGCTAATTTTCAACGCAGTAATCTCTTCTATTCAATAAGGAACACATCAGAGTAGAGTTAATCAGTGTTCTGCCTTATACATTATAAGATTAAATGTTTGTTCTACTTTTATCAGTACTGTCATCATGTCCCGTGGTTCAAGTCATCTTGCCCCGTCCTGAGGCAAGATGACATTACTCCCTCAGCTCTTACAACTGCCAAAATAGTTATGACTCTTTCAAAATAAAATTTATACAACCAAATACAATACATTAAGATACTGCAGATTTGTAACACGTGAATATATTAAAAATTTCTAAATGCTAACGCCGAAATTTGCTTGAGTCCCTCGTACTTAATTTCAGAAGTCGCGTTGTCAGCAGATATATTGTTTTTCTTTTTTTTCCCTAATACCGAACAGTGCAAGCTGTGGTTGCTTCGGCTGCTTTATTACCGCTTGTCTCTGGGTACTTCCGTTGTCACAATACTTTAGCCTGTTTATGTAGTCGGTGATGGATGTGTAGAGGTCGGCCATTTGTGAGTCTAAATTAATTAATTTTGAGTCTACCTCATTTCAAGTTATTGTTCTTAAAGACAGGCACCGTACTGTCTTCTTTTTAGCACGCAGTGCCAGATTAATCCGAACGCAAAGAAACAGCTATTTCGTTTAAAACAAAATTGGAGCTCCCTAAGGTAAATAGGCCTAATTAAAAAAGGATGTTGAAGGTAAAGAAATGCAAATAACTACAAACTCGACACTGTCGACATCAATCAAATGCAGAGATGAAATTACGGCAATATCTGAGAGCACTACGATCGAGCCTGAGAAAAAAGGATAAGAGAATAGCTCTAATTCTATAATTTGAAAGTAGGCTGAAATGATCCGAAATGTATAATTTCAACCTATGTTGGGAGCAATGCGGTATCCCAGTTTCATTTTTAAGCCTCCAGCACAGTAAATTTCAAGCTTTTCCCATATAATGTAGAGATATGATCTCCTACGACTTGCAGTGAGGCAACGGTGTGTTCTTGTTGTTTAGATATTCAACTGTCTTCCTCCTTACGGAGACGAAGATCAGTTTGCATTCAGTTTTCATTCATTAGCTAGGTTAATTACATGTTTTTGTAATGAGCTCCGCCGCCACATAAAATTAACCGTCATTGTAAGAGGCGAAAGCATTTTAATATTATTGGGAAAAAGCTACTAAAGTCAAATATATTTCAAACTGTAATACATAGTGTGTGTTTGGAGTTTTGTTAACTTATGTGCTCGAAGCAATAGAAAACCAAAAAGGTAAAGAAATTCTTCTTCCTTTATTTATATGTATGAACTAATCCATTCAGAAATGTATGTTCCCAGATTAATTTGCAACATATCGACAGAAGTAAAGAATAATATTCTATATTTCTCTCACATCATGTAAATAACCTTCATAGTGACTTAATTAATTGTAAGCCGTTTGAGTCATCGAATTCTATTGTTCAAGTAAGATGATATTTGTTCTAGATATAAACATTCCATGTTGCAACGAGGAGAAATATATAAGATCTTTACGATACCTTTGCCATTTTATCGATTTCTTCGGGTTGTTTCCTTGATGCATCCGAAAAAGGTGAGTCGGTACATCATCACAACTACTGAGATGTTGAGCTCAAAAAATGGAAAGAGGTTAGAATTATCTATCACAGATCTTGGGCACAGGATTTCACAGCGAGATCCATTTAACTATGACTGAAAACTGTGGGATGACAGTTCTTTGCTACTAAACAACGTTAATTTTTATCATTCTCTACTGTACCTTATCTAAATAAGATTGGACTTCGTTCTGTGCTGTAAATGATTCTTTAGATATTTAGATTTACATGTCTCCTTAATGTCCTTAGGCAGTTCATTCTACAATTTTATTCCCTATTAAAATTACTGTTTTGTATTTTCTGTTTATTTGCTTTCACTAAATATAAGTTTGCTTCTTGCACCAGGATTGTAAATGTTGGTGTTTACAATAGAATTATCTGCTTTTGATGAGCATAACCAATTGATACACCTACTCACTTAGCGCAATTAGAATCCCCAGCTTTTTAAGCTGAAATTAATGCTGTTCTTCTTAAGATACAGTTATTGCTTTCTCTATTTGTAGTTTTGGTGTTTTTTCTGTGATTACAACGTCGCTGTCAGCAGCAAAGAGAATTTTTCCCCCTATCTAACACTGTCTTGAAAGTCATTGATATATATCAAAAACAATGTTGGTCTAATGGTGCTGTTCCGAGGGACTCGTATATTAGTATCGATGGAATCTGATAAACGTTTCACTAAAGATTTGTTTCATTTGAAGCAGTTTTACCTCCGCCATTTACACACTGTTTTTCACATGTGATCGAAATCAGTCCTTGGAAATTCCTCTTATTCCCAGTTTATTCTAGTTTATAGCAGAATCTTATGGCCAAATTATTAAGGGCTCTTCAAAGATTTAAAAATATATCTGCAACACATTCATCTTTGTCTACCTCATTGTAAACTGTACTATGACTGATTCAGTACTTCTACTACCCTAGAAACCGACCTGTGCTTCATTGAGGATGTTAAATTTGTCAAGTAATCCTCTAGAGCGTCTTTCATAACGGATTCCGCTAATTTTAGAGCGGTGACAAAAAGTAATTGGAATGTCCTTTCCATATATTCTACATCATCTTTCTTTAGTTGAGTGACTACTCATATACTAGAGTTATCAGGGCTGAAAATTTCATTTGTTACATTAGTTACTGAAGCTTGTATTCTGTCCATACATTCTTTATGTACACTGGCACTTTATATATGCCTGCTGCCTTCTTATTTCTAACATCCTTGTACACTTTTCCTGACTTCGTACTCTGTGGTGGGAAAAACAACAGTATACTTGCAGCACAGTTTTTTAATGGGACAATATTTTATTGAAGTAATTTTTGTTGTGCTGTCTCTGTTACACCTGAAAACAATCATTCACAAAATTTTCTAGATTCTATGCTTCGTTTAACGTCTTTCCCCTTCTTTTATCTGTAATTTTTTGTGATTCTTTTCCTGTCACCTGTTTCTTGTTTTACAACTTACCAGGAATCCTTTGCTTTTACTTTCACCATTAAGTATTGTTTTGTTACTTGCTGACTTTTTGAGGGAAACATCTTCCAGTAATTATTTTTTATATTTTCAATGACAGCTTAGGAACTGTGTCACTAACTACTCGATTTTCTTATGGACCTGAGATATTCAATGGTCTGGGAGAACTTTCTTACACATGCTGTTATTTATTTGTTTTCACTTGGCATTGCTACTGACGTGAACAATTTAGGGAAAGAATACTTAACTTTAGTTAAAATATTCTACACAACTTAGAGAATTCTGTATGTACACTGTTTTCTGCATACACTCCTGGCTTTGGTTTAACCACACCCTCGAAATCCTTAATTTTTGTTTCGCATAGGTCTTTGGTAGTCCTGCTACCTGGTGACCTTATCCACCACAGCTTTTACTTTGATTGTCAGGTCTGATAAGAGAGCCGAGTACCTCTTACACGCACAATGCAGTGTTTCCTGTTTACATTTGTAATAATACAATAGATTACTCATACGGATGCTTTTGTTACTCTTGTTGCACTGTTAACCAACTACAGCGTGCCAGAAATGTGAAGAATGTTTATAAGATTGCTACTAGTTTCATCCATGGTATTTGTGTATATGTCTCCAGATAAATTATCTAGTTCTTGTATATTAAAACTTTGTACAGAACTTCATTTAATTTATTGAAAAATTTGTCTATAGTACGACTATCTGTGCACACAAATAACGATTATTATTATTATTATTATTTGTAAATACTAATATCTCTTACTTCAATACCTGATATTTCAAGTTGTCTCACGTCACTAAGTGTTGTAAGGTCACGCCTGGTTTTAACCTGTGTTCCTTTTCTAATATATATAAACTTGACCCTCCACCCTTTAATGAAGCCTTATGATAGTAGCTTACTTTACGTATGAGCATAATTTAATACGTTGGATTTCTGTATCTCTGCACAAGTACAGTGACTTGAGTGAATGTTTTAATGCAGGATTGTTATAATATATGGAATCCAGCTTTACTTACCATTGTGAGTTCTTCCTGATACTGATGCCTAACAAGCAGCCTTTTTGTTGTGATAGAATCTATCTAATTTGAGGAAGAAATTTCTGAGGCTGTATGTTTGGAGCACAGCATTGGATTGTAGTAAAACTGGCACAGAAAAGGAACTAAACATTTGAGATGCAGTGCTATAGAAGAATGTTGAATGTTAGATGGACTAATAAGGTAAGGAATGAGGAGGTTCTCCACAAAATCAGCGAGGAAAGGCATACGAGGTGCTATCCAAAATTTTCGGGACTGGTGCTGCCAACTGTTGAAAACCTTACCTTTGGACTACTGGTCACCATCACCCTCGAAGTAGTTCCCATCCGCACGTACACGCCGGTACCAGCGCTTCTGCCACTTGTCAAACGTTTTCTGGAAGTCCTGTTGTTTGAGGGTGTTTATCACCGCCAGCGATGCTTCTTGAATCCTCTCTAGAGTGTCGAATCGATGGCCTTTCAACTTGAGTTTCAGTTTTGAGAATAGCGCGAAGTCGCAAGGTGTCAAATCTGGCGAATACAGTGCGTGGGGTACAATCGCCATGTTGTTTTTTGCCAAAAAGGTCCTGGTGAGCAAGGACGTGTGACAGGGCGCGTTGTCGTGATGCAGCAGCCAGTTCCTTGACGCCAAAGTTAATGCCATCGTCACCGCACGTTTTAGCGGAGCCGTCGCAAAACGCCACAAAATGGTTCAAATGGCTCTGAGCACTATGGGACTTAACATCTGTGGTCATCAGTAACCTAGAACTTAGAACTACTTAAACCTATCTAACCTAACAACATCACACACATCCATGCCCAAGGCGCGATCCAGACTGAAGCGCTTAGGACCGCTCGGCTACACCGGCCGGCCGCTTGGTATCAAAGAAAACGATGATCATGCTCTTCACCTGTCTCGCTTTTTTGAGTCTTGGAGACCCCGAGCTCTTCCATTTGGATGATTGTTAGTTTGTCTCTGGATCATAACCTTAAATCCAGCTATCGTCGCCAGTGATAAGACGTGACAAGAAGGTTGGATCATCAGATGCGGTGTGATGAAGGTCCATGCACACTTCAACACGCTTTGCCTTCTGATCGGCAGTCAAGATCCTTGGCACAAATTTTGCGGCGACGTGATGCATGCCCAATTCATCAGTCAACATTCGTGGACGTGTCCCATAACCAATACCCACTTCATCCGCAAGGTCTTGAGCTGTTCGACGTCGATCCACACGAACCAATTGTTGAAGTCTGGCAACAATGTCTGGCGTTGTGAGGCTAACGGGCCTTCCAGTGTCAGCATCATCTTCGACGTGTGTGCAGCCGGTCCTGAACCGAGCACGCCACTCAAACACATGCATACCGCTCATACCCTGCCCCCCAAACACTTGTTGAATCATTGCAAGGGTCTCTGTAGCACTTTTCCCGAGATTCGCACAGAATTTGATACAGATGCGCTGTTCTGTTCACGGATCCATCGTAAAATCGCCACACACTAAACACAGAGTATTACGGAAATCACTGTGAACATGCAGCACGTCCTCCCAGCTGAATGCCACTCTGCACACTCACTCATCAGATATGCAGCTTTCGCTACCTAGCGGTGCAAAGATCTACTATTCCTACTTTCCAGATGGCAGCACCAGTCCAGAAAATTTTGGATTCCACCTCGTTATGGAAAACACTGACGAAGAAAAAGGAGACGATGATGGGACATGTGTGAAGAGATCAGGGAATAATCTCCGCAGTAACAGACTGCGGAGGGTAAAAACTGTAGACGAAGGCAGAGATTTGAACACATCCAGCAAATAATTGGATACATAGGTTGCAAGTGTTATTCTGAGAGATGAAGAGGTTGACGCAGGAGATGAACTGGTGGTGGGCTGCAACAAACTAGTCAGAAGATTGTTGATTCAAACAATAAAGCTCTTTCTTTTATGAGCTAACTGGAGAAGTTTCGACTCTAATAGAGACTTTTTTTAAGCTGGGGCAACGGTTGTTTGAATTTATTGTAGACACCAGATGTCCCTTAATTTTGAAGAAAAACATGATGTAACATCATGAATCATAACAGAGTATGACAGAAAGGAAAAAAGTGAAATTAAATTGATAAGAACCGGAATCAGAAGTCCCATATTACAGATGTGACACAGAATTACGGTAGTTCAACAACATTTAATCTGTGAGTGAGTGTCGATTTTACTACAGAAGAAACAGAAGGTTTTTGTAAATTAAGTGCCACAAATCATTAATGGCATATTGAACAATATTTTGGGGCAGTCAATAATTCAGAAACAAGTAATTCTGTATCAGCTCTTTGCACAAATATACGTTGTGAGGAAAATCATTGACGATAATTTAAAAGTAA
Organism: Schistocerca serialis cubense; assembly: GCF_023864345.2. NCBI lineage: Eukaryota > Metazoa > Arthropoda > Insecta > Orthoptera > Acrididae > Schistocerca > Schistocerca serialis. Next base: position 182,112,525 of record NC_064644.1, read on the forward strand.
TAGTACCAGCTACAAACATAATAATTGCGACAAAGATTTCCTCCGTTACCATCTTCTTAAAGAAAAGAAGAAAGGGTGGAAGGTTTGTAAGGATGATGATCGGTCGTGTCCTTTCAAAGGAACCCTCCTGACATTTGCCTGGAGCGATTTAGGAAAATTGTGGAAATCCTAAATCTTGATCGCTGTACACGGATTCGAACCGTCGTCCCCTGTGCGCTCACTATTAGGCTACTTCTCTCTGTCTGTTTTACAGAGAAGGCAGCAAAGTTCGCCAAAACAGGTCAAATATTCTTTTGACTCTCCTTCTAGTCTACAGATCTGTTCGTGGATAGACGCTGTCAATCAATTTAAGTGAATTCCGAGAGAAATATGTAACCCAATCATGTGTGGCCAGATCCTAAAGAAAATATTTTGTGTATTTGTCAGCTAACTAAAAAGTTCCACCTCATTATGATACATTATAAATATGATTAATAGAATCTTCAAATAACTAAATTAAACGCAACTGCTGAAACTGGTTTATAAAGGCACTTTCTTAATTACTTTTATAGGATATTGCGTAATGTGTGCGAAAGTGGGTTTGAAGTTTATACAGTTCCCAAATGTCATGCAGTATAGGTTTGACAGTTGTCATTACTTACTGCTTTTAATCGGTGAAGATCTCCATACACTGTGGCTGCCTAGGTTTCTTCTTTTGGGTTTTCTTCATTTCTCAAACCGCAGATTGGTCGATAACACTTTTAGTCCTCTATTTATCACAGGCTTCCACAAATCTCTTCAATGCGGAACATTTTACCAATTTTACATGTGCACTGAAGTGTTAGAGTTTCTCTCACACTCTTCTATCAATTACTTTTCTATATTATTTATTATAAAAGAGAAATGTCTATTAATTTATCCTGTCCACAACCTTACAGCCCAGCATTAGTTTATTCTTCAGTCTTATTAAAAAGTTGTTCATTTGTCTATCTATGAATTATTCATTAGTATTCCAAAACACATTCGTTCAAAGACCTGCAGTCTTTTCTTCGTGACCCCCACCACCCAGCAACATGGAAAATGTGGCTGTAATCAAACTCGCACTGAGGGCACAACTTGAAGTTTCACTTCAAACGCAGACAGCATTGAGTATCACGGGTAACTGCACTAACCATAAATCATGGATAAACAGTAAAAGGCGTCCCATTTCTCGACAGCGTAGTGTTGATCGTGTATACTAACGTTCCTACTCACTTTCTAGCTCAGACTATTCTCATGGAATTTAGAATATGTCAGTATTACAATGAGGTGACAAAAGTTATTGAATAGCGATTTTCACACGTGCAGATGGCGGTAGTATCGCGTACTGAAGGTATAAAATGTCAGTGCATTAGCGGAGCTGTCATTTGTTCTCAGGTGAGTCGTGTGGAAAGATTTCCGAGGTGATTATGAACGAACGACGGCAATAGACTTTGAAACGCGGAATGGTAGTTGTAGCTAAACCCTTGGGACCTTTCACTTCGAAAATAGGGAATTCAAACTTCCGCGATCCACAGCGTCAAGAGTGAGGCGAGAATACCAAATTTCAGGCATTACCTCTCACCACGGATAACTCAGTGACCGACGGCCTTCACTTAACTACCGACAGCAGCGGCGTTTGCATAAAACAGTCAGAGCTGACAGACAAGCTACACTGAGTGAAATCAGTGTGAGACATACGACAAACGTATCCGTTAGGACAGAGCGGCGAAATTTGTCGTTAATGGACTATGGCAGCAGACGGCTGATGCGAGTGCCTTTGTTAACAGCACGGCATCGCCTGCAGTGCATCTCGTGGGCTCGTGACCATATCGGTTGGACACCAGGCGACTGGAGAACGTGGCGTGGTCAGATGAGTCCCGATTTCAGTTGGTAAGAGCTGACAGTAGTGTTCGGGCGTTGCGCAGACTACACGAAGCCATGGATCCAAGTTGTCAAAGAGATACTGTGCAAGATTGCGGTGACTCCATAATGGTGTGGTTTGTGTTTACATAAAATGGACTGAGTGCTCTGGTCCAACTCAACCGAGATGGACTGGAAATGGTTATGTTCTGATATTTGGAGACCTTTTGCAGCCATTCATGGACTTCATGTTCCCAAACAACGATGAAATTTTTATGGGTGACATTGAGCCGTGTCACCTGGACACGGTTGTTCGAGATTGGTTTGAAGAATATTGTGGGCAATTCGAGAGAATGGTTTGGCCTCCCAGATTGCCCGAGATTATGGGACATAATTAAGAGGTGATTTCATGCATAAAATCCTACGCCGGCAACACTTTCGCAATTCTGAGCGACTACAGAGGCAGCTTGGCTCAGTATTTCTGCAAGGGACTTACAACGAGTTGTTGAGTCCGTATCACGCCAAGATGCTGCAGTACGCTGGCTAAAAGGAGGTTCTACGTGACTTTGAGTGGTATCCCATGATTTTCATCGCCTCTTTGTATTCTTCAAGTGGATTGTGCTTAGCTGGTTGGGAGGATTCACACATGTAATGATTTTGTGGTCCTTTTGTTTATTAATTCCTTTAAAGGCTGTAAGCCTATTGCAAAATAAGTAAATTACCGCTCTGTACATCAGCAACGGATCCTGTTAACAGCAGTGTTTGCGCGGTACGATTTAGTTCAGTCGGCTATAAGGAAGTTATCACGTCTTACGCTGACATGATGCACTCTTGTGGTTCCTTACTTTTTCAGTGATCCGTTGAAGCTGAAGATTCAGTTTGAAATAGTTGTCAAATCTGTGGCATGAAATAAATATTTACGTAATATTCGCATCCGCAGAGTGCCTTGAATAAGTAATCAGTAAAACGCAGTCGTTACCCCTTTGGTTCTATATGTCTTCGTTGGCCATGTCATTTTAAGTTTCTCTGTAGGCCTATAAACAAATGGGTGAGAGGAGAGGTCGTTAGGCAAGACACAAGTCACCTAAAGGGACCTCTGTTGTTGCTTGATCTTTCTCATGCCAACATTGATTTTCACAGTATATCCTTTCTTCACCTTATAACGTAGTCTGCGACACCCTCTTAGTTCCGTGTTACTAATTGCAGTTTATGGTACGGATCATCACGAGCAACCTCCAAAACGTATCAATAAATTTGTGTTAGAGGCAATGCAGACTTTTCTTCTCAGGACTCCTACAACTCGTATTTGTGAACGAGGCCCAATGCTTCAAATTAATTGCACTATTTTATAAGTCGTTTCTTGATGTAAGTACTAATGTCGTTTGGTGTCAATAGTTTCTTCTTTTTGTCTTATGCTGTTTTAGTATAAGGAGTTCTGTACGGAAACTGACTGTGAGTTACCACCGAAAATATCACATTTGTTTATATATTTTCTTGTTACATATTTCTGAAAATCTATTATATTTGCAACCTATAGCCTTCTCAAAATTTAATTTTATTCAGCTATAACTGCTAATTTGTCTGTGAATTTAAGAACCTACATGTTTATCCAGTCTAAAACTGCTATTTTATCAATCGTTTCTTCATGTTTTTTTTTTCTTATAACTTCATCTTAGGCGTTGAGCTGTAAGGGGGAAAGCTGCACCTAAGTTAAGCACAGCCCCTTTAGCCTAGTTGCTGCAATAGGTGCGTTGTTTTCCTTTCTCTACGAGCCAACGTAATGCAGATCAGAATCTGCATCGTGTTAGACTACACAGTCGAAAGCGATTTCTTCGTCAAAAGAATCCTCAAAAATTTAGAATTTTTTGTCTAACGCAGTTATAGCTTACCCTGTACCTTACTCGATCATAAATCTATATTGATTTTCAGTCAAGTTTTGATGTCGAATGTATGGAACAGTGGGGGTGGTAACATCCTGTGACACATGTATGACAGCAAAGTATTAGCACAAAACAGAACTCTCAATTTACTACTAAAGGAAGCTAATACAAAAACAATATAATTCCATATTATAGTAATTCAATTTTTATTCACAGCATGTTCTTAGTAAGTTATATATTCTGAGACACTCTCCGAAAACACTGTAACATTTGGAAAATCTGTCAATCGCATCTCCCATTGTGTTGTAGATAAGAGTCATCAGTTAGTGATCTTTCGGACGAACTCGTTGAGTGCAGGAAACTATCAGGTCTTCCTTTTACATAGGAATGTTCTCGTGCCAGAAGTCCATGCGCTCCTGGTCTTTGTTCTGCCTCAGCTCGTAGTCCGTCGTGATGTACAAGTAGTTTGTCGACGACACACTGAAAGGCTCCCACACGACGCTGTCGTTAGCGTAGTTTGGATCTCTGAAACATTACACTAGTCTCATTATCATAAACTGATTAGCACATAGCTTCGTTCAACAAAACTCAATTCTGAGAGGAAAAGAGTTGCAGAAACAGAATCAGAAATAATATCTTTCAGGTGAAGTGTGTAAACTTGTACTTCTCCATTCATATATCGTTCTTTTTTCCATTCATTACATGCATAACATGTATAGAGAAGTAAATCTGTGTCTGTGACACGAACTGTAAATTAAATTTTGACGACATAGTTTACGGTGAGCAGCGACCTGATTTTATACAAGAGTTGACTGAAAAGTAATGCCTCTACATTCGTAACTCTTCAACAGTTGGCAGCATTGGTATGCGGCAGGTACTGGCTTGTTCCGTAGCCGCTTCTCTACAGCTCCAGTTGGCGGGAAGACTTGGCATTGAACGGTTGTGTTGTTACAGTGTGAAGTATGGAAGCTTGAGCAGACGGTCGGTCAGTGCGATTTAAGCAACGTGCAGTCATTGAATTCTTGACAGCAGTAGGTGTCACCCCAAAGGAGATTCGTCAGAGAATGAAAGCAGTTTATGGTTGATGTGAATACTGTGCGTCGTTTAAAGATGTTGAGGCGGGAATATATGACCTGCGTGACAAACAAAGAGTTGGACGGCCTGTGACAGCAACCACCGAGTTTCACAAGCAAAATGTTGACAGATTGATTCAGGACGTTCGTCGTATCACTCAGAGAGAAATTGCAAGCACAATCGGCATTTCACAAGAACGTGTGGTTTATTTATTGCTTTGCTTGGCTATCCGAAGATCTGCGCATGATGGGTACCCCGGATGCTGACTCCTGAAATGAAAGCGCACTGACTTGAAATTTGCCAGGAACTCCTCTTGCGTTAGGAGAATGAAGGTGACGCCCTTCTCCATTCAACTGTGACAGGAGACGAAACATCATTACGCTTCTGATGAAGACATTACCAGCGGCTATGTCATCCGGTCGTGAAAGCCTTCATTCTACGAACGCATGAAGGCGCTTTTACTATATGGCCATAAAGCCCTATAAAGAAAAGATTAGAAAATTTCAAGAAACTGCGAAACAGTTTTTGTAAAGTATAGATGACATTTCAAACTGCTAGCAGTAGTAGACACCCTACACGAGTTGTTGAGCAACCATTAACTTTTACAAGCTTGCCGCAACACTTCCACACGTTAATCTGTGAATAACCAAGTCCCTTCTCAAGTACTTTTAATGCACTATTTGGAAACCGTTTTCCTCACAAAATTCAGAATATATGGTGTGAATATTAAGCTAGAATTAAATAGATAGATTTCGGTAACTATTACGCAAGTTGACAGTGTTTGAACTTCAATTTGTGTAGCAATGTTCAGCAAAGCAATACTCAGCTATCAGCTACGTACTAGTGGACATGGTTTTCTGGGTTTGCTTTTTTCTCGTCTTTCGTGTAAACATACCCATATTTGATGAAACTGCTCCAACTGTTCACCATTCTTTGGCTAATGTCACCTTCTACTGTCCCTGGTTCCCATTCTATTGCACTGTCATTTCTGTGGAAGATAAACGCTATTTCTGCTGCGTGTGGAGTACCTGCAAAAGAAATTTGAAGCACTGACATTTCTATATTACCAAGCAACTGAATCTTAGTACTTTAAACTTTGTTTTAATTTACATGAAATGACATTGTAATAGCTCATCGTTGGATCCATTTAAAAAGAGAATCCAGGATTTAGAAGCATCTATAACACCCCAATGGAAGATGGTATCAAGAAAAACTGCTGAGTAGTTCATGACGATAATGAGAATGGTTTCTCTTACACTCTCTCTCTCTCTCTCTCTCTCTCTCTCTCTCTCTCTCTCTCTCTCACACACACACACACACACACACACACACACACACACACATACACACACAAGCACTCATACACAGAAAGTCAGTCTATCCACTCTCAAAAAAATGTGTATCATGTCTCACAAAATTTGTACTAAAATGAAAGCTAAAACAACAGTTCAGACACACAAGGTTTCATTATAACATAGATTGAAGCGCCAAAGATACTGATAGAGGCATGCATATTCAAATACAGAGATATGTAAACAGGCAGAAGATGGCACTGCGGTCGGCAACGCCTATATAAGACAAGTGTTTGGCGCAGCTGTTAGATCGGTTACTGCAGCTACAGTGGCAGGTTAACAAGATTTAAGTGAGTTTGAACGTTATAATCGGCGGCCCAGCGATGGGTCACAGCATGGCCGAGGTAGCGATGAAGTGAGGATTTTCCGGTACATCATTTCGTGAGTGTACCGTGAATAACAAGAATCCGGTAAAGCGTCAAATCTCTGACATAAGAACGAGACCAACGACGACTGAAGAGATTCGTTCAGTGTGGCAGAAGTGCAACCCTTCCACAGATTTTTGCAGATTTCAATGGTGGGCCATCAGCAAGTGTCAGCGTGCGAACCATTCAATGAAACATCATCGATAAGGGCGTTCGGAGCCAAAGGCCCACTCGTGTACCCTTGGTGACTGCATGACATAAAACTTTACGCCTCGCCTGGGCCCATCAACACCGACAGTGGCCTGTTGATGACTGGAAACTTGTTGCCTGGTCGGACGAGTCTCGTTTCAAATTGTAGCGATCGGATGGACGTGTGCGGGTATGGAGACAACCTCATGAATCCATGGACCCTGCATGTCAGCAGGGGACTGTTCAAGCTGGTGGAAGCTCTGTAATGGTGTGGGGTGTGTGCAGTTGGAGTGATATGGGACCTCGAATACGTCTAGATACGACTCTGAGAGGTGACACATACGGACGCATCCTGTCTGATCACCTGCATCCATTCATGTCCATTGTGCATTCCAGCGGACTTTGACAATTCCAGCAGGACAATGCGACACCCCACACGTCCATAATTGCTACAGAGAGGCTGCAGGAACATTATTCTGAGTTTAAACACTTCCGTTGGCCACCAGACTCCCCAGGCATGAACATTATTGTCCATATCTGGAATGCCTTGCAGCGTGCTGTTCAGAAGAGATCTCCACCCCCTCGTACTCTTACTGATTTATGGACAGCCCTGTAGAATTCATGGTGTCAGTTCCCTCCAGCACTACTTCAGACATTAGTCGAGTCCATGCCATGTCGTGTTGCGGCATTGCTGTTGCTCGCGGGGGCCCTACACTATATTAGGCAGGTGTACCAGTTTCTTTGGCTCTTCAGTATCTTACACCACCATGAGATGATTACTTGGAAAAAAGAAATGGGGTACTAAATATACAATGGAAGGTCTAAAAATTTTTTGAAGGAGCTAGGCACTTCAAAAGGCGATAAATATATACTCCTAGTTTTTAAATACTTTGCACCATAGTACATTTCTTGCTGCTACAAATGAGGTGGTCATGAGTTTCGCTTCGGTCTTGCACTGGTAATTACACTATTGGCCATTAAAATTGCTACACCAAGAAGAAATGTAGATGATAAACGGGTATTCATCGGACAAATATATTATACTAGAACTGACAAGTGATTAGATTTTCACGCAGTTTGGGTGCATAGATCCTGAGAAATAAGTACCCAGAACAACCACCTCTGGCCGTAATAACGGCCTTGATACGCCTGAGCATTGAGTCAAACAGAGCTTGGATGGCGTGTACAGGTACGGCTGCCCAAACAGCTTGAACACGATACCACAGTTCATCAAGAGCAGTGACTGGCGTATAGTGACGAGCCAGTTGCTCGGCCACCATTGACCAGACGTTTTCAGTTGGTGAGAGATCTGGATAATGTGCTGGCCAGGCCAGCAGTCGAACATTTTCTGTATTCAGAAAGGCCCGTACAGGACCTGCAACATGCAGTCGTGCATTAACCTGCTGAAATGGAGGGTTTCGCTGGGATCGAATGAAGGGTAGAGCCACGGGTCGTAACACATCTGAAATGTAACGTCCACTGTTCAAAGTGCCGTCAATGCGAACGAGAGGTGACCGAGACGTGTAACCAATGGCACCCCGTACCATCACACTGGGTGATACGCCAGTATAACGATGACGAATACACGCTTCCAATGTGCGTTCACCGCGATGTCGCCAAACACGGATGCGACCAGCATGATGCTGTAAACAGAATCTGGATTCATCCGAAAAAATGACGTTTTGTCATTCGTGCACCCAGGTTCGTCGTTGAGTATACCATCGCAGGCGCTCCTGTCTGTGATGCAGCGTCAAGGGTAACCGCAGCCACGGTCTCAAAGTTGATAGTCCATGCTGCTGCAAACGTCATCGAACTATTCTTGCAGATGGTTGTTGTCTTGCAAACGTCCCCATCTGTTGACTCAGGGATCCAGACGTGACTGCACGATCCGTTACAGCCATTCAGATAAGATGCCTGTCATCTCGACTGCTAGTGATACGGGGCCGTTGGGATCCAGCACGGCGTTCTGTATTACCCTCCTGAACCCACCGATTCCATATTGTGCTAGCAGTCATTGGATCTCGACCAACGCGAGCAGCAATGTCGCGATACGATAAACCGCAATCGCGATAGGCTACAATCCGACCTTTATCAAAGTCGGAAACTTGATGGTACGCATTTCTCCTCCTTACACGAGGCATCACAACAACGTTTCACCAGGCAAGGCCGGTCAACTGCTGTTTGTGTATGAGAAATCGGTTAGTAACTTTCCTCGTATCATCACGTTGTTGGTGTTGCCACCGGCGCCAACCTTGTGTGAATGCTCTGAAAAGCTAATCATTTGCATATCGCAGCATCTTCTTCCTGTCGGTTAAATTTCGCGCCTGTAGCACGTCATCTTCATGGTGTAGCAATTTTAATACCAGTAGTGTACTAACTGAATTAGTCACAGCTTTCATAAAAGAGACATGCAATAGTTTAAAGAAGATGTAAAAGATACTTTTCTAGTGAATGGAGAACTACATGTATGCTGGATTCTGACGCAAATTATCGGCTATATTTCTCATGATACAGTAATCACATATTTTTGTATATGTATCATAAGGAAATTACATTGTCGCCAAAATGGTGACAGGCAATGTGTTATCCAGCAATAAATTGACGACCAGGTGAAATAAGCGTCATAACCTGCCATTATGAGCAAATCTTCACAATATACCATGAAGCATGCTCAGAAAATGAAATCCGCATGGTCGCGTCCAAATGGATCAGTCACAGTCGTCCGACCGCCGAGTCGTCCGTGACGTCATTTGTGTGCTTGTGGATGGACAGGAGTCAGCACTCCGCAGCTCTTCCGGCCTCTGTCGACTTTGTATACCATGGAGCAGCTATTTCTCACTTATGTAGCTTCCCAATTGGCGTCATGTGACCGAGTGCACCCCATTGCAGTCCTCCCATCAAGGAAAAAACCTCTGGAACAATCAGGAATCGAACCCGGATCCTACACATAGAACCAAGACCACTGAGCTAAAAAATAAAAATGGAGATTGCAACCAGCCACAAATTAAACAGAAGACTGTAGCATGAATTGATTTGAACTTTGAGTCCCTATTCTTGAACCAAGTGTGATATCATGTATAGATATCAACTCACTGATGTATCAAGTTGGTAACAGAATTGATTGTTTCCATCCAACACTGACAAGTTGTGTGAGATCCAGCGGACCCAATGGGGCACACCCATTGAGAAACGCTTCCAGAAGCTCGCTATCACGAGCTCCCTCTGCCGCCGCAATACAGGAGGGCCATCAGTAGCGGCTCAGCCAAATCGCGTTCAGAGCCACTTCACTGCGTGTTGTTTCGCAGACGCTGCCTAGTCGACACTATAGTTCATACTGTAGCACAGGGAGATAAGAAGCCTCTTCCTAGTGAACAATATAAACTGGACTCTATTTCGTGTTCCATAATTTGCAACGAGTCTATGTACGCTTGGTGAAATACAAGTTAAGTAAGTCTTCTGTTTGCTGACTTACTTGCTCACTAATCGTTCCTGCTCCTGTCCACCTTCCCATGACGACAACTGCCGCACTACTCTGTAGCCCACCTCTCCTTACTATTGTGTGAAGTTATACACAACACCAGGGATAGTTAACACAAAACTGATCATTAAAATTGATACATAACTGGAAAATAGTGTACTACATACTTGGATATGCAAATGATCAGCATTTCGCCACTAGTGCAGCTAGCAGGCAACTGTAACACCATTTACTTTCTGTGCGTATGGGAAGGTTACACTGCTTTTTTATCATTCAGAAACCGTATTTGATTGTTGGTTGTTGAGAGAAGATCCTGATATACCTCGTATAAGAATGAAAAATCTCTACCAGTTTGTTTCTGAATTCGATGGTGGTAAGATCCTGATCTGTCGAGAGTACAGGTAATGGCTGCAAGATATTGCCGCTCGCATTGATCAGGGTCCCATCGCTATCATGCAGATATGGAATTGACGGCTCCAGAAGGACCATACCTAGTACCATATAGGATATCAAAGGCCCACGCGACTAGCGCCCAAGAGGACTGTGCAGGATCGTACAGTCACATCACGTAGCTTGAATCAGGAAATGGATTTGTTTGGAGCAAGACAAGTATACACACTGACAGTGCGACATATCTGGAACACTATGGAATGTGATCAAGACGACCATTGTAGCGGCGTAAAAAGAGTGAAGGAAAAAAACCGCCATTGGCGGTTGGCATGCGATTACCCATCTCAATTGAAGACAAAAGTGTATCTAGCAAAACCTAGTCCCGCCAGTATGTTTCATAAAAATGCGATTTAAGAAACGAGGCTCTGGCAGGGCCCTAACTTTTTTTTTTAGCTGAGGCGTCAAATTGCATCCAGTTTACACCTCCACTATGCAGTATTTGTATATTTATTTCTATTACTAGTACCTTTATTTAAACATTAAGACGTAACATGCATTTCTTGCAGACGTAAACGACCACTTTGTTTCATCCACGACACGAAAACAGTCAATAGAAAATAATAGTGGATACAGCAACACAATAGTTATGGGACACTAGAATGCACATTGTGGTGATCAAATAATCGCATTCTGTACGTTTGACGTCCAGGTTTACTTCACAGAGCCGGTACGTACACGTTCGAGCAACATTCTGTTTATAGAATGTGTAAAAGCGACTCCCTTTCTTTTGCAAACACTTCGCCACCCGCTAGATCATACTTTGCTGGACCCTATGCAACACATCTGCTTCTACCACTGCCGAAGCGGCATGCACGCGAGCCATGAGATCGTGTACATCCATGGATGAAGTACTATAAACTAATTCCTTTCCCTGCCCCCCAGAAATAAAAACGTTGAACCTCCGTCACCAACCGATTTCTCTGGAATCACTTCATTTAAATATTTATCCATATTCATTCCAAGTGTGGCCGCGCACGGTCATGCTGAAACCATACCTCTCACCGTACACGAACTGGAGCGTTTTCTAATGCGTCGGGCAAAGCAATGCAAAGAAACGTACCATACGGGAGCGCATTCAACTTGTCCAGCAATAGATAAGGACCCGAAAGCATTCCACCCACGATTCCAGCCCACAAGTTTATGCCAAAACCTGCTTGAAAGCCACATTGATAGTTGATACATGGGTTGTGTTCCGAAAAATGATGACTTTTGTGAAGTTTGAAAATACTTTCAAGAGTGAAGCTAGGTTCTTCAGTCCATATCAAGTTATTTAGGGTCCTATAAAATATTCGTTGTCTTCCACTTCGCGCAAAAACCATTCACAAAACTGCACCCGTTGTATGGGATTTTCTTGGCACTGGTTTTGAGTTAACGTGTAGTGATACGGATTCAGTTCTTCTTCGTGCAACACTCCAACAACCAGTCTATCAGATATCTCGAATTTCCTTGCAATTTCACGGGTACGTTGCCGAAGTTATTTGTGAACGGTATCAAGAAATGTGTCCTCTGTGGAGTACGTCTACACCTTGAACGACCTCTGTCCATTACTTGCGGACGAAGATTACCAGTTCCCCGAAGGCGTTGCTCCAAACGACGAAAAACTTTCTTTGCAGAATGGCGTCTTTAATGGTACCACGCACCATATGCACGAGCAGGAGCAGCAGCTTGGTTGTCGGGTGCACCCAGCTCCAAAACGTAAGGACGTATTCATCCACTGAGAAGCCGCCCTACATGATGATGATGTCGTGTGACGAGGGCCTCCCTTCGGGTAGACCGTTCGCCTGGAGCAAGTCTTTTGATTTGACGCCACTTCGGCGACTTGCGCGTCGATGGGGATGAAATGATAATGATTAGGACAACACAACACCCAGTCCCTGAGTGGAGAAAATCTCCGACCCAGCTGGGAATCTCACCCGGGCCCTTTGGATTGAGATTCTGTCGCGCTGACCACTCAGCTACCGGGAGCGGACGCCCAACATGAACTTGATAGGACCAGTTATGGTTGTGCACTGCGCGGTTAGTAGACACATGCATTCAGTTTAATAGATCCCACTGTCATGTGCTAGGCTATTGTCTTGTCACAAAATGATGTCCTGCTTATAAACGACGAGAGCTAGGGAACAGACATATAAAATAATAAAAAAAAGAACCTGACGAGGATTTGTACCGTAACTCCATGATGGAGGTGCGCCTGATGTTGCAGTAGTCTACTCAGTGAGCTATGGCGTCTGGTACGATAGCGCACCTTAAACAAGTTTGTTTGTACAGGCTGATGCGCTGCACAATCTGACAGTTGCCAGCTCCTAGTTTTCATACTGGTGTTTTCAAAGTGCACCCGCTCTGATTGCACTAGATAAACGTTTGCCTTGAATCTTGATGAGGAATCGCATTGCGATCTCCAAAACTCCTGCATTTTTTCTTCGCCCCGTGTATATATGCCGAAAGAGGCAGCCGAAAGTGGTGCGCCCCACAACACTGTACGCATGAATAGCTCCCCGCCGTATTCTCAGATGAGTCCCAGTTCTTCCTAATGCATCACGATAGACATACCCGCACCGATGAGAAAAAATGTCGCCAAAGTGCATTAGACTTTGTCATCGACTGAGAGTATGGAACGCCACTGAGTACACAACACGATTACCTCTGGTTCGCTTAGACACTAATTTGGACAACAAGCTTTACATTTCTGACATTAACGCAGTTGGTTGTGCCCTACCTTTCAGTTCTCCGTGACGTTACGTTTCAACAAGGCAACACAGGTTCGTATGTCGCCTACACCTTGTAGAACTGCCTCGATACCGTGGATTTTCGGCTATTTCCCTGATCAGCGCGTTCTCCATATCTTTGTCATTGAAAACATCTGGTCATGGGTTACTGGCACAATGTCATTTGTCAGCCACTACGACTGACGAGCGCTGGCATACGGATGAAGCAGCGTGGAATGACGTACCCGTATCTGTCACCCAAACTCAGTTTGATTCTATGCCCAGACAGGTTAGAGCCAGTTTTGCTGCCAGAGGTGGCAACCCTTTGTCCTAATTTTTCACACCCTCTATACCCCCAAATCACCTACAGATATAAACACAAACTCTTCCTGGTATATTCGACATAAGTAAAATTTCGTTACTTACTGTTCTTGTTTTAGTGGCTACCAGTGTAGTTGCTGTCGGCCGGGGTGGTCGAGCGGTTCTAGGCGCTACAGTCTGGAACCGCGCGACCGCTACGGTCGCAGGTTCGAATCCTGCCTCGGGCATGGATGTGTGTGATGTCCTTAGGTTAGTTAGGTTTAAGTAGTTCTAAGTTCTAGGGGACTGATGACCTCAGCAGTTAAGTCCCATAGTGCTCAGGGCCATTTGAACCATTTAGTGTAGTTGCTGAGAATTATAAATTTACTTAAAATATGAATATTACAATCCCGCACACGGAATCGTAACCTCTTTCGTTGTTCCTTACTTTTTTCCGGCATTATCCGCTGTCTTCACAGGGTCGTTATGTTCATATTGATGTTGCAACCTTAGTGGCAGACGTTGCCGTATGTCCTTCCTGTAGCTATCCGTTAGCTCCTCCCCTAGACTGAATTTCTGTACCCCGTCTGCGTGGATCTAGTGTTGTCACATGTGAAAGAAGGTGAACGTCTTCGAGATGTTTCTAATCTTGTGCTGTGGCCGAGCGTTTCTAGACGCTTCAGTCCGGAACCGAACGACTGCTACGGTCGCTGGTTCGAATCCTATCTCCGGCATGGATGTGTGTGATACTCTTAGGTTAGTTAGGTTTAAGTAGTTCTAAGTTCTAGGGTACTGATGACCTCAGATGTTAAGTCCAATAGTGCTTAGAGCCATTTGAACCATCTAATCATGTAACTGAGACGGGACATGGGTTACAGTCCAGTATTCAGCAAGCCTAATGTGAGAAGCCGACTAAAAGCCACATCCAGGCTGGCTAACACCGACCCCCGTCCTTAATCAGCCGGATGGATTCGATCCGGGACCAGCGCCTCTCCCCCAACGCCGGAGGCAACCTACTGACCCTCGCGTGGCTATCCGAGCGGTCCTCGGAATCGTCTACTGATGCACTTGTATGAAACAGTATACATATCGTTAAAAAAAATCTAGCTATACAAATTATTGCCAAATATTCGAAACATTGATGTAACAACAAAAATAAGACTTAGGGCATCGAAGATATTTCCGAACATTCTTCTCGATCCAGGTTGAGTTTCATTAATTGTAAGTAACGGCTGTAATACCTCATACACAAGGTATAGAAGGGCTGTCATTTATACTCACGTGATACATATGAAAATGTTTCCGACATGATTAAGGTTACACGACGGGAATTAACAGCCTTTGAAAACGGAATGGTAGTTGGAGCTAGACACTTGGGAGATTCCAGTTCGGAAATCGTTAGGGAATTAAACATTCCGAAATCTACAGTGTCAAGAGTGCATCGAGAGCACCAAAGTGCAGGTATTACCTCTCACCGCGGGTAACGCAGTGGCCGACAGCTTCACTTAATGACTGAAAGCGGCAGCTTTTGCGTAGAGTTGTCAGTGTTAACAACCAAGCCACATTACGTGAAACTACCGTAGAAATGAATGTGGGACGTACGATGAACCTATCCGTTAGGACAGTGCGGCGAAATTTGGCGTCAGTAGGCTATGGCAGCAGACGAGCGACGCGATTGCCTTTGCTAACACCACGACATCACCTTCAGCGCCTCTCCTGGACCCTACACGACTGGAAAACCGTGGCCCAGTCAGATGAGTCCCGATTTCAGTTGGTAAGAACTGATGCGAAGGTTCGAGTGCGCCGCAGACTTCACGAAGTCATGGACCAAAGTTGCCAACAGGACGCTGCCCAAGCTGGTGGTGGCTCCATAATGGTGTGGGCTGTCTTTACATGGAATGGACAGGGTGCTCTGATCCAACTAAACCGATCATTGACTGGAAATGGTTATGTTCGGCTACCTACGAGACAGTTTGCAACCATCCATTGACTTCAGGTTGCCATTACAATCGCTATGCCACCGGATCACAATTGTTCGCGATTACTTTGAAGGGCATTTTGGACAAGTCGAGCGGATGAATTGCCTCCTTCCCACCCCCCCCCCCCACCCCCCACCCCCCAGATCACCCATGAATCCCATCGAACATTTACGGGTCATAATCGAGAGGTCAGTTCTTGCACAAAATCTTGCACTGGTAACACTTTCGCAATTATGGACGGCTATACAGGCAGGCAGCATGGCTCATTATTTCTAAAGGGGGCTACCAACGACTTGCTGAGTCCATGTCACGTCGAGTCGCTGCACTACGTCGGGCAAAAGGAGGTACGATAGGATATCAGGAGGTTCAAAAATGGCTCTGAGCACTATGGGACTTAACATCTGAGGTCATCATTCCCCTAGAACTTAGAACTACTTAAACCTACCTAACCTAAGGACATCACACACACCCATGCCCGAGGCAGGATTCGAACCTGCGACCGTAGTGGTCACGCGGTTCCGGTCTCAAGCGCCTAGAACCGCTCGGCCACACCGGCCGGCGATATTAGGAAGCATCCCATGACTTTTGTCACTTCAGCGTATTAGCCTCTTTATAATGTTGTGGAATCATGAAGTGGATCAGGTGCAGCGTATGAAAGGTATTTTGTAAGACAGTTGTTATACACATACTGAGGAAGCAATATCTTTACTTTAGTTCTACAACAATTAAAGATATTCAACTATCGTTTGAGTTCCATCGACCCCGTAATTTGGCGGACTTAGAATATGATCTAAAGGTTTAAGACAGGTCGGGCACGAGAAGTACCTACTTATACGAGACTGGTTTTCAAAAAGGATAGACGTGCCTGCAGCTGCTTTGAAAATTTTGGTAAAGTTTCAGTACTTATTCTGGCAAGTAAAAGTATGATAGAGGACATGGTCGTTAATATCCTATTTTTATGAATTTTCTGGGAGTTTGATTAGCCAAATCGAATCTGCCCTTTTTATTATAAGTGACACTGCATGTTGCATCTGGTGCATCAGCCTCTGCTTAGAGATACTAGGTCAGTGACAGACGAATACTAGGCGAATATGTAATTGTTAACAGGCTGATTGTTTTGCTATTTCTATTCGGTAGGTTGTTGGTTTCATATGGGTGATGTCTGTTACTAAGAATGTTTAGGTTGAATGAAGAGAATAGAAAAATAAATATTAATATTCGTACCACTAACAGTGCGCTCGAAAAGTGTAATTGCTGTTTAGCCCTGTCTTGGCCTCAGTACTTCTGACTTTTCTATGTGAAAATACCGTACAGTTTTTTTGGCAAAGAGCTGTCCTCATTTATTTGGACAATCTAGATTGGACTTGTAGAACAAACATACAACAGACTAACGAATAATATATGTTTATGGAGACGCACAGTGCATTTAATTATTACAGCTATTTTTGAGTGGGTTGTTTTGCCCATTGCCCTCGACGAGACAGCGAATTTGTGGACCTTATTGAGGTAAGTGAGCAACGAGCAAACCTCAAACCATTGCAAGCTTTTTCTCTAATTCCGTAATGTTTCAACATAAGGTACTGATGATTTCTATGTAATACTAATTGATTAAAAAGAGAGAGCAACAGAGATTATGAAAGCGAGTTCCTTTCTAACGCATTTAAGTCAGCCAATCAGATCGTAATGCTGTAATGCGTTTGTGGGTTAATATTTGTTCAAAGGTAAGTTACCAACTACATACAAATGGTAGACAGGAAGGAAGTACGAGCTGTTTACCGTAAGTGGCGTTGCCTACGTTGGCGCCACGATAGTCGAAGAGATAGTAGAATACTGGCTGGTCGGACAGCTGCGACACGTATCTCACCAGAGAGTCTGTCGGTTCTGCGAAGTGCTGGTCAGTCGCTAGCTGCAACACGCAAAAGTGTTTTCGTTTATTTATTTATTTTTGGCTTTGGACAGCAAACATCATACACCCAACAGTGGCTACAAGAGTACCATATTAACATAAATGCAATTTCCACAGTATTGCAACAAAAAAGTTCGATATACAAACATAAGTTCTTAATGTAAAATAAAAACACTCAAAGACGAACACACAGCCGTCAGTAGTTACAATAGTGCCAAGTTAAGATTAGTGCAATTTTCACAATAGAACAAGGACAAGAGTGTGAAGCACAATGATAAGTTCACCATATAAATTTAAAAAACCGCAAAAGTACGACCCAGGGTACGAACTGGGACGGTTGCTGTGTAGAATGACGTCCACATCAACTTATAATCGCAAGCTGGACAACGGCGTCGTTTACAATGATAAGTTCTCAAAGCAAGCTAAAAACACAAAAAGATGTTCCACTTTTCGAACGAGCTGGTCCCATTGGAGGAGAAGATCCACACAACTTATAGATCAAAGCTGGACGTCGGCGTCTTTAGTTCGCGAGCAAATAATTCTTACACACTGACAGAAAAAAATTGCAACATCAACAAACAGTTTCACGACCTAATTAAAGTTGGTAGGCATGTTTCTACATCTGAAAGACGACGTCTATTCAAATTTCGCACCAGTCGTGTAAGAGTGGTGTTAGTAGCGCAAATCATTCATCATCATTTTCTTTGGGCCTTTGCCCCACTTCAGCGCGGGGTCGGCCTTGTTACTACGGATGTGGCGGTGTTGGTTGCAGAGGGTGGCCAGATGCCCTTCCTGTCGCCACCCCGAACCCCCTGGGACGGAATCAGTGCGCCCCAGCTGTCTACGTCTAGTGTAAACCATGATAGTACGAACGTTTTCAAATGTCTGCGAGTCGTGTAACTGAGGCGGAACGTGGGAACCAGCCCGGTATTCACCTAGCAGGATGTGGGAAACCGCCTGAAAACTACATCCAGGCTGGCCAGCATACCAGCCCTCGTCGTTAATCCGGCAGGCGGATTCGATCCCCGGGGCCGGCGTGCCTATCCGAGTCCAGGAAGCAGCGCATTAGCGCTCTTTTTTTTCCTGTTTAGACATATTGAAATTTTATAATTAATAGTTAAACATTGCAGCGAATGACATAAAATGAAAAAAAAATTGCGAGCAGTGGGAATCGAGCCTGGTCTGCTGCATGATAAGCCTTTACCTAATTTTTTTTCTTTTTTTGTTTTTTTCTTTTTTTTCTACCACCTTTTTATGTATATTTTATTTTTTTGTTTCTTTAAACTTTCGACCCCTTTTTTTCTATTTTTTAAATTTGGCCCCTTTTTTCCTCTCTTATTTTAAAGCCCCTTAGGAAAATGGAAACACAACAAAAAAAAAGCCAAATGCCACCGCCACTTCTCATCCTATAACAAAAAAATCTGGTCCACTTCAGACGTTGGCTCCTGACTAAGCCTACCCCAGAGAGCTGCCTATATACCAGGGGAAATATGGGAAATCAAGGTTAGGGCTATTCTTACAAACAAAACAAAATCTTCCTTTTTCTGAATTTTATTTTATTTTATTTTTTATTTTTTATTTTTTTTTTGTTTATTTTTGTTGTGTAATTGATCAGAGGCCTTCTGTGCCCCGCTGGTAATATGTTGAGTCACGTCTTCTCGAAATTGATGTGTTCCGTTCAATTTTTCAGAAATGTTCATTGGTTCAAACAGGATACCTTCTTCTCTCTTGGCTTAACATATTCCAGCTCCGAGGCGGGTCGTGGAGAGCACTCCCAAGGAAGTTCGAGAAAAATTTTCTGTATTTTGGGTGACGGACAACGACATAATGACGGTCATTGAGGTATGTCCAAAAATCGAGTCACTCTCGGCTATACTTGCGGTTTGGAGCTAGTAGCGCAAATATGAGCATGCAAATCAGATTTGTTTTAAATACACTCTGTAACGATCGTGAGCGTTAGTAACCTTTGATACTGGGCGTGCTGAGTTTATGTTACTCAAAAATGACTTTAAGGGGACAAAGCCGTCATTATCAACTCCTCACTGACTTTGCAGGAAGTGTAATAGAGTTACGAGAAGCTGGATGCTCCGTGTGCGGTACTGCAGAAAAATTTGGTAGGAATGTAGCCACTTTATGTAATTCATGGCAGCGGTGGACACGGGACTGTACAGTCGCAAGAAGATCGGGCTCCAGACAGCCATGTGGCACTATCAACATGGAAAATCAGCGAATTCGGCTTATGGCTCTGGCGTATCGTGCTGCAGCTGCAGCAGCAATTTGAGCAGCTCCTGGCACCACAGTGACACAATGAACTGTTACAAATCGATTACTTCAAAGACAGCTCCGAGCCAGGACGCCCTGTGGTGTGCTTTCCACCGACCCCAAACCACCAACATTTGTGACTTCAGTGGTGTCAAGCGACAGCTCATTGGATGGCAGAGTGGAGGTCAGCTGTGTTTTCTGATGAAAGCTGGCACTGGCTCGCTGCCAGTGTTGGTTAAGAGGAGGCCATTTGAGGACCTGCAACCAACCAGTCTGCTTGCTAGACTCAATGGAGCTATCCCTAGAGCCATGGTCTGAGATGTGATCTCGTATGACAGCAGGAGCACTCTCGTCGTTATCACATGCACCCTAACTGCAAATTTCTGCGTCAATCTAGTGATTCGACCTGTCGTGCTGCCATTCATGAACGGTATTCCATGGGGTGTTTTCCTGTAGGATAACGCTCGCCCACATACCGCTGTTGTAGCCCAACATGCTCTATACAGTGTCAACTCGTTGCCTTGGCCTGCTCGATCACCAGATCTATCTCCAGTCAAGCACCTATGGGGATTCCTTCGGATGACAACTCCAGCGTCATCTACAAACAGCGTTAACCATTCCTGCATTAATAGACCAAGTGGAATAGGCATGAAATTCCATCCCACAAACAGACACCCAGCAGCCGTGCAACACCATGCATGCATGTTTCCACGCTCACGTTCAATATTCTGGCTGTACTCCTATTATTAATGTACTAGCAATTTACATTTGCAACTGCTTGTCTCCCGCTTACGTAAACATGTGATCTTGCAAAGTTATTCGGATAAATATGTTACCTAGACAATGTATTCCCGTATTTTCGTTACTCTACATTAATTATTTTTTGTTGTCGAGTTTTTTTCGTCAGTATATATATCGAACAGGTGAGGAGGTAACAGCTCATAACCAATTTTTTATACAAGACCACCTGTGCGGCCGAGTGCTTGGTATACACCAGTACGATTTGATTCACATCCATTACCACCGTTACATCCTCATCACAGTGCCCAGAAGCTAAGATTTTCAACCGTTGTAGGTAGGCGGGGTAACACCCGTACCCAAGCCTCATGCAGATGAGAGATGTCACATGACGTCTGCAAAGCTTCACGGACGTGAACCATGGCAGAGAAGAGACATTCGGTTGTATGGCCACCAGTGCTGCAATGTGTGCCATTCACAATTCCGGTCGTGATAAGCAGCTTTCTTGACAATGGAGATGAAATCCGTATAAGCGATTAGTGTTGCACGAAACTGTCCTTCCGTAACACTTTTCTTAGCGAGGCGAATGCCTTGGTGTCCTTTTATCCAAAGTAAGTGGGCGTCAATGGCCAATGCCTTCACATCTATTACGTCCTGTTTATCAAACGCTGGATGTTGTAGTTTCTGCAACACACTTTCGGAGTCCGTGAGGATAAATACAAGTCGGAAAGTCTGTGTTCCGTAATAAATAGTCACCCTGATGTCAGGTAACTCCACTGTGTAGATACCTCAGGTTACTAGAAACTTCTCTCTCGACAGTGTACGGGACCTGCCAAACAGGGTTCTGGTCAGATGATGACGGGGACGAGGAAATTATTATTTCGTAGTGGAGTGTTCATTCAACCGCATTACTAAAATATTATAATTATGCTACCTACATGTCTTTCGATCAATTCAGACATGTTGTGAGCTAACTCTGTGGCCCAGCCATATACCTGCTCTATCTCGTTACCAGTAGGCTGTAGTAACGCCACTGGAGAATTTCTCTGACCGATACGTCGTACAGGGAGCTACTGTTTTGACAATGTAGTTACCTGTACTAAACACTGAGTGGGCGTTGGCCACGTCTCGGCGACATACGTACATCTTCACTCGCATGTAGTGGCCAATACGATAAGCATGATATGTTACAGCCGTCTTGAATAATTAAAGGAAAGCCATTAATTAACATTTATTTGAGCTAGGCAAACGTACTATCTTCCGGAATTCGACACTGATGACTTCAAACAAAAATTAATCGTTACGTGGCATGATTTGAAAGTCCCTATGCCCTCTAATAAGTACCGATTAAATTAACAGTACATAAAATCATAGTAACAGATTCGCCAATTCGCCATTATTGAAACGGAATGTATCCAACACGCAGATTATTGTTTTATAAATCTTTTACTTTTTAGTTAAATAAATCAGAATTAATACAAAACATTTGTTAATAGATTTATCCTTTGGTCCAGTTTTTGATCGTTGCGATTTTTTTTTCAATTTTTATAATCAAAACATTCTGTTCTGGTGCTACAACTGGAAGTATGTTGCAGCGTCTCGGTTCTAGAGCTTCTCACGCCGACCATCTTTCTCTTTCCACATTGCACTGATTAAAGGAAAGCCATTGATTAACATTTATTTGAGCTAGGCTAACGTACTATCTTCCAGAAAACTACTTTGCTGACTTCAAACAAAAATTAATCATTATGTGGCATAATTTGAAAGTTCCTATGCCCTCTATTAAGTTTCGAGAGGGTGCGTTTCGGGATGAGATATCGAATATATTGCTTCCCCCTACTTATACCTCCCGAGGAGATCACGATTGTAAAGTTAGAGAGATTCGAGCGCGCACGGAGGCTTTCCGGCAGTCGTTCTTCCCGCGAACCACACGCGACTGGAACAGGAAAGGGAGGTAATGACAGTGGCACGTAAAGTGCCCTCCGCCAGACACCGTTGGGTGGCTTGCGGAGTATAAATGTAGATGTAGATCTAGATGTAGCCAAATGGACAGCTTAATAGCGTGTTGGTCCACGGAGCTGGCGCCCGATAGTGTCCCAGATGCGTTCTGTTATATTCATGTCAGGCGAATATGGAGGCCAAGATATCAACGTCATTACCACGCTACTCAATCCTCTCTAGAACGATTGTGTGCGTATGACACGAATAATTATCCTGTTGGAAGATGCCATCGTCGCAGGGAAAGATAATATCAGTCATGCAGGGATGCATGTGGTTCGCAATAACGTTCACTCAGGATGATGGCATTTCTCGACTTGACCATCGATCTGGTGTATCAGTAAAGGTGATTCATCCGAGTAGGTGACAAATTTTCATTGATTCGCAGTACAAAGATCCAGCCCAATCCAATAATACTGACATTGTCGTTGAGTCAACATGCGGGTTGTCTGCTACGGAGCCTCATGATCAACAGCGTGCGCTTAGCGATGTGCTCCGAAACACTTGTCCTTGCACTAGCATTGTACTCTGTCTTCAGATCTGCCGCAAGTCACCGCCTATCCTGCTGTACAGAGCGGGTAAGCCTCCGACATCCACCTGCTGGGATCATGCGTGAGTGTCGAACATTTTGTCACCTATTTGTATTTTCACTGTCCTTCAACTACTTTCCATAAAATTTCACTTCATCCATCTTTGCTAGGAGAGACGATGGAATGACAGCCGATCTTAGGGTGCCACATAAAAACACCGACAAGTTTTAGGGACAGGTTCCTTACACCATGACAAGAGAAAAAAATCTGTTAACATGGACCCTAAAGCAGTGCAGGGTGACCGCGCGGTTTAAGGCCCCATATCACGGAGTGCGCGGCCCTCCCGCCGGAGGTTCGAGTCCTGCCTCTGGCATTGGTGTGTGTGTTGTTCTTGGCATAAGTTAGTTCAATTTAATTTACTTAGTGTGTAAGTCTAGGGACCGATGACCTCAGTAATTTGGTCCCTTAGGAATTCACACACATTTTTATGGACTCTAATGGCTCTGATGGCTCTGAGCACTATGGGACTTAACATCTGAAGTCGTTAGTCCCCTAGACTTAGAACTACTTAAACCTAACTAACCTAAGGACATCACACACATCCATTCCCGAGGCAGGACTCGAACCTGAGACCGTGGCAACAGCGCTGTTCCGGACTAAAGCGCCTAGATCCTCTCGGCCTTAACGGCCGGCATGGACTCTAAAAGGCATACCTTAAGATCGATAAGCAATTGTTCAATACAAGACATATGTCCCACACCAGTGAAATAAACAAGTGCTCATAACTCTTAAAGGGTGCATTGTAGACCCTACGTTTACTGTATTTTATTTTCTTTATTTGGTCCATACTACCTACTCCAAAAAAATGGGAAGCAAATTCCCTGCAGTACAAGAGATCTGTTTCAGAGTTTCGAAGATGAACAAGTGCTCATAGCTCTTAAGGTATGTATTTTACAGTGTTTGTTTACTAGACATTTTGCCTCCTTTTCTTGTAAGGAATCTGTCCCTAAAACTTTTTTTTGCCATCAGTGTTGTGACTGGTTTGGCGCAGCCCGCCATAGTTCCTCTCCTGTGCCAAATTTTTCATCTTACAATATCATTTGCAACCTACGTCCTCAATTATTTGCTGGAAGTACACTCCTGGAAATGGAAAAAAGAACACATTGACACCGGTGTGTCAGACCCACCATACTTGCTCCGGACACTGCGAGAGGGCTGTACAAGCAATGATCACACGCACGGCACAGCGGACACACCAGGAACCGCGGTGTTGGCCGTCGAATGGCGCTAGCTGCGCAGCATTTGTGCACCGCCGCCGTCAGTGTCAGCAAGTTTGCCGTGGCATACGGAGCTCCATCGCAGTCTTTAACACTGGTAGCATGCCGCGACAGCGTGGACGTGAACCGTATGTGCAGTTGACGGACTTTGAGCGAGGGCGTATAGTGGGCATGCGGGAGGCCGGGTGGACGTACCGCCGAATTGCTCAACACGTGGGGCGTGAGGTCTCCACAGTACATCGATGTTGTCGCCAGTGGTCGGCGGAAGGTGCACGTGCCCGTCGACCTGGGACCGGACCGCAGCGACGCACGGATGCACGCCAAGACCGTAGGATCCTACGCAGTGCCGTAGGGGACCGCACCGCCACTTCCCAGCAAATTAGGGACACTGTTGCTCCTGGGGTATCGGCGAGGACCATTCGCAACCGTCTCCATGAAGCTGGGCTACGGTCCCGCACACCGTTAGGCCGTCTTCCGCTCACGCCCCAACATCGTGCAGCCCGCCTCCAGTGGTGTCGCGACAGGCGCGAATGGAGGGACGAATGGAGACGTGTCGTCTTCAGCGATGAGAGTCGCTTCTGCCTTGGTGCCAATGATGGTCGTATGCGTGTTTGGCGCCGTGCAGGTGAGCGCCACAATCAGGACTGCATACGACCGCGGCACACAGGGCCAACACCCGGCATCATGGTGTGGGGAGCGATCTCCTACACTGGCCGTACACCACTGGTGATCGTCGAGGGGACACTGAATAGTGCACGGTACATCCAAACCGTCATCGAACCTATCGTTCTACCATTCCTAGACCGGCAAGGGAACTTGCTGTTCCAACAGGACAATGCACGTCCGCATGTATCCCGTGCCACCCAACGTGCTCTAGAAGGTGTAAGTCAACTACCCTGGCCAGCAAGATCTCCGGATCTGTCCCCCATTGAGCATGTTTGGGACTGGATGAAGCGTCGTCTCACGCGGTCTGCACGTCCAGCACGAACGCTGGTCCAACTGAGGCGCCAGGTGGAAATGGCATGGCAAGCCGTTCCACAGCACTACATCCAGCATCTCTACGATCGTCTCCATGGGAGAATAGCAGCCTGCATTGCTGCGAAAGGTGGATATACACTGTACTAGTGCCGACATTGTGCATGCTCTGTTGCCTGTGTCTATGTGCCTGTGGTTCTGTCAGTGTGATCATGTGATGTATCTGACCCCAGGAATGTGTCAATAAAGTTTCCCCTTCCTGGGACAATGAATTCACGGTGTTCTTATTTCAATTTCCAGGAGTGTATTTCAATCGCTGTCTTCCACTGCAGTTTTTACCCTCTACAGCTCCCTCTAGCACCACGGAAAATATTCGCTGGTGTTTTAACAGATGTGCTATCGCCCGGTCCCCCTCTACTTCTTGTCTATGTTTTCCCCATATTCCTTCCCTCGCCGATTCTGCACACAACCTCCTCATTCCTTACCTTATCATCTCACCTAATTTTCAACATTCGTCTGTAGCACCATATCTCAAATGCTTCGATTCTCTTCTGTTCCGGTTTTCCCATAGTCATTGTTTCACTACCATACAGTACTGTGCTCCAAACGTATATTCTCAGAAATTTCATCCTCAAATTGAGGCCTGTCTTTGATTCTAGTAGACTTCTCTTGGCCAGGAATGCCCTTTTTGCCAATGCTAGTCTGCTTTTTGTGTCCTCCTTGCTCCTTCGACCATGGGTTATTTTGCTGCCTAGGTAGCAGAATTCCGTAACTTCAGCTATTCCGTGAACAGAAATTCCGTTGTTAAGTTTTTACCTGTTCTCATTTCTGCTACTCTTCATTACTTTCCTCTTTCACCGATTTATTCTCAATCCATATTCTGTATTCATTAGACTGTTCATTCCATTCAGTAGATCATGTAATTCTTCTTCACTTTCACCGGGAATAGCAATATCAGCAGCGAATCTCATCATTGATATCCTTTCACGTTGAATTTTAATTCCACTCTTGAAACTTTCTTTTATTTCCACCACTGCTTTATCGATAAATAACCAGCAATAAATAAACCAACAACTGTATTGTCACCTCTGATTTATTCGAGAGCCAACCGGTTTCGGCGTTCCATTATGTCATCATCAGGTCCTCTGTGGTAGCTTAATGGCTGAGCTTATATGGCCAGAAAAATATAATGCGCAAACGAACCAGTATCCGCACCAGCGTATGTAACACCGCTACACCCTCGCCAAAATCTAAGCCATCAGACTGTTAAAGAGTGTATAGCCGTGTTATATACGCTGGTGCACGAGTCTTGGTTTTATACAGTTATTTTATGATAGCCTTGTGATACTATAATGGCATATTTCGCCTGTATATTTCCAGTAAAACGCACAAAAATTTAAGGAAAAATGCAACAAAAAAGATACAAAAGAAAAAAATTCTGTCCTAACTCCAAGAACACATACTTCAGCCAAAATAGAGTAGTAAGTACACTAAGAATGTATAAGTAACCTGCAAAAGTTTCATTAAGTTGCATGAAGTATTTATTCAGAAAATGGATCATTAAACTGGCAGATTTAACACTAGCGGGGTAGACCATACATACTCCCTTAAAATCCTGTAACTCATGACTAAAGTAATTTTATTTGTCATAAAATGATTAAAATGCAGAAAACGCGAGGCGTTTCGCGACGAGAACCGTCCGAGTGCCATGAATGCGACTTTCACAGACGCATGTCTATATACTTCCGTACTAAACCCATTGCTCAACTGTAATGATTACAGTCTGAAGGTTTTGGGTGTTTGGAATTATGAAGCGTGAGGTTCTGAATAGGCTAATCTTGGTATTGAATCTGTGATGTGTAAAATAAATCTTAAATATACTTACGTCCTGTCGATGAGCATGGTCCTATTGAATTACAGCAACCAGTAATCCATCGGCATACAGTACCACTTCGAATTCTATAACTTCGCCAAAGTAACGGCCTCTCTCAACAATATGACTCTCAGTTCGAAGGGGTGATATTAAATGGATCACAAGGACATCTCGCCAGATATTCGTTCGGAACGCTTCTGCATTTTGCACTCTAGGTGATCGCATTTACCTCTAATGCATGTTTTACATATTCAACTGACCCATATGTGTAACTTGATGGTCCATCGGGAAAAAGAATCGGTGGCACGCTACTGTCTGAGTTGATGAAACTTTGTAGCCGGAGGCATCTTTGTCTTGAAATTTTGAATACCTTGAAGAGTCAGGTAACTTTTATCAATGGCGTACACTGACAAAGCTGTTCTACAACCTAACACCGCCATTAGGTGCACTGTCGCCATTCGCAAGCATTGTTACTGTGCAACTAAAACCAAAGACAACATTGGTGGGAAGCTATCGAGTTTTCAGCCAAATGGCAGCGGTTGTATGGAAGGACTCCAGTTACGCTTGTGCAGGCTGCTGAAAATCCACAAGGAAGGGCTGCCTCTGTGGTTAATACTCGACTACACGAATTCACGCCGTTACAGACTGACCAAATATCTGGCGACATTCTAAAACCCTTTCTTTGACATTGAAGTCATAAGTTAAGAACTTGGCTAATTTGGTGAAAATACGAGGGATATTCGGAAAGTAAGTTCCGATCGATCAAGAAATGGAAACTACTGTGAAAATCTAATAAAGCTTTGCAGATATGTGTTCAACAGTGTCTCTAGTATGCCTGGCGGTTACATCACTTCGCTCTTTTCAGTTCCGAGCGCATGGTGAGCACATAAAGACGCGTAGAAAATAGTGTCTCCCGCCAAGTATGAAGTCCTGGTGAGAGATTTCGCCTGATGTTATGCAGCCCACATTACACAACTGTCATACATTTCCTACTTTGTGACAATCGGTCGCAGTTTGCAGGGGTAATGAAAATGTTCCTACAGCGTTTCCGATCAGATGTGTTTGATCACACCCACTACAGCCCGTAATTAGCTCCTTCTGTGTTTCATCTCTGCTCACATTAATTACTGGCTATGAAGACAACATTTTCGCACAGACAACGAGCTATAGAATTGGCGGGAAGCACATGCTGCTACATTCTACAACGAGGGTATTGGAAAGTTGGTACAACATTACGACAAATGTCTAAGTCGGAGTGGTGACTATATAGAACAGTGGCTGGAAGCTATAGCTAACTGTTGCAGGTAAAATATTTCTGATTTTCAAAGTGGTTTCCATTTCGCGATCAGTCGGAACTTAATTTCCGAATAGCCCTACCACTTAAGGACATGCGTTTACAAAAAGATGACATAGTAGTTGGTTTCGACACTACATCGCTCTTCACGAACGTGTCTCTGCAGGACTTCTTGGTGCTCCTGTCTCGTCATTTGGTGCCGCTGATAGTTATACTCTTTGAACATGCACTGACGAGCACCTACTTCATGTACAGTGGAGAGTTTTATGAACAGATAGATGAAGTGGCCATGGGATCTCCACTGGCTCCAGGGATCGCAGACCTCTACATGGAACTCTTTGAGGAGGTGGCTCTTCAAAACGCTCATCAGAAACCCAAGGACTTCTTCCGCTATGTGGATGATACTTTTTGTGGTACGCTAGCGTGGCACACAGGCAGTGAATGAGTTTATGGACCATCTTAACAGCACACATCAAAACGTTGCTGTCATTATGGAAGTAGAGGAGAACGTTAGTCTCTCTTTTCTGGGCATGCTAGTACGAAAGGAGGTAGATGGTATGCCTGACCATTATTCATATAGGGTGTTCGGTAAATCCCGTTACAAACTTCTAGCGCTTGTAGAGGGGAATGAGGCAATAATATTTTGAATTGGAAACCATGTCCGGAAACGTCCCGTTTCCGCGCTACAGCCGTTTGAGAACATGCTGGCAAAGCGATCTCTTTTACAAGTAACTGATTACGCGTGACCCGATACATCACTTGTTTTGTAATTCCACACATTAACAGACAAAGAAATTGCTCGTGTACTCGTTGACGGGTTCTCTTCAACGTGACACAGTACGGTTTCTTAAAATTCGGATGTGTGGTGTCTCGTTAGAGCGCCACAGTCACGCCTGCTGACGGTAAAGGAACCCCTTTCTCGAAGTCGTTGCGAAATTGTGGCGAAAAGGGTATGCGATAGAGTCGGACGTTGTCTCTTCGCTATTGAGAAGGACCATGCCGGTATATTCTGGAAACGTGTACTCAACCGTGTTGCGCTAGCACTCACAGCCACGTGAATAAGCCACGAACAGGTCAGAGAGGAAAGATACAAGTCAAATGACATCAGATGATCCGACGTAACCACCTCCCATCATGCCTACCTCCCACCATGACTATCCTGCTGCATGCTCATCTAGGAAACGTGTTTAAAACGACTGTAGCACGGAAACGGTACGTTTAGAGACGTGGGTTCCTGTTCAAAATGTTATCTACTCACTGCCCTCTACAAGTCACAGACGTTTGTAACGGGAATTTCCGAGCACCCTCGATAGGAAGAAGACACATATAGACGTGTGCCTGAAACAAGCTGCCAAGGTCCAGTGCAATAGCAGACCGTGCTGACCACCCTGGTATATAGAGCAGGCGTCATCTCCGACGAAGAAAACCTGTCAGACGAACTGCAACACCTGCAGGAAGCATTCCGCAAAAATTGGTACAGTAAAGTGTAGATTAGTGGGGCATTCAAGAAGATACAAGAAGCTGGAAACCGCGAAGAGGAAGAAGAAGACAAGACACCCGCTTTCTTTAGTACTTGGGGCTGCTCTCGGCCAAAATTGCGAGGCTACTTCAAAAATATACCTTAAAAACCCTCTTGGGTCCACTGTCCTCCGTAGTGGCCATATACCATATTAAGAACCATAACGCGCCGTTTGTATTGTTCAGGGGACCATCATGAGTAGCGTTGACATGAATGTAATAATCGTCTTTGAATAAAAGTGTCAGCTCTGTTCGTGTCATTGCGTATTTCTTTCAGTAACGTTCTGTACTAGACCGCAGGAATTCTTTTACGTATGGGCCAAGTTTCATCGATATCGGCCTACGTTACTTGACAGTGAAACATCATGCGAAAGTTGCTTTCACCCTTGAGTTTTGCTCTCCAGTATACTAAACACTAATGTAAGCCAGTTATTATCACTATATTAAAACATTTTGTATGTATTACCATTGTTATTATTAAATCCTAGGAACATTAAAAGTAGGAGTGACAGAGAATTATGTTTAGGGTTGGGGAGAAGAGAAAGTAAGAAACTGTGAATCCCAGCTCTCTTCTCGCTTTGCCCCGTTCGCTCCTTTTTCATCCCTCACCTCCTCAACCGTCCGCCCCTCTTACCTCTCCCTTCCCAACCCCACAGAACCTAACCCTCGATCCGTGTCTGCTGTTTTGTGTCTTCCCTCGTCGCCGAAGAGATTTAAGGGAGTCGCTTCTTTCTCTTATGAAACCGCCAGTGGAACAAGTGCTCTTTTCGCCGTGTGGTTACACTCCACAGTGATTGGCAGAGTATAAATGTATCCCCATTTCTAGATTTCAGGCAACAGTTGCTTGAAGGGTCACTACGCGTCCAGAGGGAGCTGAAATCTCTGTTAGAAAGGTAGATAGTTTTGATATCCAGTCAATTGCCCATCGGCAGATTCAAATACGTAAGAAGATGCGGCAGTTACCCTCCGTGGAATCAACGGGCATTCTTCATAAGATAGTCACGTAAAGTAGTCCATCTCTCATATAGCAATAATTAGGACCATCTCTCGCATTTTTCCTATCCTCAGTTATTTGATAAAGTAGGGAATCATATTTCATTGCCACGGCCATGGAGCAGAAAAAGATGAGACCAGAATCAACTATACATCTGTGTCTTTCCACGTTCTAAATTTGTTAAGTTAGGAATTGTCATGAATGCCAGTAATTTTATCTGTTTCAGTATTTTAACGACAATATTTGCTCGTTGCTCTGTTAATATAAATCTACCTCTGTACTGAGAGTACAAATATCTCTTGGTTCTATATTGGGCTCTCGATTTTTTTTTTGTTGTTGTTACTATATCTGTTCCCCATAACTAAACACATTATAAATAAAAAATATAAATTCAGTTTAATGATGACAACGAACCATGTCTTACGTAAGTGGCGAAATCTGATGTTTAACACACAGCGACTGAATCAATTCGATAATCATTGTCGTTCATTTGTGATTTTCGGGTATATAGTTGCTGCCTCCTCCAGAAGATACGGCAAACAGCCTACATAGGAGAGCACCGAGCTGCCAACGACTGAGGCGCAACGTCCTCAGAAACCACATTTCAGAGCAGGTGCACACAATGAGGACTGTTACGCATCCGCCTTATGCCACACAAATAGCTCCCAAGTGGACTTCTATCCACGAAACGTGACCGTAAGCAGATACACAGCTCCACTTAAAAAGAAATCACACAGCAATTTAATTTTTGTAATTTTTTGAATTTATGGTGCGTAAACTTCAGAACTCAATAATCAGTCATGAAAGGCCATTCGATGCATCTCTCAAAAATTTGAAAGAAAATCGACTTTGAAGATTTCCGAGAGTTTTTAATATCTTAAATGAGGGTCTTTTTTCTTTCTGTAGGCCTAGTGGCTCTGTGGTAGAATGCTCGAGTGCCACGTAGGTGGCCCTGGTTCAGTTCGTGACTGTGAAGTGTAAAATACATAAGAATGAAAAAAATTTAATTTCTGGAGTTTCTTTTAATTTAAATAATCCTTACTAACAATCTTTTATAAGATATTGGTAATTAAGTTTTTGTATTTGCTACGAAAACTTTATTTTTTGAGACACGTAATTAGAAATAAAAAGATGTGCATCTTTCATAAAAATGGAAGTTATATGTGTTAATTAGCATATATTCAATGAATTTTGTATTTAAAATCTTAGGCATTCGAACTGAACAGGAGGAAAAACGGAAAAAGTAATGAACAAAACGAGACTTGATCCAACGTTCGAGTGATAAACAGTCTCGAGCGCTACTGATTTTTTCGACTTTTGTGTGTATCATGCTTCACTATATGCTCGTAAAAAATGCACCTTTGTTTCAAAATTTACATTGGTCTGTAATCGAATCCTGAAACCCTACATGCTTCACTATATGCTCGTAAAAAATGCACCTTTGTATCAAAATTTACATTGGTCTGTAATCGAATCCTGAAACCCTACAGAACAGGCGAGGATTCCACCACAGGGTCGCACTGTCTGACGAAAACTCTAACTTACTTTCACGTGTTAAATGCTCTCAGGAACTTCAAAGTCGATTTTCTAGAGAATTTGTTAGAGTTGCATCGGCATGCTTCGGGGAACTCATGTCTCAGTTCTGGACTTCAAGTACCATAAATATAAAAAATTAGAAAACCCGATTGCTGTGTGGCCTCGTTGGTAGTCAGAACCTCGACACAGTACTGCAGTACCTCTACACAGGACTATGTTGCGAGATTCTCAGGACACCTCCACAATCGCCGCCAAGAGGATCCAAAGTGGATGTTACACAAGTGATGTCAGTCACCATTCACTGGATCTAGGACTATGCTTGTGTTAAAGACAGAACAGCGCAAGTGAACACTGACCTATATTGCCACGCGCAGTCTTCACACTCCAGCTAAGTATTTTAAAAATTCTTTCGATAAATCATTGCAAGTTGTTGCCAATCTGCATTGCCATCTATTTTTTCCATAGCTGTTGCCTAGCCTTATCTGTCCCTGTGACGAGGCTGTATAGTTAGTTGCTCCATGCAAGCTGGTGATTTCATATCAGCGACTATTTCCGGTGGTAAGGATCCAAGTGCGTTTGGTGAATACAACAATAGGGATCAGAGTAACTACAGTCCGATTAAAATTACTTTATAGCTGACATTTCACGCGTTGGACGCTCAAGGTAGCACCAAAACTGTTCGCCGTTGCCAAACTGCCACAACAATTGGCCAGTTCACTTCCAATTGTTTGTCCAGCTTTCTTTCGTGATGTGTTCGGATCCCAAATCTCGTCATTTTATTTCGTATTCCATCACACATGATAAACACAACTAAACCACGCCTACAACAAAACATACACAAAGCTGCTAATGAAATATACACGTTTCATCCACAGCACTGACCAAACACTACTCGATCTTTTCGCACAAAACGCCATTCAGCGTCACATGTACATTTATTATGATCACAGAGATCGGCTTACATCACATCAGTTTCGCATGACACTAAGTGAAGCCGAATTCGGCTCCTCCCGCCAGAGGTTCGAGCCCTCCCTCGGGCATGAGTGTGAGTGTTGTCCTTAGCGTTAAGTTAGTTTAGGTAGTGTGTAAGTCTAGGGACCGATGACCTTAGCAGTTTGGTCCCTTAGGAAATCACACACATTTGAAGCCGAATTTTTGAAGCCTGCAGTTCATCGTTGCGACTGAGTCACTAGAGTCATAAATACAACAACTTTGTGGTGACATTAACGTTTCGCCACGAAGTAGCGGCTAAAGAAACGAGAGTAGTACGTTATAGCGTCAAGGACTTGTAAATTTGCTGAACAGTTTTTGTTGTTTATTCCTTGGTCGTTTAGTCGTTGCTAGTGTGTAAAATAAAGTAGCATATTATGCTGTCTCGTGCCTTGTTATTCTCACGCATCGTACCTGGAAGAAAGTAACCACCAAAATCTCCAACCACGTGGTTGCGTAGCGTAGTGATTACGCATATACCTGATGTGTAGCAGATCGTGGGTTTGATTTTATACAAATGCAGCGAATTTTTCTTTGATTTCTAAATCTAATTAAAAGATTGATTACAATTTTTATTCAGTGAATTCATTTCAGTATTCTTTTTATTTCGATTTCTTGACTCGTCATTTTCATATCATACTGACTTTTTCGTTTTTTCTTATTTGTCTTCCTATCTTTCCTTTTCGCTTGATACCCTGCTAGTGTCGCCTGTAATCTGCAGCCAAGTGCCAACCAGCACTGCACATTGGCTGGTAATGCGACAGCTCGTGCACCCAAAGTGAGCATAGTCTCATGTAACCATCATCATCATCATCATTTAGACTGATTATGCCTTTCAGCGTTCAGTCTGGAGCGTAGTCCCCCATATAAAATTCCTCCATGATCCCCTAACATTGGTGCCCCTTCTGATGTTAAGCCTATTACTTCAAAATCATTCTTAACCGAATTCAGGTACCTTCTCCTTGGTCTACCTCGACTCCTCCTACCCTCTACTGCTGAACCTATGAGTCTCTTGGGTAACCTTGCTTCTCTCATGCGTGTAACATGACCCCACCATCAAAGCCTGTTCGCCCTGACTGCTACATCTATAGAGTTCGTTCCCAGTTTTTCTTTGATTTCCTCATTGTGGACACCCTCCTGCCATTGTTCCCATTTACTAGTACCTGGAATCATCCTAGCTACTTTCATATCCGTAACCTCAACCTTATTGATAAGGTAACCTGAATCCACCCAGCTTTCGCTCCCAGACGACAAAGTTGGTCGAAAGATTGAACGGTGCACAGACAACTTAGTCTTGGTACTGACTTCCTTCTTGCAGAAGAGAGTAGATCGTAGTTGAGCGATCACTGCATTAGCTTTGCTACACCTCGCTTCCACTTCTTTCACTATGTTGCCATCCTGTGAGAATATGCATCCTAAGTACTTGAAACCGTCCACCTGTTCTAACTTTGTTCCTCCTATTTGGCACTCAATCCGTTTATATCTCTTTCCCACTGACATTACTTTCGTTTTAGACATGCTAATCTTCATACTATAGTCCTTACATTTCTGATCTAGCTCTGAAATATTACTTTGCAAACTTTCAATCGAATCTGCCATCACAACTAAGTCATCCGCATATGAGAGACTGCTTATTTTGTGTTCACATATCCTAATCTCACACAGCCAGTCTATTGTTTTCAACATATGATTCATAAATAATATGAACAACAGTGGAGACAGATTGCAGCCTTGTCTTACCCCTGAAACTACTCTGAACCATGAACTCAATTTACCGTCAACTCTAACTGCAGCCTGACTATCTATGCAAACACCTTTAATTGCTTGCAGAAGTTGGCCTCCTATTCCATAATCTCGTAGAACAGACAATAGCTTCCTCCTGGGAACCCGGTCATATGCCTTTTCTAGAACTATAAAGCATAGATACAATTCCCTGTTTCACTCGTAACACTTCTCCATTATTTGCCGTAAGCTAAAGATCTGGTCCTGATAACCTCTAAGAGGCCTAAACCCACACTGATTTTCATCCAATTTGTCCTCAACTAACACTCGCACTTCCTTTTCGACAATACCTGAGAAGATTTTACCCACAACGCATGTAACCAAGATAACGAAAAATTGTAGTTTGCTTTTAGCACTGAAACCAAAATATTCTTGTAGAATGTGCATCCATGTGCAGGACAGGAATGGAAAGTATAAAAGACTCTCAGTAATACTGATCCATCATCTGATGTCCCCTGCTGGAAATTATGTTCCTGAACTAATAACCAATGTTAGTCCGACACGTACAGAATAACAGTGTATTTTCACGATTAGGAAATGATTTCTCTTGAGTTTGCTCGTAGAGGTTAGATTTAATCCCCCTGAACAAAGCGACCACCGCGTGGTCTGTGGCGCCTTGACACGGTTCGCGCGGCTGTCCCCTTCGGAGGTTCAATTCCTCCCTCAGGCATGGGTGTGTGTGTGTGTGTGTGTGTGTGTGTTGTCCCTAGCGTAAGTTAGTTTAAGTCAGATTAAGCAGTGTGTAAGCCTAGAGATAGATGACCTCAACAGTTTGGTCCCATAGGAACTTACCACATATTTCCAAAATTTTCAAAGCGACCGTGATTTTAACTCTGCCGCAGATGTTGACGACCGTTTTCTCGTATATATTGCTGTGTCTGTGTGTCGTCTATAACCGAGCCCCCCCCCCCCCCCCCCCGTCAATGCGGCAAACTATTATACACGGTGCGTACGGAAACGTCGCCAGCAGAGAGTGTAGATAATTTTGACACAAAAATATTCCTTCGTTGTTTTTTTGACGTGAAAACAACTGTTCAGTTGTCAGCCGAAATTGCCTGTGACAAAATATCGACAGATTTGAACTACTAATAACTGCGAGGCTGATAATGCGTAAACAATGGTTGAATCCAAAAGGGATAGATCATGGTACCAGTGTAGATTCATGCGCGTAATTGTTACGAATTAGCTTGGTGCGAAGGTACAAATTGGTTTATCACGAAAGCCGTTTAGCTTGGACATTGATTCGGGTGTCATTGTGAAGAGCTTGCGGAGCACTAAAAATATTCGCCGAATATAAGCGAAAATCAGTAATTACTTAGATAATTCCAGAACAGTGAATGATGTCGTCTCATACGAGTCGTTAACGTGCACGGGATTATGGAAGATGCAAGTAAGAGGAAAGATCGCGTCGAAACGACCTAACAAGGCTATAAAGTCCAGTGCCGAGCAAAGCGACAGTGACAGGAGCGTCGAAAGGAAATGAAAAAGTGTAGCAAAGCGATTACGTAGCTGGCCCATCGGACAAATCATCGTGCATGTGAGCCTGTGATCTGCCTCAGGTGGTTATCTATTTTATGAAAGATGCCACTGTTGATCATGTTGACTTCACTGATGACGATACTATGCAACATCACTTGACACACTTGCTTCGAGTTCATGAGCCCATAGACCGTTGCTACATGCGGTAAACTTGAGATTTGTCTATTGTGTAACTACTATACTACTTGTAAAAGCATTGTATTGAAGATATTGATAATTAAATTATTTATATAAAATCTTGTTATGATTTTACTTCGGTGTCTCCACCAAAAATCTACAGCGCAGACCCACACTGCGCGCGAGCAAAAAATTTTGTTTTTGGTTAACGGTTTAGTCCATAATCAGCGTCCAAATCGTTTGTTAATAGCGCCAGCCTTTGGAAACATGCAGTGACCAAAACAACCTGCCGAGCGATAGGCTTCCTGATTCGTATTGACAATACGCGGAAGATGAGAGCGAGGAAAAAACTCTGCCACATTCAATCGACAAAACTCGGCAAGCAGCGCAACCAGTCAAGCACGGAGAAAGTACGATGTGTCCAAAACTGACTACCTTTCGCTTGCTTCATCGCTGCAACGTTTTGTGCATCTTGCGACTAGCGTACCTCCTTTAATCGAAGAAGCTAGGTAAAATCTTTAACAACGTTAACATTTTGCTTTGGCGTTAGTTTTATGTTTTCCTGACTTGTCATTTGTGAGTTACAGAAAAGCAATGATAGTCCAGTAGTTATTAACGATTTGCGTGAAAAATGCTACATAACTTTTCATTCCTTTCAGCATTATCTGCACGCCCTTTGATTTTCCGTTCACACTGTAAAGTCAGCCTGTATACGATACTTTGTCGTACTATTCTCCAGGCAGCACGGAATATGAACATCGTTTATGGGATAATAGGAGTAAAAAAGTGCCATCAGTGTGTTGTTTGAAACAAATGAAGTCCAAGGTCCCCCGGAAAGTGTTGTGCAATAGAGAGGAGAGAAGATTCACTGGAGTATGCTCACATCGACAAGCGACTGCGCTTCGTCCAGCGTGATGTCTCCCTCCCCAAAGTAGAAGTCGTGGAGCTTCCACGTGGCGTTGATCCGCTCCTCCTCCGTTGGCAGATGGATGTCCGGCGCCGTAGCAACCTCGAACTTCTCGTTGAATGTTCTCAGAACTTCCGGGTCTGTCAGGTAGCCGTCACCTGCAAACCAGAGCCGAGTACATGACACTTGCCATACAAGCTTCAGGCCCAAAACAATTGTGAGGGAATCTGATAAGTTCTATTATACATTTCAACACTCATATACGACTTCCTTTCTGCGCAGAAATTCGCAGACATTTGGCTTTATCTATAAGTCTAATGTATTTTAGAGAGTGAAAGTACGACGGCTTTTTTTTCTGCTGACCTCTGTTCGATCACAAAATGGGAGCCACAGGGAAAATCAAAAATGTTTTATTTGCTACAAACTTCCAACTACTTCTCTACATAGTCGCTGTTCCGACATAGACATTTGTCGTAGCATTGTACCATCTTTCCAATACCTTCGTCGTAGAAGGCAGCCACCTGTGCTTTCCGTCAATTTACTGAGCTGGTCTGCAGTTCGGGGTGTGAGTGCCAAAATGATGTCTTCACAGCGAGCGGTTCATGTGAGCAGAGGCGAACATCAGAGGGAGCTAAGACCAGGCTGTATGGTGGGTGATCAAACATTTCCCATTGAAAACGCTGGTGAAGTGTCGTTGTTGCACCTGCAGTGTGCGGCCGAGCATTCTCGTGAAGAAGGAAACACTTGCGATTATGTTATGTAGGCTGCACGAAATAATGTGGAATCCCTCAGTACTACTTCACACTTCGAGGGATACTCCACGTTCTAAGCGTCTTTACGTGCTCACTGCGCGCTCAGAACTGAAAAGTGCGATGTGACGCGATCGAGGTGCATACTAGAGACACTGCACAACATATCTGAACAAAACTTTATCGGATTTTGCACAGTGGTTTTAATTTCGCGATCGATCGGCGGTCAATAAAATCATACCCCTCGTGTATATATGTGTGTGTGTGTGTGTGTGAGAGAGAGAGAGAGAGAGAGAGAGAGAGAGAGAGAGAGAGAGAGTGAGGGAAAGTCAGAGAGTTTATGCTTTTGTGTTCCGGTACTGCACTGGATTAAATTCCACCTAACATGATACGCATTCGCCACAGTATAAGAACACGATTACCGTAAGGGGACGAAACTCCATGGACCCTCTACCGAACGGGGTAGCGCAGTAGCACACTGGACTCTCATCCGGCAGGACGACGGTTCAGACCCGTGTCCTGTCATCCAGATATAGGTTTTCCGTGATGTTCCTAAGTCACTCCAGGCAAATGTCGGGATGGGTCCCTTGAAAGTGCACAGCCGATTTCCTTCCCCACCCTTGACATAATCCAAGCTTGTGCTCTGTCTCTAATGACCTCGTTGTCGACAGGACGTTAAACCCTTCCCTCCGCATGGGCCCCTATTTGTGAGAAGCTGAGGTCAGAAACTGATGACGTACAATCATAATTCTAGAACGTCCTGAGTAATTTGAATCAAATCTAGTTTAAGTTGTAACAAAAAGTTGCAATGGACGCCTGTGGCCATTATATGAATACTGATCACGTTTTTTCACCTATTTTTGACCGCTTAAAATAAGTGTCCATAGTCCTCTTGAAATTTCCTGGCGTATTAAAACTGTGTGTTGGACCGAGTCTCGAACAAGGGACCTTTGTCTTTCGTGGGCAAAAGCCCTACCAGCTCAGCTACCCAAGCACGATGCATGATCCGTCCTTACATCTGGCAGTACCTCATCTCCTATTTTCAAAACTTTACAAAAGTTCTCTTGTGAAACTTGCAGGACTAGCACTCCTGGAAGAAAGGATATTGCGGAGACGTCGCTTAGCCACAGTCTGGGAAATGTTTCTAGAATTAATTTTCACTCTGCAGCGGAGTGTGCCCTGACGTGAAACTTCCGGGCAGATTAAAACTGTCTGCCGGACCAGACTCGAACTCGGCAGTTTTACCTATCTACATTTAAGACTCAAGCATGAATACATTAAAATGTGCATAACAATTCATAAATTGATTATTTCGTTCATATGTTACTGTGGTATATTTCTGTAACGTTATTTTGTCAAATACAGTTTCATGGAGAAAAAAAAAAAAGCTTGCCCGCAAAAGTCAAAGGTTTCGAGTTTTAATCTGCCAGCAAGTTTCATATCCGCGCACACTCCGATGCAGAGTGAAAATTTATTCATTTATGCGTTTCGGGCAAAGTCTCTGATCAAAATATCTGGCAAAAGTATCACCAATTGTCATAAAAGTGCAAACACAACTTCTGGATGACGTTAAAATTAACGTACTCAGTGTCAAATAAGTTTACTTGCCAGACAAAAGAAGGCTTCACACAGAATATGGTGTCACATAATTTCAGTCTTAACATTGCTGCTCAACTGACTGGGTACTGCCACTAGAAAAACCAGGTATCATTACATGTCACCTGGTGGCGTGGTTGTGGTGACGTTGGGATGTTGCGTTAAAGGTCAACAGAGAATTATTAACAAAAACATTAGCAGAAACAAATGTAAAAAACATGATATAGCAGTGATCTCCTCCGAAGGAAAATTAAAAAAACAGTTTAGAGTGGACAAACAGAAAGTATGTATCACTCTGTCACCAACTTTGTCTCGAATGATGATTATATGGATTCCACACCAATGATCGTGTTTAACCTAGCTCGTTCTGTTCGTCCATGAGACCCTAAAGGCAGTAGATATTAGCGCTCTGGTGATGTCGCATTCACTGACACAGACACTCGGTACAATTCCGTACTATCACTTAATGAACAAAATAAATTATAAAAAAATAGCTCAAGTTTGCGATTGCATTGAGGAATTCCCACCAACTAAAACGCAGCATATAATTCTTAACGGACAGAAATCTTATGACATAAAACTTCCTGCATGCCTCAAGAAAATGTTATATTACCATTTCTGTTCACAATGTACACTGGAGCGAAAAATTAAAGCAACAAACCGCTATTTGCCAGTCCTGTGTCTAATTCACGGTACAATCATACAACCCGTCAACCAGATGTGCGTTCAATCGTGTTCTGCACGGAAGATGGCATTCCGGTCAACGAACAACCATGCCAGAACTGACGAAAGGGCACCAACGAAACGAGGTGCTGTTTGCTGGGTAGCCCCACATCCATAATCGCTGTGTACACAGTCAAGGGCGGTGCGGGATGGCACAGGGAAGATACCTACCACACTTTCTGCAAAGGAGGGCTATTGAAAGAAAGGAAGCAGGACAGTCGAAAACTGATTTGGCCTAGCACCTTAATGTGAATTGTTCTGTTGTTTCTCGGATGTGACGACAGTTTATAGAGACAGAAACTGTATCCCAAAGATCAGGGCAGGTCCGACCTCGTGTGCCTTCAGAAGAGAGGACCGTCGTTTGGTTGTAAGGCCACATCAGTACTTCCTTAATACTGCACGGCAACTGGCATATGACCTCGCAGCATCCACTGTACGTGTTGTATCGAGGTAAACGGTGTGTAGAAGGCTTCGGCAGAATAGCATTTACTGTCAGAGATCTGTTGTGTGTGTACCTCTGATGTGTCTTCGCAGTAGGGAACGTCTAGAGTGGAGTCATCAACATGCCAGTTGGACAGTCGAACACAGGACCAATGTTGTTTTCACAGATGAGTCCCGATTTAGTTTGGAGAGGGATGATTCTCGATAGGTTTGCACGTTGAGGGAACGCGTAACACGATTTCGGAACCCAAACATTGTGGAAAGACACCGGTATTGAGGAGGATCCATAATAGTGTGAGCAGCGGTTCTGTTTACCACTAGAACCCCTCTTCACGAAATTGTACGGGTGAATCGGCAAGGTTTAACTGCTGTGAGGTATCGTGACGAGATCTTGGGATCTCATTTGCCGTTGTTGCGAGGTACTGTGGGCCCAGACTTCTTACTGATGGACGATAATGCTCGACCTCATATAGCACAGGTGGTTGATTTTTCTTGGAAACGGGAGGTGTTGCATGCATGGCGTGGGCTACTCGCTCTCCCGATTTGATTTCCATAGAGCACGTCTGGAATGCACTAGGGAGACAGCTTGAATCACGTCAGCATCCACCAATCAAGATTTGCGAGCAGATCTGCAGGAAGAATGGGCGTTATTGCCTCAACACAAGATTGGTGACATAATTTACAGTATGGCCCATCGTTGTCAGGCCTTTATTGCTGCCGGAGGTGGTCACATCCCACACTGAGTACATTAACGAGTTGTCGGAATGTGTGTGCAAATCCGTTAAGTTGGAAGAAACAAAGAACTTTTTGTCTAGTTCTGTATT
This sequence comes from Schistocerca serialis cubense, assembly GCF_023864345.2. NCBI lineage: Eukaryota > Metazoa > Arthropoda > Insecta > Orthoptera > Acrididae > Schistocerca > Schistocerca serialis. The sequence goes on from NC_064644.1 coordinate 182,154,726, forward strand.
CTTTACATTGTTTCTACTTTACTATCACCTGTTTATACCGGTTTGTGAAAAAATTAACACAACATTGCAAAATTTCAATTTGTTGATTTAATTTTGGACAACAGTGTATATAATAACCTACTGGACACCGTCGTAAATTCCATACGGTACTTCTCGGAGGAGACTTTTGTATACAGAGATGACGCAACGCTAGAAAATTATATCGAAACGCAAGAAGACCTGCAGAGAGTCGACATTTCGTGCCGGTATTTTCACTTGAGCCTCAACATAAACAAATGTGCCGTGTTGCGTATAAATAAGCGGAAAGAGCCGTTATTGCACGATTATATGATGGCCGAACAACCTCTTTAAAAAGTCACAACCATTAAATATGGCCGAGTATCCGTATGGAGTGTCTTGAAGTGGAACAAACACATAAAACTTGTCTTAGGAAAGGCAGATGACAGACTGCAGGCCATCAGCTAAGAAGATCGCTTACGACACCCACTTTCGACCGAGTTTTGAGTACTGCTCATCAGTCTGAAATCCGTACGAGATAGTATTGATAGCGAAAATAGAGCCTATCCAAAGATGAGTTTGTGTTTCGTCACAGGTTCGTTTAATAATCGCAAAAGCATCAGTAAGATTTTCATCCAACTGCAACGGCAGATGCTACAAGGGAGGCATTGTGCTTTACGGTGTGGTTTATTGTTTGAACTGTGTACGTTCCTAGAGGAGTCAAACAACATGTTGCCTCTTCCTACCTTTCTCTCTCAAAAAGAACACGAAGGTAAAATGAGAGAGGTTCAAGATCACACGGAAGCTTACAAAAATTTGTTTTTCCAGCGCACCATTTGAGACTTTAACGGGTAAGGGAAAAAATAACAGCAGAACATAAGGTCATTTGCGCCAGACACCTTAAGCTGCCTTGTGCTGTACTGATCCAGATGTAAATTTTCAAAGTAGCTTAACATATCTTAAAACAATTCTTACTTCTAAATTTGTTTCTCACGATTTACTTGGCGTATTTGACAGGTGGTATGTCGTACTCCAGCTGCTAGGACACGTATGTCGACCTCTGGAAGCAGCTGAAGAGGACGACTCTGTCAGTCATATAAATTTTATGAGCAAAAATGGAATAATTCATAAAATTGGCTAGGATGATAGCTAAATCTTTAAGGGTGGTAGGACACTGAAACACGTGGGAATACCTCTTTTTATAGGCTACGATCAGTATCCAATGGTTCAACATTGAATTAAATTAAACTTAATGAGTAGTTCAGACAGGCTGGTACCAGAAATGTTAAAACATCACAAGATTCTCATAAAAGCACAGTGAAAAATAGTGTTAGTATATTTCATCAGAATATCAGAGGATTAATAAATAAAGTAGATGAGATTCCTGTTTATTTAGAAGATTTAGAAACCGAGGGTGGAACAGATGAACTATGCCTCTCTGATCATCATATAGTCACAGATATGGAAAAGGAAAAGGTAGGTGGATATAAGCTTTCAGCACATGTAAATAGAGACACTATGGAGAGAGAGAGAGTTGTCACATATGTTAAAATCAGTCATGGTGTGAAAAATTTAGAAACTACATAATTTTGTGTAGAGCACGTCCGTGTGAGCTTAAACGAATGGTACTTTTATAATTGTAGCCTTGTATGGGCCCTCATTGGGAAATTTTCAGCTTTTTTTTGAAAAACTTGAATTCTTTGTTGTACTATCGCTCAGAAGAAAGAAACAAATTACTGTCTGTTGAGATTTCAATGTAGATTTTCTGAAAGAGTTCGATAGAAAGCTAGACTCTGAAATATGGCTTGGTTCTTTCAGTTTGACGTCAGTTATTGATTTTCCTACTCAGGTGGTACAGGAAAGCAGCACACTAGTAAACAATGTTTTTATACACAAAGATAAATTTAATCAAATAAAAACTTTTCCTTTTATGAATGATCTGTCTGATTATGATACACAGCTAATTACGTAGCTCCATGTAGTAATGCAAAACACACCTCCAAAATAGTGCTTCAATTAATGATTTAACAATTGAAAATTTTAGGGAAAGCTTTCAGCAGTTAGACTGGGATGAGGTTTACAGGGAACCTGAAACCAATTTAAAATTTAAACTATTTCATGATACCTTTGTGAGCATATTTGAAAACAGTTTCCCTAAGAAAATTGTGAAATATAATTGTAAGAAACCGTCAAAAAAACCATGGCTTACTAATGGGATAAAAATATCTTGTAAACAGAAAAGCGAAATGTATCTTATAGCTAGGAGCAGTAATGATCCAGAAACAGTCAAACATTATAAAAACTACTGCACTGTATTAAGAAAAGTTATTAAAAAGTCCAGAAGTGTGTGCACTACATCTGAGATTAGCACATGTCATAATAAAGTTAAGACAATTTGAAATATTGTTAAAAGGAAAACAAGGCAGCTCAGAGCACAGGAACACTATATTTCTATCAAACTCAATGAAAAGTTGGTTAACAAAAAGTCAAAAGTAGAAAACATTTTTAATAATCATTTTTAAGTGTTGTACAGAAAGTAGGATCAAGCTATTCATTAGAAAATGTAAGGCAGTATATGGAAGACGCAATGCCTATTCAATTTGATAAAATTGAAATTCAACCCACCTCAACTACTGAAATAAGAAAAATAAAAAATTCACTCAAAAGTAAAAGCTCAAAAGGAATTGATGGCATTTCCAACAGAGTACTAAAAGCTTGTTCCCAACAGATAAGTAGGATTCTCAGCCACATATGTAGTAACTCACTGCAACAGGGCATTTTCCAGATATTCTGAGATACATTATTGTTAAAGCATTGCATAAAAAGGGGATAGATCTCATGCTAACAGCTACTGCCCAATCTCACTTCTGACAGCTTTATCCAAAATTCTTGATAAAATAATGTTTTCAAGAGCAGCATCACATATTTGTAAAAATGAAGTAATAACAAAATGTCAGTTTGGGTTTCAGAAAGGCTTTTCAACAAATAATGCTTTGTAACTTTCACTGATCCAATATCAAACTGAGATATTTTGTGATACCTCAAAGGCTTTTGACTGCGTGGATCATGAAATTCTTCTAGATAAGCTTAAGTATTGTGGTATAAGTGGGACAGTGCACAAATGGTTTAATTCATATTTAACTGGAAGAATGCAGAAGGTTGAAATTAACAGTACAGATAGTCTGCAAACATCAGCAGAGTCCTCTAACTGTGGATGTATCAAGAACGGTGTCCCATAGGGTTCAGTCTTGGACCACTTGTTGTCCTTAATATACAGGGTGAGTCACTAACTATTGCTATCTAGAATAACTCCGAAAGTATGATAGGAGCTGAAAAGATTGTGGAGCAAAAGTTGCATGGGACAACGTGGGACATAATATGACATCAGTTTTTTGTTGCTAATTGGGATCGCTTCAGGGATATGAAGGTCCACTTTGTTTTGTTTTTTTTAATGGGATGCTGTAGTTTGGTACTTATTTTGTGATAGCGGCTATCGAGACGAATCCAACAATGTGTAACAGTAAGGTCTTTGAAGGTCAACGAAGGTCACAAAGGTGGCATGAACATGCATTTATAGAAGGTGTTTGAAGTGATGACCTTTGGTATCAATGCAGTGCTGCAATCTTCTTATCATGGATTGAGTGGTCTTCCTTACGCAAGAAAGTTGAATATCGCATAAATCTATTCAGCACTGGACCTTTTACGAATCCCCACAAGAAAAAGTCCAGAGGTGTCAAGACTGGTGAATGAGCCAGCTACAATACATTTCCTCCGCGTCCAATCCAACGATTTGGGAATTGTCTCTGCGACTCATTCCTAGTCATCAGTGAAAAATGTACCATACACCCATCGTGTTGATATCACATTCTGTTCCTTGTTCCTAAAGGTATTTCTTCCAATAACAAACCTAATGTTTCTTGCAGGAATGTGGTGCACTTCCTACGATTAATATTTCCTTCGATAAAATAGGGGCTTATAATTCTGTCCTCCAGAATCCACAACACACATTCACCGACCAGGGTTTATGTTGTACAACTTGCCGCAGCCAACCTGGATTTTCAGTTGCCCAGTAATGCACGTTATGCAAACTAACATTTCCATGATTAGTGAATGTAGCCTCATGAGCAAATAAAATCAAATTAATAAATGTTCCATCCCTATGAATTTGAAGTTGAGTCCACCGACAGAATTCATACAATCCGTGGCAGTTAATTCTTGGTGGAGACTGATTTGGTAAGGATGATATTTATTGCGATGCAGAACACGAACAACACTACTCTGGCTCATGCTAGATTAACTTGCGATCTGATGCGAACCAACACAAGGATCTCGAGCCACAGTGGAAAGAGTACCAATTTCCGTTTCCTCGTTGGTAGCTTTCCTTTGACGGATATGTTTCCGATGTTTTGAAGATCAAGTTGTTCTCACTTTATCATACACATTTTTAAATGTATGAGGTGTAGGGTGAGTACGTTGAGGATATCTTTCAGCGTATAAGTCTCTGGATCTCACTGAATTTCGTTGTCATTCTCCGTAAATGAGAAGCGTATCGACTTGTTCTTCGAAGGAATACGTCATTCATATTCGGTTGATTCGATGATACTAGTCTTACCCTTCCTATTGGTGTTGTATTGCGAAACCGTCGAATGGTGTTTACATTTCAATGGCACGTTAGATGGATACGCCGTATTCGGCGAATATTTACTATTTGCGCGATATACGAGAGAGAATTGCCGGAACATGTGCTTCGATAAGTGACGATGTGATAAGGAATACCACTCAATCCATGATAAGAAGATTGCAGCATTGCATTGATACCAATGGTCACCACTTCGAACACCTCCTGTAAATGGAACTTCAAGCCACCTTTTTGACCTTCGTTGACCTTCAAAGACCTAACTGTTACGAATCATTGGATTTGTCTTGATAGCCGCTATCACAAATTAAGTACCAAACTATAGCATCCCATTAAAAAAAGTTGATCTTTATATCTCTGGCGCGACCCCACCTAGCAACAAAAAACCAACGTCATATTATGGTCCCCATTGTCCCATGCAACATTTGTCCCACAAACTTTTCAGCTACTATCACACTTTCGGAGTTATTATAGATGACAATAGCTAGTGACTCACCCTGTATATTAATGACTAGCCACTCTATATTCATGAAGATGCAAAGCTAATTCTTTTTGCTGATGATACAAGTATAGCAATTACACCCAAAAAAACGAGAATCAGCTAAGGAAATGGCAAATAATATCTGTCAGAAAATTATTAAGTTGTTCTCTGCAAATTGACTCTCACTATATTTTGAGAAAACATAGTATATGCAATTGTGTTAATTAAATGGCATAAAACCATTGATAAATACAGACTTTGAAAAGAAGTCTGTTGCTAAGACAGAATATGCAAAATTTCTGATTGTGTATATTGATGAGAAATTGAATTCAAAGAAACACATTGGTGCTCTGCTGAAACAGGTAGGTTCAGCTACACATGCTATTAGGGTTATTGCAAATTTAGGCGATAAACATATCAGTAAATTAGCCTACTCTGCCTATATTCATTCACTGATTTCGTATGGCGTCATATTTTGGGATAATTAATCACTAAGAGAAAAGGTATTCATTGCACAAAAGCATGTAACTAGAATAATAGCTGGAGCTCACCGAAGAGCACCTTGCAGGCATTTATTTAAAGAACTCGGGATATTCACAGTACCTTCGCAATACATATATTCATTTATGAAATTTGTTGTTAATAACCCATCCCAATTAAAAAATAACAGCGAAGTACACAGCTACAACACTACAAGAAAAGTCAATCTTCACTATTCTAGGTTAAATCTGACTTTGGCACACAAAGGGGTGAATTATGTTGCCACAAAAATCTTTCTCATCTGCCAAATAGCATTAAAAGTCTGATAGATCGCCAACGAACATTTAAAAACAAATTAAAGGAATTACTGAATGACAACTCCTACTACTCAATAGATGAATTTTTAGATATGAAGCAGTAACTGAAAAAAAATAATTATATTATGTAAAGAAAACTAACTTTCAAGCGATATGTTCCATATCATTTTGAAATGGCGTATTCATGAGCTATGGAACAAGTAATGTAATGTAATGTAACACAAAATTTCGACTATTGATTTCTTTTTGGCATAATTTTTTATCTTAGTATCATTGCAGTTCCCTATAATTCCAGATCATTCCATTAAGGTATTCCTAATGACAAGTGAATATAACCCAGCATTCGTATTCGAGACGGTGTTTAATCTGTTCAAAAAGTGGCATATAACCAGTCAGTTACTGAATATGCTAACAATATGAAGAAAAGAATTAGTGCCACATGAAAGCGAACTCTCAGACTGAAGGAAAGATATTTGCCAGTTGTAACATAAAGCTGTCAAAATTAGACTAAATCAAATTTCCAGAAATTTTATGACTTCTGTTACAAAGATCGTTTCATAATGGTTAAACAACACAATGTTACCAACAGACATCAGCATTATAAACAGTGTGGACCTAAAGCTGATGTTACATATTACTTCCCAAAAGCTATTTTCTCATCAGTAATCGTATTCCCAGCTCGACATTAATCTCATTTCCAATACAGATTAGTATTAGATACAGGTATTCAGTGCAACTCATTCGCTAGGAATGTGACAGCAAAATCATTAACCTACTCTTTCGTTATTGGTGCTGAAATTTTTCACATCTTTATTGTGGTCTGTGTTGCCATTGTAACTTCTAATTGGGAAGTAAATATTGTATGAAGACCAAACACGACGATATTAGTAATTACAAACAAGTCATCACCTTAAAAGTATTACACGAAAATTAATACGTCGAAAAATAGGTTTAATCAAGTAGTAAATTTTGTACATCAGCAGATTATTATTGACGTTAATGTTTATTCGTGTGTCGTTGAGAATTACAGATATAACAGCTATTACTTGTGATTTCGAAAAATTTGTGGTGTGAAGTTTTGTTTCAGCTGAATGGACATTGTTGATGGAATCAGTAGTGTTCATGCTAAACTAATAATTGCGTAAAATCCTTATCCTTATAGGACCCTTACAGGCCAGTATTCAGGATTCTACGTCAATGGTCTAAGTCCGACAACTCCATAAAGCGTATCCGATAGCAGACTTACGAAATATGAAGAGAACGCCTTCGCCCGAGTCGACTCCAGTGAGAATAGGCACCTTGTTGAAGCGACCCTCTTTCAGTACAGTGATGGGGTGCTCTCTCACAAACGCATCCTCCACGTCTGGTTCGACTACCGGAGCGAAGGCCAGATGCGAAAGCTTCACCTTCTCCTGAAACACCAGTCATAAATGCAAATTACTTTGTAAAAAAAAGTAGAAATTTATTTTCTCTAAAAGTAGACCAGGGACACCACTACAGACTTGTGGTATGCCCCATTGTTTCTCATGTTAGTACACATTTAATAAAAATCTATCCATATTGTCTATGTAGCACTACGAACCTTGAAAGTACTGTGCGCAGAAGACTTAAAGGATCGCCTATTGGCTTCTGTGTCGGGTTCTTCGGCCGACTGATGATTTTTCTGACTTTTCGCCAGCACGAGTGGCTGGCATTGTCAAAGCTTCACCCTCCATTACTGGTGGTGAACTGGAGCCGAGCTCGCGGCCGCAGACTATATGTACGTGGCGCGCCAACGTCCGAGGGCTTCTCCGCGGTCATTTCCGGTGCGGTTCTCCTCTTGCTACCTGCGACGGTCGTTCGCTGCAGTACGGGAAGCCAGGATCCGTTTACCTTAAGGCTTTCCTCTTTCTTGTTCAAACTGTTCGCGTGTTTTTGTATTTCTACAGCTTCTCTGAACAAGCGCGTGTGATAGTGCTTCTCTACAGCCAGAACTTCCGTGTCGGCGAATTTTATTACGTGGTCGGTCTCATTCAGTGCGTGCTCTGCCACGGCCGATTTCCCCACCTGCCCCAACCTGCAATGTCGCTTATGCTCTTTGATCCTGGTGTTAATGGATCGTCCAGTCATTCCGACATAAACTTTTCCGCATGTGCATGGTATACGGTATATTCCCAACATTGCAAGTGGGTCTCTTTTCTCCTTCGCCGATTGCAATGTCGGGAATATACCGTATGCCATGCACATGCGGAAAAGTTTATGTCGGAATGACTGGACGATCCATTAACACCAGGATCAAAGAGCATAAGCGACATTGCAGGTTGGGGCAGGTGGAGAAATCGGCCGTGGCAGAGCACGCACTGAATGAGACCGACCAAATAATAAAATTCGCCGACACGAAAGTTCTGGCTTTAGAGAAGCGCTATCACACGCGCTTGTTCAGAGAAGCTGTAGAAATACAAAAACACGCGAACAGTTTGAACAAGAAAGAGGAAAGCCTTAAGGTAAACGGATCCTGGCTTCCCGTACTGCAGCGAACGACCGTCGCAGGTAGCAAGAGGAGAGCCGCACCGGAAATGACCGCGGAGAAGCCCTCGGACGTTGGCGCGCCAGGTACATATAGCCTGCGGCCGCGAGCTCGGCTCCAGTTCACCACCAGCAATGGAGGGTGAAGCTTTGACAATGCCAGCCACTCGTGCTGGCGAAACGTCAGAAAAATCATTAGATGAACGTCGGCCGAAGAACCCGAGACACAAGCCAATAGGCAGTTTGTCAACAAGTGGCCACGAAAGCCTTAACAATTTTGTACTTAAAGGATCACTTATTCGAAACCCCATAACTGTCTCCCAGTGCGAAACATAGGTTTAGAATTTGTTCAAAGGTGCCTACGATCCTCCTCCCTAATCGTACAAAAGCTTGGCGACCTGCAATGTCACTTTCGAGCTCGACGACGGACTCTGCTCCCACCATCGGACGTTTCAAACCCTCTCTAAAGAAATCGTGTGGCTGCATCCCCACTAAACGTGATTAGACAACTTTGGACGGCAGCGCGACCGTACATTGTGCTCTTGTGTACAATTTGGAACCATTAGAGACTGTTCAAAACCATTCGTCGAAATTTGAACGTGATCTGTGACAGGAAAGGATACTTATGCATTTTCATCCCTTATTTTTCGCGCCCTCTTGTGGCGTGATCACAGGGGGCAGAGAGGGAAGGGGAGGATGCACCACTGAGATATGGGTGAATAAAATGGCAAAGGGTCCCTCTAAGATCCCTGAGTGTTGCAACATCCTGGGCGGCACCCCGCACCTTAGTTGACCACGTTAAAAATATACATGTCCAAAACCTCCACTCTGGCTCTTGGAAGGTCTTCAACAGACATGCTGCCCCGTACAAAGTCTTCATTCTCCGATGGATCTCATGTGTCCTCCGATAGCGAAGAAAAGAATAACAGCATGGTGGTCCTGTTTGAACGCGTTTGGTAATAACGTCGCCGCATTTACGAGACGCACGTCGGAAAGACACGAATGCCACACTAATCTCTTTCCTACATGTCGGTTCTTATACACTCGCATCATAGTTGATGCATATACCCTGCAGAAATGTCCTCAAACCGAAACTTTTTGATTGCGTTTTGCGAGGTGTATGAGAAAAGTAAGGAGACTGACAACACTACGAGCGATCTGGTAACACTGTGTTATTCCACTTGTGTAGACCGGTGTGTTCTTCCCCTCCAGACGCTCAGTCCGGGTCTAAGCTCCATACAGCCATCATGCGATTTTTGAGAGAGCCATCAGTGAAGGTTATTTTTTGCGTGTGTTCCGAAAATGGAACAGTGGAATTTAGAGTATCGTTATACAATCAAGTTTTACCTCAAAAATGGGGAATAATAGAGAGTGACCTTGAAAAGTTGAAAGAGGCCTATGGGGAACATTCCTCATCAATACCACAAGTTTTTAGCTTGTACACATCATTTCTGGAGGGCCTAGAACACGGTAGAATGTAAATGTCGTGTGACTAGGGCCTCCCATCGTGTAGATCGTTCGCCAGGTGCAAGTCTTTCGATTTGACGTCACTTCGGCGACTTGTGCGTCGATGAGGATGAAACGATGATAATTAGGACAACATAACACCCAGTCTCTGAGAGGAGAAAATATCCGACCCAGCCGGGCCCTTAGGATAGACATTCTGTCGCGCTGACCACACAGCTACCGGGGTCGGACTACAACACGGTGAAGATGAATCTCGTTCAGGGAGACCTTCAACTTGTGAGAGAAGACGGACGTTCAACAATAATGATTATGGCTGACCTGTTAAACATTTTCGCCGTAAAGCAAATTTTTACCGAAGTTTTGCACATGCAAAAGATCTGTGCCAAAATGGTGCCGAATGTCCTCACAACTGAGCAGAAGGACGATCGAAAAAAAGTGTGCTTTGATCTTCTTGATAAGATTTCCAATGATCACGAATGGTTCAGTCGTGTGATCACCGGTGATACATCCTGAATTTTTGAGTACGATCCTCAGATAAAGCGGCAAAGCGAGGAGTGACACAATGAGGCAGCTCCTCGATCTAAAAAAACTCGCATTTGCAAATCAAAGATCAAATCAATGATGATTTGCTTTTTCGACAGTAGGGATATAGTGGATAAAGAATTTGTTCTTCCAGAACAAACTGTCAACCAAGTGTTTTATAAATACGTCCTTGAAAGGCTGAGGAAAAGGGCGAATCGAGTGACACCTGACATTGCGGACAAGTGGATACTACAGCATAACAATGCCCATGTCACACGGCCACTTCCAGCGCGGAACGTGTGACCCCAAAAAGCATTCCTGTTGTTCCACAGACCCTTTCTTCACCTGATCAGAGTCGTTGTGAGTTTTTCTTCCGAAATTTATAAATGTCTTAAAAGAGCGTCATTTTGGGACTCTTAAGAACATTAAAAGACCCCACTAGTTGAAGCCTTTCAGTGCGCGTTCCGAGACTGAGAACAACGACACCGAACCACTTTGTAGTTGACAACATAGTTGTTTGAAAAAATAAAACTTTGGGAGGTAAAAAATCTGTCTCTTTGGTTTTCTCACACACCTCGTATATCATACATTGCTGCGACCACAAGTCGCAACACTTCCATTCAGCAACGGAGGGTAAATAGGGTGTAGCCTACACGGCCATTGAACCGAGTCGGCCAGAAAATTCCAGAGGACTGGTGCAGAAGTCGCTTGCAGAGCGGAACTATGTTTCACGTCACGCATCACGTGAAACAGATAGTGCGGGGAATAGTACCACCGCGCACCAGGTTATGTGTCGCATGCTGCAGCTTAACCCAGAGAGTTCCAGTGAGGTTTTGATTTACCGCCAGATCCAATTCCAGTTGTAGCTTCCGCTACAGATTCAATAATCGTATCTGAGCCATCTGAAGAGTATCCGCTGCTCTTCGACAACACCTGACACTCCCACAGTAGTGTCTACGCAGGATAATAGACTCTATCGTGCAACCAACTGACTTAGCCTCAGCTAGGAATATTGTACAACAATTTCTTGAAGATAGGTACTTGTTCGTCACAGAATAAATATGTGTTTTTGGAAATAGAGCTGTCATTTCACTAGTTGTGCTTGTAGACATGCGCGCCCTTGTTTACACTCACATCAGAGACACCTCACGGTATCGAGAAAGTGTGTCTACAACATGCATATCGCGATAATAACGTTCGTAAATATTGTTTGTGTTTAACACTCTCACGGATACCTTTTTATCAACGAAAGTCAGCCACCTTTTACATACCACTGATTGTAATACCTCATTACGTATACATCAGAGACAACAACGGCAGAGTTATCGACTCAAAGATCTATCAACGTTCGTTTGTCTGTCATCGAAAAATCTAAAAATAATCTGTGTACAATGTTTGTATCTGTTTAGATTTTCAGGAACATAATATTAACTGATGTACAGTATCATCCTACATACAGAGACCTTGGTCACCATTCAAATCCTCATGACAAAAACAATCAATTTAGAAAATACAGGATGTCGTCTCTAACAAACGACAGGCGTATTTTCTCTAATGTTTTGGTTGTTGTTGTTTTGGTCTTCATTCCAGAGACTGGTTTAATGCAACTCTCCATGCTACTCTATCCTGTGCAAGGTTCTTCATCTCCTAGTACCTACTGCAACCTACATCCCTCTGAATCTGTTTAGCGTATTCATCTCTTGGTCTCCCTCTACGATTTTTACCCTCCACGTTGCCCTCCAATACTAAATTGGTGATCCCTTGATGCCTCAGAATATGTCCTACCAACCGATCCCTTCTTCTAGTCAAGTTGTGCCACAAAATTCTCTTCTCTCCAGTTCTATTCAACACCTTCTCATTAGTTATGTGATCTACCCATCTAATCTTCAGAATTCTTCTGTAGCACCACATTTCGAAAGCTTCTATTCTCTTCTTGTCTAAACTATTTATCGTCCACGTTTCACTTCTATACGAGGGTACACTCCATACAAGTACTTTCAGAAACGGCTTCCTGACGCTTAAATCGATACTCGATGTTAACTAATTTCTCTTCTTCAGAAACGCTTTGGTACGTATCTGAAATTTCGGTTTTGCAGTGCGTAGCTAGAGTCAGCCCAAAAATATACTGCTCATCACGTCTTTCAAGCGAATCCCAGCGTTGAGGGAAAGTATCGATTTGTTTTGCGTTACAAATAAAAAGATTTTTAAAGGGGAATCTTGTGTTCCTATTTGATAGAACGGTTCAAAATTACTCTAGTGTGATATTAGTTTTATCTATATTTATTAACTGGTACAGTAAAACACCAAGAATAAACAGCACTCCAGCAGCTACAGCGCCGCCCTGGTGTGCACTGACTACCACCGCCATTAGGACATCTCTTATTTTCCCCCAAAAAATTTTCTTTTCGAAAAATTTTACGCTCATCCTTTAGATGTTTTCTGTTTGGTTACATATACTCTGGAAGAAAACTCATCTCAGTGGGATGATATTAACCTGTGTCGACTAGAGTGACACGTTTTAATATTGGAATTTTAGGTTTCGTAATTTTTCGTTAGTTTAAGAGGTAATAATGACTGGATAAAATGTGAATTAAACGCCTTTTTATCTTTTACGATCCGTTTAATGTTATTGAAGCTATTTTCTTTTCAGTGTTTTGTTTCTTGCCATCTGGTTACAGTGTACGATGTTCTTGAACACAACAAAATACAAAATCTATTTGCGCCACGTCTACAGTGAATAGTCCGTCAAATCTTGCATTAATTTAATGCACGTTTCTGCAGAGTCATAAACAACTTACAAGTCCTTAACTACCCCTTTACCACCCAAAACTGAGATGCTGCTCATCCCTGTCGAAGGGCATTCTTGAATAAAATTAGTGTTCATGATCTTCAGGCAAGAGAACAGATCTCTGCTCTTGATTGACACGAAGTCACCAATGTTTTCTCTGAAATGAAGATGAAAGTGCATTATGATAAGGAAATAAGCGAATTAAAACCACTAATAAATGGTAATTAGAATAATACTAAACTCAGTGCACTCAAGTCGGCCGGGGTAATAGTGCTTCGATCTCAGGAAATTTTTTTTTGGGTGATTCAAACAATACTGGAGGGTAAGTGTTCAAACATACTTAAGTTGAAAAATAAGGGACACCCTAACCGCCCAGCAGCAGAGCTGCTTTTTCGTTGCTGGAGTACCGGTTATTTTTCGTGTTTTACTGGCACTGCTAATATATATATCGATAAAACAGATACCGCACTAGACTAATTTGAAACCGGTTTATAGAATGGCCACGTAAAATTCCGCATTAAAAATCATTTTGTTTGCAACGCTAAACAAACCGACGCTAATTGTAGACACTGAATGTCTCATGAAATACCGACAAGAGCCATATTTGCTTGGGTTGGTTCATATGGTTCTGAACACTATGGGACTTAACAGCTGAGGTCATCAGTCCCCTAGAACTTAGAACTACTTAAACCTAACTAACCTAAAGACATCACTCATATCCATGCCCGAGGCAGGATTCGAACCTGCGACCGTAGCGGTCACGCGGTTCCAGACTGAAGCGCCTAGAAACGCTCGGCCACCCCGGCCGGCTGCTTGGGTTCATTCCAGTGACACACGGCAGAAACGAGACTGTAGATGGTTGCTGAAATATCACAGAAAATACGCCTGAGCGACTTAGGAGGGAGGCTCGGTATAAAATGTTACAGACTACGCTGAAGCTTATGTGAGGAAGGAATGAGAAGGTTCTTCGCAGAATTGCCGAGGAAATGAATGTCTGGGAGAAACTAGAAGAAAGTAGTTAGGACATTAGGGATTAGCTTCCATCAGTACCTAACCGGTTGGAGAACCGATGTTCCACACAGGATGCTAGACCTCCTGGGACGCCAGTGGGCCCAACGACAGCCTGCGCTGCGCCCCCTGGCTGCCAGCTATACTCACGTCGTCAGTGAGGATCTCGTTGCCGCGGTCGACGAGGTCGCTGGCCTCCTGCGCCCTGAGGAAGGCCGCCAGCTCCTGGGAGTCGTTGGTCTGCAGGCCGAGCAGCGCGCCCAGTCGGAAGGCCATGTCGCGGGCGTTGGGGAAGATCCCCCACGGTGACACCGACTGCCCGTTCTGGATGATCACCCCGCGGAACAGACCTGCGCACACGTCCGGCTTCTAAGGCAGCCGCTGCTTCAGCCCAAAAGACATAGTCCAAATTATCCCTGCAACCCACATCGGTTTACCACATGCCGTGAAACAAGGGTGTCCCTTAAGTTCACAGAGATTAGTGACCACAAGGTCTTTGTAGCGAGACTGAGTACCCCGACATCAAAATCCATCAAAAACAAACGCAAGGCATATCAGTTTATAAAATACAGATAAAAGCTCTCTTCACTGCTTCCTAAGAGACAATCGCCATTCCTTCCAAACTGTGTAAGCATAGACCAAATGTGGCTCCAGGAAAAACAAAGCTCGCAGACATTTTGAAAAACTTCTCTGTGTTTGGGTGCAAACCATCCGTAACGAAACATTTTCGTAAATACTGGTGTTAAATTTGTCGACCATGCAGCTTCTCTAGAATAAATGATTGTGAATCGAACCCCTCAGCTGCCGACAGATGTTGTTGATATACCTCAATGGGGATAGCTGAAAATGTGAGCCCCGACCGGGACTCGAACCCGGGATCTCCTGCTTACAGGGAAGAAGCTCGATCCATTTGTTTTTCTCTTTTTTATTTTTTTTTTACTCTCAATTTGTTCGTTATAGTTCGTTACAGACGTCCCCTGACGCCCGTTGAAGTTCGTTATTGATTCATTCACTCAGGTTTTTTTAATTTTTTTTTTTTTTATTTTATAGACGGCAGCTAACCCTCTGACCGAACACGCTGAGCTACCGTGCCGGCATACATCTGAGCCACCGAGGACACAGATGAATTGAGCGACTTCAGGGACTTATCCCTTGCACGCTTCTCGTGGGACCCACATTCCCAACTGTCCACAATCTACATTCGTAATGTTCGTAATAGATATTTGCCCATCCACCCATTACTCGCACCAACTAAGGTGACGATTCCCGTAAGAGTTCGGGCAACCTGTGCGCATTCGCACAGACGAAGGTCATTGGCTGGGTAGCCTTTAACTGTATATGAAGATAGTAACTGTTGCCGAAAGAACAGATACCATAGATGACCGTGCAGCTTCTGTAGAATAAATGATTATGAATCGAAACCCTCAGCTGCCGATAGGTGTTGTTGATATACCTCAATGGGGACAGCTGAAAATGTGTGACACGAACCCATGATCTCCTACTTACATGGCAGACGCTCTATCCATCTGTCGGCAGCTGCGGGTTTGACACTTGGAAGAAGCTCCACGGAATTCAACCGGGCTATACATTCTACACCTCTCACTCGTCAAGCCGCATAGATCGCATCTACGTTACCCGCTCCCTTGCTGATGGCACATGTCATGCGGAAGTCTGGCCTATAGCCTTTTCAGACCATGATGCGTACCTCTGTGACGTCACTCTCGCCCGACAGCGAGTGTGGCATAGTCGTGGTCTGTGGAAACTCAATGTCGCTCAGCTGACCTCCTCAGATTGTCGCCGAATGGTCGAAGAAGCGTGGACACGCTGCCGCCATCGTCGAGAAGCCTATGACTCCACCTTATCATGGTGGCTCTCCTGTGCAAAGCCGACCCTCAGGAAGACACTGATGAGTTATGGGAAGGAATTTAAGGCGTCGCAAACTAATACCCTGCACTTCTACTACACCATACTACGTGACTGTGCGACGATGCCTTTCTCGCCAGCCCGGCAGTCGATGGTCCATCGCATGAAGGCGCAGATCTCCTTGATCATGCGGCGTTACTTGGAAGGAACTGTAGTCCGTTCGCGTGCTTCAAATCGTATCCCTCAAGAACGTCCGTCGATGTACCACCTCCTTCAGGAACGACAACGACGACGACGAGCTCTGATCCAAGTACTCACTGATGAGGAAGGGCGCCGGCACGACACCCAACAAAGCATCGGTCGTGTTCTCCATGCTCATTTTGCCGAGCTATACGCAGCCGTACCGCATTCTGCAGCACTGATCACAGAAGTCGTGCAGCTTACCACGAACACTCTTCCGGAGGATGCAATGCATGACCTCCAAGACGACGTAACCGCAGATGAAGTGGTAGATGCTATCAAAGCGGGTACCGATAACAGATCTCCTGGACCTGACGGTATACCCATCGAATTTTATAAAAGTTTTCACTATTTGTTGGCTTCCACGTGGACGGCAATCGCACAAGAGCTGATGTCACCGATGACAGTGGTCCCGAGCGCCTTTCTAGATGGCATTATTATCCCCGTCCATAAACCGCACCGGTTATTGAGGGTCCAGGACTATCGACCAATTACTTTGCTCAACAGCGACATGAAAATATTCACACGGCTATTGGCATCGCGACTCAAGAAGGTCGCACGTTACGTCACATCCTGCGACCAGACTTCCCTAGGAGGCGACAACAACATCCGTTCGGCCCTTTGCCGTTACAGAGACATGATAGCATTGGCGCATTATCAACGTATCCCTGGCGCCTTGGCTTCACTGGACTTTAGCCAGACTTTCGACTGTGTTGACCACTTCTATTTACAGAGAGTTCTTCAGCATATGGGATTTCCTGGCGGTATTGTCACAGTGGTTATGCGCCTGTTGAGTAGTGCAACCTCTAAAATTATGTACAATGGTCACCTCACACCGCCCTTGGTCATCGCACGATCTGTACGACAAGGCTGCCCTCTTTCCACGATTTTGTATGCTTTCGCCTTGGAACCCCTGCTCCAGGGCATGCGCCAACGTTTGAAAGGTATGGCTGTGTACGGCCTCCGTTTCTGTTGTACAGCCTACGCAGACGACATAGTACTACATCTGCGAAGTGAAGATGAAGTACGAGCGGCACTGACATGGGCGGCGACTTACGGCGAAGCGTCAGGGAGCTGCCTCAATGTGTCAAAATCCAAGGTCCTGCTCATTGGTGAGGGCTTGCCGGAGAGATGCGTTGCGCCCCTTAGTGTCGCCGCCACCATAAGATGTCTTGGACTTGATTTCGCAGCAGATCTGCGCCGCTCAGCGACTATCAATGGTAGACGCTTGCTACAGACAATCAGACCAACTCTCGCAGATCACCGGCTACGAGCTCTCGACGTTATCCAACGCGCGTAATACGTGAACATGTATCATGCTTCCCGTGTACCACACGTGGCTCAAGTACTACCAGTCCCAAATCTCCTGGCCCGACGACTGTTGATGGCTTTCGGCTCCTTCGTCAGCTCGGGGATGTTATTCAGGGTGCAATATGAATCCCTTGCACTGCCACGAGATCGTGGCGGGGTGGGACTCATCCACGTCCCGACTCATGTCAAGGCACTTTACGTCAGCTCCCCAACTAAAACTTTGGCATCGTTGCCCGCAGAGCCTTACTAGCCTCCTGCTTCACAACTTTGCGCCGGCCTCCTTGTTCGCTCCAGTAATGGTATCGACCATTCCAACCCCGTTTTATTACATCCAACAATTTTTCCTGGAGTTCAGTTATGTCTACCAGTCCTTACCGCATACACGTTTGTACCTCACGAAAACAGTTTCCGAATTGTTACAGCAGTTCCGCCCGTCCAACCCCATCGAACGTAAGTATCCACAGTACGTGTGGCGACACATATGGAGGGCGATCCATGCGCGTTTTCTCGAATCAGTCGTTCAATCAGCGTGGTACATCACCGTGAATGGCAAACAAGTTAACCGAGATCGTCTACACCGCATCCATCTCGCCGATTCATCCCTCTGCACCCACTGTGGAGTGGATGACACGGATGTCCACCGGTACCACTGTGGCACAGCGTTCGACGTCTGGACACTTGCGCGACGAATTTTGGCGTTTCTTACTCGACAGACACCAGCTCAGATCGACGTCCACTTGCTTTTGTACCCCGATAAGACTTTCTACCCCTCCGCCAAAACTCACTCTGTGAATTGGATCTGTGGCCACACGATCCGCTATCTTTATACTTCTGGTGACAAGCCTACGCTAGGATATTGGACTTATCTCAACGAAAGACACTGCGTCCTGATACGCAACCCACGCTATAAGCAATATTTTTCCAATTTCTTACGGAGCACCTTCGATGACCCACCTCGTAGCTGGAACGTCAATTTATTTCAGTGAAATAAATTGTGAAACTTCATTTTGCTGAGTGCAGGCTTGGCAGCTTACCACTCCCGGATCCCCGCATCCTCACCATTTCACTCTGATACTAAACGTAATCTAAAAAGTACCTCAACATTATATAAGCATGCATCTAAAAGATGTACCCCTGAAAAATCGGGTGATTCTGCTGAAAGTAACTTTGTATTTGAACCGTTGCACGATCGACAACTCGCGCCTCATCTCCTCGAACAGAATCTTTGGCGTGAATATGGACGTGGCACATTTGCCCCAAATGTCATGGAGGCCGTTTCCCAGGAGAGGCAGTCAATGAACCAACACGGACAGCGCAAGTATGCAAGACAACGGCCCAGCTGTTTGTTCTGCAGCGCGTGTGACTTCCAAGTTGACCTGGCTGAGCATCTTCCGGACACGAGAGACGTGCACCGGAAACGGAAGTGGACACATTATTCCTTTGGCCGACCGGGTCTGATGGCGAGCGGTGGGTCGTCGTCATCCACAAGTCTCGTGGAGGCTCCAAGTTTTTCCACTGTTTGTCGTCGCACAGCGGCTTTGCATGCTCGGTGAGCTACATTTAGTTTGTTGCTTCGGTGTCGAGACCACAAGGCATTCGTAAAGACTGATCTTCCGCCCCAGTGAGAGATGTGATAATTGTGGCTTTTCGCTTCCTGCACATTTTGGTGCCCTGCTTCTTCTATATCGAACTCAGTTCAGCCTCCTGTTGTTCCCCAGTGAGAGATGTGATAATTGTGGCTTTTCGCTTCCTGCACATTTTGGTGCCCTGCTTCTTCTATATCGAACTCAGTTCAGCCTCCTGTTGTTCCCTGTTCCTGCGTCTGGTCAGGATATTTGAGGAGCGTGTCACTCGCATCAGAACATAATAGCTTCTGTTTGGTACTTGTCATAGAGCTGTAATTTGATTGTGTATTTTACAATATTGGGGTTTTGTAAATTTCTTTTCTGTTGAATGTGTTATTAGTAAGGGCTTCCAATATACAGGGTGGTCCATTGATCGTGACCGGGCCAAATATCTCACGAAATAAGCGTCAAACGAAGAAACTACAAAGATTGAAACTTGTGTAACTTGAAGGGGGAAACCAGATGGCGCTATGGTTGGCCCACTAGGTGGCGCTGCCATAGGACTTTTGGAGAGTTGAGAGCAATTATTTCAATTAACATTACAACCGTTTTGTTATTTGGTCTCACTGAAATATTTGCTAACATTGTTGCTCGATTATCAGCAGTTGTTCTTAAATTTTTATGTAATTATTGCGTTTGTCTTAGTATGTCAAGGTCCTATTGACCTAATTGATAAAATTATTTATTCTGAGGAGCACTAATAAAAATCTTGATATCAATAATGTTCAATCCTTATTTTGCCCAGTCCTTCCACTCCCAGGCAACCTTATGCCAGTAATGCATGCCAATATTCCTATGTGTAAGTTCTGATTTGATCAAAGTTTCTATCTTCATTTTCTCACAACTAGCCATCTTGAAGAAATACACCCTCTGTAAACAGATAACCTGGAAGCCATTTCACTGGACAAGGAAATGGCTAGTGTAATGGTAAGCACCCAAGAATCTGAAGTTTGACTCGCAGAGGAAGGACTAGTAGTCTTATGCAGCTTGCTGAGCATCCTAATCGACATAGACAGTGATTAACTAAAAACAGTACACTTTCAAAGTGTGTGTGGCAACAGGAGCCAGCATACCCGCAGACTGTGGAGAGGTGAAGTGGTGCGAGGCGGAGCAACCGCCGGCGCTCTCGCCTCCAATGGTGACCCTGGCGGGGTCGCCACCAAAGGCCGCAATGTTGCGCTGCACCCACTGCAGCGCCATCTGCTGGTCCTTGAGACCTGCGTTGCCTGGTATCACCTCATCCTCCAAGCTCAGGAAACCTGTTGGCAGATGGCGACAGAAACTTTTTACATAAAAGTGAAGGGAACATCCTTTTCTTGAAAGATGTTGGACTGTACCAGTATAAACTCAACGTCTCAGAACATCAGTCATACAGACATAGACGAAAGGGATACTTTAGCGCACCAGACAATATCAGCATTGTTTTGGTCTTTTTTTAGCTCATTCGAACTTTTTGCTGTCGAGGAGATGTCTCAAAATGCTACTACTCCTCACTTTACCACTTTGTCTCCGGATCATACTCAGAGACCCAGGATTCATCACCTGGGAACACACAACTGAACCATTTGTGGTCATTGGCAATCCACTCAAGAAGATAATCACACACGTTTCTTCAATTGTGGTTCTGCTCAATTGTGAGGTTCTCTGGCACCATTTTGGCACAAACCTTTTGCATCTGCAAAACTTCAGTCAAAATCTGATTTACAATGAAGGTGTTTAAGCTTAACAGGTCTCCTATAATCAAATGGCTCTAAGCACTATGGGACTTAACATCTGAGGTCATCAGTCCCCTAGACTTAGAACTACTTAAACCTAACTAACCTAAGGACATCACACACATCAATGCCCAATGCAGGATTCGAAACTGTGACCATAGCAGCAGTGCAGTTCCGGACTGAAGCACCTAGAACCGCTCGGCCGCAGCGGCTGGCTGTCCTGTAATCCTTATCGATAAATGTTTGTCCAATCTCACAAGAGCACGCACATGTTCGTCTGTTTTTGAAGTTGAAGGTCTCCCTAAACGAGTTTCATTTTCAACGTATTCTCTGCCTTCCAAAAATTATTTGTGACAGCGAAAAACTTGTGGTCTTGATGAGGAATGTTCCCATAAGCCTTATTCAACTTTTCAAAGGTCGCACTCGCGAATTTCCCAAGTTTAACAGAAAATTTGATAGCATAATGTTGCTCTAAATTCTGCTGTTCCATTTTCGTACATACAACAATAACACAACTTGACTGATGGTGCTCTGAAAAATCACGTGATGGCTGCATGGAGTTAAAATTCCGAGTGAGCATCTGGAAGGAGCGAACACGCCAGTCTACACAAGTAGAACAACACAGCGTTGCCAAATCGTTCGCAGTGTTGTCGGTCTCATTACTTTTGTCAGAACTGGCACAAAGCAGTGATGGCAGTGCAGTGGTGCACATGTGCCAGTTGACTGTATGGAATCACAGCAGTAAGGTCAGTCGACTTGCAGATGCGGCACAGTAGCGCTATCGTGTTTGGACGTTCTCAAGACCACACAGTACATAAAGTTTCTCAGCTTGTTTTTGTTTCGAAGTGGACTGTCCAATACTGGGTTACAGTTTCAGAGTATTTACATTTCATTAGCAAGTAGATCGACTCCTACGTAAAAAGATTACTTATTACTGGTTTAACACAAATTGCAGTCTAATGTGCAAAGAAGAAAGGGGTGAGTCCTCATTAGTTACAAATTTTCTTTATTGTTTCTCTCCTTATTTCTGACTCTTTGAAACAAACGTAATTATCGAATTTAAAGTGTCACACCACCTATTCATACTGGGTACAGGAGAAACAGAGGAAAAACATTTATTCTATGTCCTTGAGTAATCGCAGAGAAGACATTACATATAAGTGAAGAAATGCTATCCACTTTCATTGACATGCAGAAAGCTTTAGATAATGTAAACTGGCTGGTAATCTTTTATGCCCTCAAAATTGAAGGAAGCTACAGGTACTGAAGTTTACAGATGGACATTGTGAAGGAAACTGCATGCAGTGCACATCTGGACTGAAATACCTCGAAAAACTCCAGTACTCAACAATGGAGAAACTCAAAAGCAGCTGAGTGGAGGCATGTAGTGTGGGCTAACAAGTAGCGGCCGGCCGGTGTGGCCGAGCGGTCCTAGGCGCTTCAATCTGGAACCGCGCGACCGCTACAGTCGCAGGTTCGAATCCTGCCTCAGGCATGGATGTGTGTGATGTCCTTAGGTTGGTTAGGTTTAAGTAGTTCTAAGTTCTATGGGACCGATGACCTCAGATGGTTAAGTCCCATAGTGCTCAGAGCCATTTAAAACTTTTTTTTTTAACAAGTAGCGACTTTGCTCCTTTTCAAATGTTGTGGGGCGTCGAGTGCACCGACAGACTGATGAGACATTTTACCAGAGTGTGTAGAAAATGTAGTTCAAGCCAGCCAGTTTTTTGGGAGTGTTTTTTCTGGCCATGGCTTGAGTTTACTCCTTTAGCTTACCATGAAAGTCAATAATCAGAATGTTTATTGCAACTTTTTCGATGACCAAGTGCTGCCCTTTCTTCTGTGTCTTCATTATGAGAATGCTCGGGGCTCTCCATCTTCCGGTATGACGACAACAGTGTGAAGTAGGTTTCGCGCTTATGCTTCCAGTTTATGGAACACTCAGGAGCACTATTGCAATTCGACTGAACCACTAACTCATCCAGTATTAGTCCCATAGAAAAGATTGAAAGAATGTGTGATGTTATTAAAGAAATTACTCATATCATTAAAGCACTCCGTCATCAGGCCACAAGTGGCCCATCGGGACCATCCGACCGCCGCGTCATCCTCAGATGAGGATGCGGATAGGAGGGGCCTGTGGTCAGCACACCGCTCTCCCGGCTGTTACTATGGTTTTCTTTGACCACGGCCGCTACTATTCGGTCGAGTAGCTCCTCAATTGGCATCACGAGGCAGAGTACACCCCGAAAAATGGCAACAGCGCATGGTGGCCCGGATGGTTACCCATCCAAGTGTCGGCCACACCCGACAGCGCTTAACTTCGGTGATCTGACGGGAACCGATGTGTCCACTGCGGCAAGGCCGTTACCCTCATATTATTAAGGGAGAAAAAAATTTAATTGGGATTGGAATTTAATAGTAGCAAGAGGAAGAGAAGGAAAAATAGTAGACTGGAGAAATAGTAGTGTACTGATGGCAAAGAAATGGAACAGGAAGCGCAGGAAGCTGGTGGTGGTAGGTTCCTATGGGACCAAACTGTTCAGGTCATCGGTCCCTAGTAGGTTTACACACTACTTAACCTAACTTAAACCAACTTACGCTAAGGACAACACACACACCCATGTCCAAGGGAGGGGTCGAACCTCTGACGGGGGGGGAACCGCGCGAACTGTGGCAAAACGCCTAGACCGCGAGGCTATCCCATGTGGCAGCACAGGAAGGAGTTTTGAACAGAGGGTAATTTAATCATCGCTGTCACTTGGTTAAAGAATCATGAAAGATGGCTCTATACGTGGAAGAGGCCAGGAAACATGAAAGGTTTTAGACTGCTTATATAATGTTAAGCTAGAGATCCCAGAACAAGATTTGACACAGTAAGACGTTTCCAATGGTAAAGGTGAGCTCTGACAATTTATTAGTTATGAGCTGTACATTACCAGTAAAGAGTTTGTAAAAAGGTAGGAAATGAAGAAGATGTGACCTGCTTAAGTTTCTTTTTACTTATTTATTGGACTTCGGTTGCATGCAAACAGCTAATCCGAACACAGTGTCTTAAAAAGATAAAAAGCTGCAGGTCCTTGGTGAATGATATAGAAACCGAAAATACAATGTCATGGACAGTTCAGGCATAATAATACAAGCAGAAATACTTCGGTCCGTTACGAGAACAGTCAGATTTCAAACACACAAAAACACCAGTACACCCCACGCTTATACACCACTCGTGCCCAAACTTAACAGTTACAGTTTAATTTACACTTTTAAAACCTGATCCATCGGTTATTTTTTGAGTCATCAGTCTTCCAACTGGTTTGATGAAGCCCACCAGGAATTTCTCTCTTGTGCCAACTTCTTTACCTCAGTGTAGCACTTGCAACTTAGCCCTCAATTACTTGCTGGATGTTTTCCAATCTCTGTTTTCCTCTACAGTTTTTACCCTCTTCATCTCTCTCTAGCACCACAGAAGTTATTCCCTGACATCTTAACAGTTGTTCTACGATCCTGTCCCTTCTTCTTGGCACTGTTTTCCACACATTCCTTTCCCCACCGATTCTCCAGCGAACCTCCTAATTACTTATCAGTCCACCTAATTTTCAACATTTTCCTGTAGCATCACACCTCAAATGCTTCCATTCTCTTCTGTTCCGGTTTTCCCACAGTCCATGTTTCACTAGCATGCAATTCTGTGCTCCAAACGCACATTCTCAGAAATCTTTCCCTCAGATTAATGCCTATGTTTGACGTCCGTAGACTTCTCTTGGCCAAGAATGCCCTTTTTACCAATGCTAGTTTTCTTTTTCATGTCCTCCATGCTCCCTCCGTCACGGGTTATTTTTATGCCCAGGTAGCAGAATTCCTTAATTTGATCTACTTCGTGATCACCAATCCTGATTTTAAATTTCTCGCTGTTCTCATTTCTGCTACTTCTCATTACTTTTGTCTTTCTTCGATTTAACCTCAATCCATATTCTGCGCTCATTAGACTGTTAATTCAGTTCAGCAGATCCTGTACGTCTTCGTCATGTCCACTGACAATTGTCATAAGGAAATTTTACCATTGATATTCTTTCACCTTGCATTTTAATACCACTCTTGAACATTCTTTTATTTCCGTCATTACTCCTTTGATGTAAAAATAGTATACAGCCTTTTTAATCCGAGCACTTCGTTTTTGGTCTTACACTTTCACTGTTCACTCTTGGCTCACGTACTTATTGTATATTACCGCCTCTACCTATAGCTTACCCCTGTTTTTCGCAGAATTTCGAACATCTTGAGCGATTTGATCCCTCTTTTTCCAGGTCGACAAATCCTATGAACGTGTCTTGATTTTCATTTAGTCGTTCTTACGCTATCAGCCGCAATGTCAGAATTGCCTCTCTGCTGCCGTTACCTTCCCCAAAGCCAAACTGACAGTTACCTAACAGATTTTCAGTTTTCTTTTCCATGTTTCTGTACATCATTCTTGTCAGCAACTTGGATGCGTGAGCTGTTAAGTTGATTGTGCCATCATTCTCGCACTTGTCGGCCCTTGGAATCTTTCAAATGGTGTGGAAGATGTTTTTCCGTAAGTCAGATGGTATACCACCAGATCATACATTCCACACACCTATGTCGATAATTGTTGCCACATCCAGCAATGATTTTAGAAATTCTGATGGAATGTTATCTACCCTTCTGTCTTATTCGACCTTAAGTCTTCCAAAGCTCTTTTAAATTGTTATTCTATTACTGGACTGCCTATTATTTCTTCTTCTGTCACGTCATCAAACAAGTCTTCCCCCTCATACAGGCCTTCAGTGTACTCTTTTCACTTATCCGCTCTCTCCTCAGCAGTTAACAGTGGAATTCGCATTGCACTCTTAATGTTACCACCCTTGTCTTTCACGTACACTGAAGTTTGTTTAGACTTTTCAGTATAATTAGTCACTCCTTCCGATAATCATTTCTTTTTCGATTTATTCCCATTTTTCATGCAACCATTTTGCCTTAGCTTCCTCACACTTTCTACTTATTTTATTCCTAAGCGACTTTTATTTCTGTAATCCTGAATTTTCCTGAACATTTTTTTGGTTCCTTCTCTCATTAATCAACTGAAATATTTCTCCTGTTACCCATAGTTTCTTCGCAGTTGCCTTCTTTGTACCCATGCGTTTCTTTTCGATTTCTGTGATTGCGGTTTTTAGATATGTCAATTCACTCCTCTTCAACTGAAATGCCTATTACTAATTTATAAAAGTCTAAATTGTTAGGAAAAAATTGTATTAGCATATGAGAAGGAAGCGCCTGATGCATCCATAACCTACCATTCGGATTCCGTTCTGTAGCGAGGGCAGCTGAAGAAAATGTAATTTCCTGCAGCTCCGCAGAGTTGCAATATGATGATGGTACGAGTAGTAGTCTAGAAAGGTGGTGTCAGTGCCAGCTGTGGTCGAGCTTCAATCTGGCAGTGATCCTCCCAAACTGTGTCTCATTACCTATGCTAGATGCTCGCTATTTAACATACCACTGGGCCTTCAGTAGATGCGAATGGAATTGTTTGCACCTGATACCCTAATGCAGATCTTCGGTCCGCCATGTCTTGTTCCATGGGAAATTAGAGTTTTACAAATGTTGATCCAAATATGAATTTTTTCCGCAGATTCGTATTGGGTTAACATTTGTAAAACTCTAATTCCTCTCTCTCAAACCTCACCCTATGGGAAGAGAGGGAGAGTTTTAGTTTTAGCGAATCAAAATTTACGAAGTAAATAAGTATTTTTTTATTCGTCTGTAACTATTTTCCACGCAAAAATGAGAACATGGATTTTCTTAAATTACAGCGCCAACTACCAAAATCAAAACAAATGCTTAAGACAAAACGTACGTAGCTTATTATGTAGAATCTGATTCTGCAATACAAAATGGGGGTTCCCATTAGAAATTTTAAAGTTGCCTCTCGCCCCACTCCCAGGGGGCAGGGGTGGCGTGCTAATTTTAGTACCAGCAGATGTCCCCCTCAAGAATCATCACCATTGGATTCTACACATTTTTTCGTGTGAATCTTATTTTTTGAGTTATTCTGCTTGGTCAACCTAAAATTTACACCCTGTATATCAAACACTTCAGTGCTTCGTCGAGCTTATATAAAACGTGTTTCTGCTAGGCATACACAACTTCCGCACTTATCGATAGTAGCAAGTAAATCTTACCTTTGATCAAAAAGAAGAATATTCTATTGAGTACAACACAACGACAATAATTACATACATATTTTTATGTATGCCCTTGTAAACTGTACTTGCATCAAAAGTAATTGCTTTGGTTACATAAAAGCGCAGAAGTTACGCAGTCAACCAAGTGGTATTACACATAAAATGCAATTTACATTGTGTGATGGTATAAAATACTCAACAAACTAACATCGTACGATATGTGGTTCTAATTACGTGCAAAACAAACAAACAAAAAACGGAGAGGAGAGGTCGGATCAAAATTTCCCTCACGCACATTCTTCTGCGTTTCTTCCCCTACAAATGCTATTAATACTGCTGGTAATCCTACCATTTACCACCTCATTTATGTACAGTCCCGAAATTACCTAACTGTAGTTTCGGTAGAGCGCAACTCTAGTCCTTAGTCAACTGCTCAGCTTTCTCGTTCGCCCTAATCCCGGCAGGGCTCTCGATCCAGCAAAATGACATCTACGTATCGGTGTTGCTCATCTCTGATATAGCAGCAGCTGTTTGGTACCTCCTCATACGAAAATCAACGCCACATTTTCTACGTGCATCCCGAGCCGCACGCTACAGACAGACGCGGCAGAACGAAGCTAGTTGCGGGTGTGTCACGTGGTACACTGCCCCTCTGTACTATGCATCGCCACACTAGTCGCCTCGTTTCGACAACAGCTCAGCCGACGCGGACGCAAAGGAAAGTTTGCAGAAGTGACTCACCGAACGCGGCGAGCCGGTAGTTGATGGTGACCACGATGATGCCGTGCTCTAAGAAGAAGTCCGGCCCGAAGTCGGCCTGAGTGCCGCCGCCTCCTTCGTAGCCGCCCCCTGGGATCCAGACGAGCACGGGCAGCGGCTCGCTAGCGTTGGCGGCCGCCTCGTGGGGCACGAACACATTCAGGTAGAGGCAGTCCTCGGAGCCGGCGCCCACCTGCAGGCACACCGGGAAGTCGCGCTGCACCCTGCGGACGCCTTCCCAGCTGGCTGGCGGTCGAGACCTCTGCACCAGAGACGCCTCGTCAGTCACACTCCCTCTGAATCTCAGGGAAAGAGGCTGCGTTCGTTGGATTATTCAGGATGTGAGGAATATTCGTAAGGTTTTAATTGCCACCTCAAAAAAATATGGAGTAAACAGAACTGTGCATAAGTTCGTAGCGTTTTTCCATATGTTCAATAAACACAACGGATATAGATAACAGACACTTTAGCCGTCAATACACTACTGGCCATTAAAATTGCTACACCAAGAAGAAATGCTCTTGATTCTTTGGAGAAATATATTATACTATAACTGACATGTGATTACATTTTCACGCAATTTGGGTGCATAGATCCTGAGAAATCAGTACCCAGAACAACCACCTCTGGCCGTAATAACTGCCTTGATACTCCTGGGCATTGAGTCAAACGGAGCTTGGATGGCGTGTACAGGTACAGCTGCCATGCAGCTTAAGCACGATACCACAGTTCATCAAGAGTAGTGACTGGCGTATTGTGACGAGCCAGTTGCTTGGCCACCATTGACCAGACGTTTTCAACTGCTGAGAGATCTGGAGAATGTGCTGGCCAGGGTAGCAGTCGAACATTTTCTGTATCCAGAAAGGCCCATACAGGACCTGCAACATGCGGTCGTGTATTATCCTGCTGAAATGTAGGGTTTCGCAGGGATCGAATGAAGGGTTCAAATGGTTCGAATGGCTCTGAGCACTATGCGACTTAACTTCTGAGGTCATCAGTCACCTAGAACTTAGAACTAATTAAACCTAACTAACCTAAGGGCATCACACACGTCCATGTCCGAGGCAGGAATCGAACCTGAGACCGTTGCGGTCACGCGGTTCCAGACTGAAGCGCCTAGAACCGCACGGCCACACCGGCCGGCGAATGAAGGGTACAGCCACGGGTCGTAACACATCTGAAATGTAACGTCCACTGTTCACAGTGCCGACAATGCGAACAAGAGATGACCGAGACGTGTAACCAATGGCACCCCATACCGAGCGTGGAATGTCAGGTCCCTTAGCCGGGCAGGTAGGTTAGAAAATTTGAAAAGGGAAATGGATAGGTTAAAGTTAGATATAGTGGGAATTAGTGAAGTTCGGTGGCAGGAGGAACAAGACTTCTGGTCAGGTGACTACAGGGTTGTAAACACAAAGTCAAATAGGGGTAATGCAGGAGTAGGTTTAATAATGAATAGGAAAATAGGAACGTGGGTAAGCTACTACAAACAGGTTAGTGAACGCATTATTGTGGCCAAGATAGATACGAAGCCCACACCTACTACAGTAGTACAAGTTTATATGCCAACTAGCTCTGCAGATGACGAAGGAATTGAAGAAATGTATGATGAAATAAAAGAAATTATTCAGACAGTGAAGGGAGACGAAAGTTTAATAGTCATGGGTGACTGGAATTCGAGTGTAGGAAAAGGGAGAGAAGGAAACGTAGTAGGTGAATATGGATTGGGGTTAAGAAATGAAAGAGGAAGCCGCCTGGTAGAATTTTGCACAGAGCACAACTTAATCATAGCTAACACTTGGTTTAAGAATCATGATAGAAGGTTGTATACGTGGAAGAACCCTGGACATACTAAAAGGTATCAGATAGATTATATAATGGTAAGACAGAGATTTAGGAACCAGGTTTTAAATGGTAAGACATTTCCAGGGGCAGATGCGGACTCTGACCACAATCTATTGGTTATGACCTGTAGATTAAAACTGAAGAAACTGCAAAAAGGTGGGACTCTAAGGAGATGGGACCTGGATAAACTGAAAGAACCAGAGGTTGTACAGAGTTTCAGGGAGAGCATAAGGGAACAATTGACAGGACTGGGGGAAAGAAATACAGTAGAAGAAGAATGTGTACCTTTGAGGGATGAAGTAGTGAAGGCAGCAGAAGATCAAGTAGGTAAAAAGACGAGGGCTAGTAGAAATCCTTGGGTAACAGAAGAAATATTGAATTTAATTGATGAAAGGAGAAAATATAAAAATGCAGTAAATGAAGCAGGCAAAAAGGAATACAAAAGTCTCAAAAATGAGATCGACAGGAAGTGCAAAATGGCTAAGCAGGGATGGCTAGAGGACAAATGTAAGGATGTAGAGGCTTGTCTCACTAGGGGTAAGATAGATACTGCCTACAGGAAAATTAAAGAGACCTTTGGAGATAAGAGAACCACTTGTATGAACATCAAGAGCTCAGATGGAAACCCAGTTCTGAGCAAAGAAGGGAAAGCAGAAAGGTGGAAGGAGTATATAGAGGGTCTATACAAGGGCGATGTACTTGAGGACAATATTATGGAAATGGAAGAGGATGTAGATGAAGATGAAATGGGAGATACGATACTGCGTGAAGAGTTTGACAGAGCACTGAAAGACCTGAGTCGAAACAAGGCCCCCGGAGTAGACAACATTCCATTGGAACTACTGACGGCCTTGGGAGAGCCAGTCCTGACAAAACTCTACCATCTGGTGAGCAAGATGTATGAAACAGGCGAAATACCCTCAGACTTCAAGAAGAATATAATAATTCCAATCCCAAAGAAAGCAGGTGTTGACAGATGTGAGAATTACCGAACAATCAGTTTAATAAGCCACAGCTGCAAAATACTAACGCGAATTCTTTACAGACGAATGGAAAAACTAGTTGAAGCCGACCTCGGGGAATATCAGTTTGGATTCCGTAGAAATACTGGAACACGTGAGGCAATACTGACCTTACGACTTATCTTAGAAGAAAGATTAAGGAAAGACAAACCTATGTTTCTAGCATTTGTAGACTTAGAGAAAGCTTTTGACAATGTTGACTGGAATACTCTCTTTCAAATTCTAAAGGTGGCAGGGGTAAAATACAGGGAGCGAAAGGCTATTTACAATTTGTACAGAAACCAGATGGCAGTTATAAGAGTCGAGGGACATGAAAGGGAAGCAGTGGTTGGGAAGGGAGTAAGACAGGGTGGTAGCCTCTCCCCGATGTTATTCAATCTGTATATTGAGCAAGCGGTAAAGGAAACAAAAGAAAAATTCGGAGTAGGTATTAAAATCCTGGGAGAAGAAATAAAAACTTTGAGGTTCGCCGATGACATTGTAATTCTGTCAGAGACAGCAAAGGAGTTGGAAGAGCAGTTGAATGGAATGGACAGTGTCTTGAAAGGAGGATATAAGATGAACATCAACAAAAGCAAAACGAGGATAATGGAATGTAGTCGAATTAAGTCGGGTGATGTTGAGGGTATTAGATTAGGAATTGAGACACTTAAAGTAGTAAAGGAGTTCTGCTATTTGGGGAGCAAAATAACTGATGATGGTAGAAGTAGAGAGGATATAAAATGTAGACTGGCAATGGCAAGGAAAGCGTTACTGAAGAAGAGAAATTTGTTAACATCGAGTATAGGTTAAGTGTCAGGAAGTCATTTCTGAAAGTATTTGTATGGAGTGTAGCCATGTATGGAAGTGAAACATGGACGGTAAATAGTTTGGACAAGAAGAGAATAGAAGCTTTCGAAATGTGTTGCTACAGAAGAATGCTGAAGAGTAGATGGGTAAATCGCATAACTAATGAGGAGGTACTGAATAGGATTGGGGAGAAGAGGAGTTTGTGGCACAACTTTACCAGAAGAAGGGATCGGATGGTAGGACATGTTCTGAGGCATCAGGGGATCACCAATTTAGTATTGGAGGGCAGCGTGGAGGGTAAAAATCGTAGGAGGAGACCAAGAGATGAATACACTAAGCAGATTCAGAAGGATGTAGGTTGCAGTAGGTACTGGGAGATGAAGAAGCTTGCACAGGATAGAGTAGCATGGAGAGCTGCATCAAACCAGTCTCAGGACTGAAGTCCACAACAACAACAACCATCACGCCGGGTGATACGTCAGTATGGCGATGACGAATACACGCTTCCAATGTGAGTTCACCGCGATGTCAACAAACACGGGTGCGACCATCATGATGCTGTAAACAGAACCTGGATTCATCCGAAAAAATGACGCTTTGCCATTCGTGCACCCAGTTTCGTCGTTGAGCACACCATCGCAGGCGCTCCTGTCTGTGATGCAGCGTCAAGGGTAACCACAGCCACGGTCTCCGAGCTGATAGTCCATGCTGCTGCAAACGTCGTCGAACTGTTCGTGCAGATGGTTGTTGTCTTGCAAACGTCCCCATTGTTGACTCAGGGATCGAGACATGGCTGCACGGTCCGTTACAGCCATGCGGATAAGATGCCTGTCATCTCGACTGCTAGTGATACGAGGACGTTGGGATCCAGCACGGCGAATCGTATTACCACCGATTCCATATTCTGCTAACAGTCATTGGATCTCGACCAACGCGAGCAGCAATGTCGGGATACGATAAACCGCAACCGCGATAGGCTACAATCCGACCTTTACAAGGTCGGAAACGTGATGGTACGCATTTCTGTTCCTTACACGAGGCATCACAACAACGTTTCACCAGCAACGTCGGTCAACTGCTGTTTTTGTATAAGAAATCGGTTGGAAACTTTCCTCATGTCAGCACGTTATAGCTGTCGCCACCGGCGTCAACCTTGTGTGAATGCTCTGAAAAGCTAATAATTTGCATATCACAGCATCTTCTTCCTATCGGTTAAATTTCGCGTCTGTGGCACGTCATCTTCGTGGTGAAGCAATTTTAATGGCGAGTAGTGTATTATTCTGTAGTTTCCTTCACTATTTACAACAGTCTGGTTCAAATGGCTCTGAGCGCTATGCGACTTAACTTCTCAGGTCATCAGTCGCCTAGAACTTAGAACTAATTAAACCAACTAACCTAAGGACAGCACACACATCCATGCCCGAGGCAGGATTCCAACCTGCGACCGCAGCGGTCGCTCGGTTCCAGACTGTAACGCCTAGAACCGCACGGCCACTCCGGCCGGCTTTACAACAGTCTGTCAATGCTGATGAAACTTTTCGATTCGCGATTGTAGAAACCACGTGATTTTGAAGCAAAGAACTCGCTTAGCCATATTCGCAACCCATTTTCATCCAGAAAGGATGTTCCGTGATAGTTGTTCTGTAGGCAGCAGAAAAGGTGTTTTTTTTTTTTTTTTTTTTTTTTTTTGTCATCAGTCTACTGACTGGTTTGATGCGGCCCGCCACGAATTCCTTTCCTGTGGTAACCTCTTCATCTCAGAGTAGCACTTCCAACCTACGTCCTCTATTATTTGCTTGACATATTCCAATCTCTGTCTTCCTCTACAGTTTTTGCCTCTACAGCTCCCTCTAGTACCATGGAAGTCATTCCCTCATGTCTTAGCAGATGTCCTATCATCCTGTCCTTTCTCCTTATCAGTGTTTTCCACATATTCCTTTCCTCACCGATTCTGCGTAGAACCTCCTCATTCCTTACCTTATCAGTCCACCTAATTTTCAACATTCGTCTATAGCACCACATCTCAAATGCTTCGATTCTCTTCTGTTCCGGTTTTCCCACAGTCCATGTTTCACTACCATACAATGCTGTACTCCAGAAGCACATCCTCAGAAATTTCTTCCTCAAATTAAGGCCGGTATTCGATATTAGTAGACTTCTCTTGGCCAGAAATGCCGTTTTTGCCATAGCGAGTCTGCTTTTGATGTCGTCCTTGCTCCGTCCGTCATTGGTTATTTTACTGCCTAGGTAGCAGAATTCCTTAACTTCATTGACTTCGTGACCATCAGTCCTGATGTTAAGTTTCTCGCTGTTCTCATTTCTACTACTTCTCATTACCTTCGTCTTTCTCCGATTTATTCTCAACCCATACTGTGTACTCATTAGATTGTTCATTCCGTTCAGCAGATCATTTAATTCTTCTTCACTTTCACTCAGGATAGCAATGTCATCAGCGAATCGTATCATTGATATCCTTTCACCTTGTATTTTAATTCCACTCCTGAACCTTCCTTTTGCTTCCTCGATGTACAGATTGAAGAGTAGGGGCGAAAGGCTACAGCCTTGTCTTACACCCTTCTTAATACGAGCACTTCGTTCTTGATCGTCCACTCTTATTATTCCCTCTTGGTTGTTGTACATATTGTATATGACCCGTCTCTCCCTATAGCTTACCCCTACATTTTTTCAGAATCTCGAACAGCTTGCATCATTTTATACTGTCGAACGCTTTTTCCAGGTCGACAAATCCTATGAAAGTGTCTTGATTTTTCTTTAGCCTTGCTTCCATTATTAGCCGTAACGTCAGAATTGCCTCTCTCGTCCCTTTACTTTTCCTAAAGCCAAACTGATCGTCACCTAGCGCATTCTCAATTTTCTTTTCCATTCTTCTGTATATTATTCTTGTAAGCAGCTTCGATGCATGAGCTGTTAAGCTGATTGTGCGATAATTCTCGCACTTGTCAGCTCTTGCCGTCTTCGGAATTGTGTGGATGATGCTTTTCCGAAAGTCAGATGGTATATCGCCAGACTCATATATTCTACACACCAACGTGAACAGTCGTTTTGTTGCCACTTCCCCCAGTGATTTTAGAAATTCCGATGGAATGTTATCTATCCCTTCTGCCTTATTTGACCGTAAGTCCTCCAGAGCTCTTTTAAATTCCGATTCTAATACTGGATCCCCTATCTCTTCTAAATCGACTCCTGTTTCTTCTTCTATCACATCAGACAAATCTTCACCCTCATAGAGGCTTTCAATGTATTCTTCTCACCTATCTGCTCTCTCCCTTGCATTTAATAGTGGAATTCCCGTTGCACTCTTAATGTTAGCACCGTTGCTTTTAATGTCACCAAAGGTTGTTTTGACTTTCCTGTATGCTGAGTCTGTCCTTCCGACAATCATATCTTTTTCGATGTCTTCACATTTGTCCTGCAGCCATTTCGTCTTAGCTTCCCTGCACTTCATATTTATTTCATTCCTCGGCGACTTGTATTTCTGTATTCCTGATTTTCCCGGAACATGTTTGTACTTCCTCCTTTCATCAATCAACTGAAGTATTTCTTCTGTTACCCATGGTTTCTTCGCAGCTACCTTCTTTGTACCTATGTTTTCCTTCCCAACTTCTGTGATGGCCCTTTTTAGAGATGTCCATTCCTCTTCAACTGTACTGCCTACTGCGCTATTCCTTATTGCTGTATCTATAGCGTTAGAGAACTTCAAACGTATCTCGTCATTCCTTAGTACTTCCGTATTCCACTTCTTTGCGTATTGATTCTTCCTGACTCATGTCTTGAACTTCAGGCTACTCTTCATCACTACTATATTGTGATCTGAGTCTATATCTGCTCCTGGGTACGCCTTACAATCCAGTATCTGATTTCGGAATCTCTGTCTGACCATGATCTAATCTAATTGAAATCTTCCCGTATCTCCCGGCCTTTTCCAAGTATACCTCCTCCTCTTGTGATTCTTGAACAGGGTATTCGCTATTACTAACTGAAACTTGTTACAGAACTCAATTAGTCTTTCTCCTCTTTAATTCCTTGTCCAAAGCCCATATTCTCCTGTAACCGCTTCTTCTACTCCTTCCCCTACAACTGCATTCCAGTCGCCCATGACTATTAGATTTTCGTCCCCCTTTACATACTGCATTCCCCTTTCAACATCCTCATACACTTTCTCTATCTGTTCATCTTCAGCTTGCGACGTCGGCATGTATACCTGAACTATCGTTGTCGGTGTTGGTCTGCTGTCGATTCTGATTAGAACAACCCGGTCACTGAACTGTTCACAGTAACACACCCTCTGCCCTACCTTCCTATTCATAACGAATCCTACACCTGTTATACCATTTTCTGTTGCTGTTGATATTACCCGATACTCATCTGACCAGAAATCCTTGTCTTCCCTCCACTTCACTTCACTGACCCCTACTATATCTAGATTGAGCCTTGGCATTTCCCTTTTCAGATTTTCTAGTTTCCCTACCACGTTCAAGCTTCTGACATTCCACGCCCCGACTCGTAGAACGTTATCCTTTCGTTGATTATTCAATCTTTTCTCATGGCAACCTCCCCCTTGGCAGTCCCCTCCCGGAGATCCGAATGGGGGACTATTCCGGAACCTCTATCCGCTCCTCCGCCCTCTTTGACAAGGCCGTTGGCAGAATGAGGCTGAGTTCTTATGCCGGAAGTCTTCGGCCGCCAATGCATACAAAAAGGAATGTTAATAAAGTTAAAACCTTCTGTGAATGAAGTGTGTGGGGAAATGACTTCCCAACACAACTCCTTTGTATCTTTTTTTTCAGTCTACCAGAATGTGGGCGGGCGTTATTCTGAGGTAGCTTCACTTCACTCAGTATTCCTGATCGTTGTTCTTGGATTCCGCCTGAAGACGGCTCAGTTGCTGACGATAAATGTCAGCAGTGCTGGTTACACCTCGGGGAAGCAATTCGTCGTATATAACACAGTCGCTGTTCAACCAGATGCATAACGATATCTTTTGTGGTTGCGGGCAGGTCTTTGTACGGGAAGTTGCTCTTTTATTTGAGCTCTGCCAATTACTTTCTTATACTTATATTTGCTTCATGAGACCATTTCTCGTCGCCAGTAACAATACAGGATAGGAATGTTCGGTGTTTTTCACGAGCCAGTTAATGACAAGCAAGCAGAGATGCACATATAGCCACCCGCTGATTTATGTGATTTTGGCTTAGAGCTTGCGGTACCCACACACCCGATTTTCTAACCTTCGCCATTGCATGCAAATGTCGCACAATGGTGAAATGGTCACAGTTCGTCACATTTTCCGGTTCTCGAGTACATTGACGTGCAACATTGTGGATAAATGCGTTTAAACGATCTTCATCAAACACCGAGTCACTAACGTCAAAACGCTCTTCCTTAAGACGAGAAACCATTTTCTTGCCATCCTCTGTCCAACGGCAGTATTCCTATACCTGGCGCAAGTGTTTCTGGCTGCTTTCGCTTCTCTCACCCCTTTATTGAGCTCAAACAGAAGAATATGTCGCAAATGTTCCGATTTCTCCTCTTGTCATTCCATTTTCTAGCATCCACAGCTCCACTCACTATTTCCAAAAGACAAAATGACAGTATATAAACTCAAATAGCAACAATATGCTACATATTAAAATGACAAGCAATAAATAAACTTTTAGTAACCGTAATATCAACATGCAAAACAAAAACGCTACGACCTTATGTATCAATATCATATTTGCCGTCTTCTGTATAGGGTATCTGAAGGGTTTCTTTTGAACTGTCTGTATTTCGTAATCCATTAAGACGGGACAGGCAGGTTTCACATCTAGAACGAATTGCACAGCACAACTTAGCCCATTCCATAGAGGACGGACTTGAAACAGGTGACACCATCGGAGTTCTTTTTACTACGCTATCTTCAGCCTATAATGCAATTCACTATTTTTAGTGCTCCAGAGGACATACATTATGACATGATTATGACTTCATAAATATAACTGACACTTTATTGCACAATAAAAGGTCCTTTGTTGAGTTTCAAAGAATACGAAATCGTTGGAGGAACCAAGGAACATTTTTGTGTCCTGTACTCTTTAACCGAGCGAGATGGCGCAGTGGTTCAACTCATTGAACTCGCATTCAAGAGGACGACGGGTCGAATCCGCATCCGGCAGCCGCATTCAGCCATCAGATTTAAGTTTTTGTGATTTCCCTAAATCGCCTTAGGCAAATTCTGGGATGATTCATTTGCAAGGGTACTGCCGATTTCCTTCCCCATCCTTGCAACACAACGAGCTTCTGCTTCGTCTCTGATGCCTTCTGTGTCGACGGGACGTTAAACCTTAATCGTCCTTCCTTTCTTGTATTCCATAATGTATACACCAGCGACCAACCATGGCCTAAGATTTGCAAAAGCCTCATATGCGTAGACGACCTTGTTTCAACAATCCAAGCAAATAAGTTTGAGGAGGCATCGCAAGAAAATATTTTGTAGCACGAGGATCACTCCAAAAGAAATGCACACTATTTTTGTAAAAATACAGTTTTCATTCTGCATGTGTGAAAGTTTTACAATGTATAGATACATCCTTGCCGCTTGTTTTCAAACTTAGTTCAACCTGTTCCCGTGAGTGGCGCCGTCACAGCATATCTTCAAGATGGCTGCTACACTTGACGTTCGTCAGAAGCAATGTGCTGTCATAGAATTCCTGTGCTGTGAAAACGAGACGGTGGGAAACATCCACAAAAGGTTGAAAAAGGTGTATGGAGATGCTGCTGTCGATCGCAGTACAGATAGTCGGTGGGCAAGCAGGTTACGCGATGAAAGCTGGCACGGCGATATTGAGGATTGTCTTCGCAGCGGCACACGTACTGCACACACTCCAGACAATGTGCAGAGAATTAACGAATTGGTGACTGCTGACAGACGCATCACAGTGAACGAATTGTCACGCTACGCTGGGATAGGGGAAGGAAGTGTTTGCAGAATACTCAAAGTGTTGGCGTTAAAAAAGGTTTGTGACAGGTGGGTTCCCAGGATGTTGACAGTGGCTCACAAAGAAACAAGAGAAACGGTATGCAGCGAACTTTTGGAACAGTACGAGAATGGTGGAGATGAATTTCTTGGAAGAATTGTGACAGGTGATGAAACATGGCTCCATCATTTTTGACCAGAGACGAAGAGGCAATCAATGGAGTGGCATCATGCAAATTCACCCAAGAAAAAAAAATTCAAAACCACACCTTCTGCCGGAAAAGTTATGGCTACTGTGGTTTTTGATTCCGAAGGACTCTTGCTTGCGGACATCATGCCAAGTGGAACCACCATAAATTCTGATGCATATGTGACAACACTTAAGAAACTTCAAGCTCGATTCAGTCGTATTCGACCACATCGGCAAAAGCAGGATGTTTTGCTGTTGCACGACAATGCACGGCCACATGTCAGTCAAAAACCATGTAAGCGATCACAAAACTCGGATGGACAACCCTGAAACAGCCGCCTTACAGTCCTGACCTGGCTCCATGTGATTATCATCTCTTTGGGAAACTGAAAGACTCTCTTCGTGGAACAAGGTTTGAAGATGATGGCTACCTAGTGCACGCTGCCAAACAGTGGCTCCAACAGGTTGGTCCAGAATTTTACCGTGCGGGTATACAGGCGCTGGTTCCAAGATGGCGTAAGGTAGTTGAGGTGATGGAAATTATGTGGAGTAATGAAAATATTGTTCCTAAAGGAAGTATCTACACACTGTAGAACTTTCACACATGTAGAATAAAAGGTGGATTAAAAAAAAATAGTGTGCATTTGTTTTGGAGTGACCCTCGTATATCACTAAGTTTAATGGTCAGAGCTTGATTTCTTAGAGCTTATAATAGCACACTAATGTGACCACCTGTCAAAAACCCGAAAAATCACAGACCGCTGTGTGTGAATTCCTAATGGACCAAACTGCTTAGGTCATCGTTCCCTAGACTTACACACTACTTAAACTAACTTATGTTAATCACAACACACACACACACGCCCTAGGGAGAACTCGAACCTCCGGCGGAAGTGACAGACCGCTGCAAGACGTGCATGAAGAGAGTCAATGAAGTTCTGGAAAGTACTGACAGGGATGTCGAGCCAAGTCGACTACAGTGCCGTGTCCAGTTGGAGGATCAGTGTCGTGAACAGCCGGATCGAGGTGGTCCCACGGATTCTCGACTGGGTTTAAATCCAGAGAGTTTGGTGACCAGAGGAGTACGCTAAACTCATCCTGGTGCTCTTCGAACTGTACATGTATACTGTGTGCAGTGTGACGCGATGCACTTCCTGCTGGTAGATGCCATATGGGGGACGGGGTGGGGAGGGGGGGGGGGGACATGGCTCCCAAGAATAGATGCACACTTGTGTCGATACACTGTCTTCCAGAATGACTAGATCACCCAGGGAACGCCACTAACATATTCCTCAGACCATAACGCATACAGGGTGTTTTCCTATAGACGTTTCGCACAATACATGCCAAGGATGGATCATAAAAAGTGCTTCATCTGAAAAAGCCACCTGTTGCCACACCGTGGACATCCGTATGCGGTAGTGGCGTGCAATTTCCAGCATTTGTCGCCGATGAACAGTAGTCAGCATGGGTGCATGTAACAGGTGTCTGCTGCGGAGGCCCCTAGGCACCAACGTTCTCAAGACGGTCGTTGAGGAGTGGTTGGTTCATCTGGACGGTTAGTTGCTCAACAGCTCCACGTTTCCCGAAAATCAATAATCCCGCCCATTTCAACGTCAAATAAATCGCTCGTCTTCCACATCACGACAACGACTGCGCTGTTTCGAGCGTCCCCTCGACGCACTTTATATACGCTCCACTGCTAGTGCTGCCACTTGCGGCCTGTGAGTGGTCATTGCATGTTGACTTCTAACATAGGCGGTGGTCACATTAATGTGACTCCACAGTGCAAATCTTTATGACTAACGCTGGTACACGAACTCACGAAGACTGACATTGTTTCCCTCTCTATAAGGTCAACCATGAGAGCAAATAAAGGCATTCTTTAAAATGAAATTTTTATTGCAGAAACACATTGCAAGTAATTTCATTTCTCTACATAGTCTCCGCCAACCTCTTTTCACTTGGTCCATCTCTAGTCAAGTTTCCAACACCGTCTTCTGAAGAACACTTGGACTCCTCCTACAGGAGCACCTTGATCTGGCACACATTGTGAAAATCACTTGAAGCTAGGTCAGGTCTGTATTCCAGGTCGAAGATTTTGAACGCAATGGATTGTTCTTTCAACTGAATGATGGCGGGTCTTATTCTGAAGCGAAATCACACCTTTTGAAAGTTTCCCACACCTCTCCGTTTTGATTTTGGGTTTCAGATCTAATACTAGCTCTCAGTACCTGTCACTAACCACCGTTTAACCTTTAATCATGTAATGAACCAGCCGCGGATCTTTAATATCCCGAACCACTGCCACCATCAACTTTCATGGAGAAGCTTGACTTTTGAAATTACATTCTGAAAGCAGATATGGAGGTTTTCGTTACATATTCTGTCGCTTACTCTATAATCTGCTTAACATACCCATGACTAACAACTCTTATTACGAGACTGGGAATGTCATCCTTCCTTTTAAAATCCCTTTAAATATGACTCCGACATTTCCATACGTTCCTGTTTGTGCTTGTACGTCAGTTGATGTGGTACCCAGAAAGTACAAACTTTACGATACTTACAAAATTCACGGAAAACTGCATGTGATGAAGTGTGACAAACGATCATCTGATGCGCTATGTCAGCAATTCTGGCACGACAAACATTTGCTCAGCTGTCTCGAAGTTACCGTCCGTTTTCTAAGTGGAGGTGTACCAGAACGCTCTTCGCAGCGGATACACCTCTAATTTTAAAGTGATTTGTCCACTGGTAAATTTTTAGTCCGCTAACACAGCTCTCATCAGCCTTCGTATTCATTCTGTGTATAATGTCCACAGCTTTAATCCTATCAGATTACAGAATACGAACAACTGACGCACATAACGAAATACCCTGAAATCTTTATAAATGAAGATACTCGCTGTACCGATGCACCTGACGCACGAGAACGACAGTAAGAGAAGATATGTAATTACTGAGACTTTGCTGTCAACCCGTGGAGCAGAAACATAAACTGCCCTCACTTACTGACTTGCCCTAATAGAACTTGTACAGAAACCAGACAGAATTTACAAGAGAGTCGTACGTACGACATGGAAGGGAGGCGGTGGTTGAGGAGGGAGTGAGACGCAGCTCCAGACTATCCTCAATGTTACTCAGTTAGTGTAATGAGCAACCAGTAAAGGAAACCAAGATAAACTTTGAGCCTAATTACATGTGGACTTAATCGAAAAGTTTACATTACAAATACATTTGTATTAACTTCATACTGAAATTAGTGGAGCTCTTAACCACATATGTAGAATTTTAACACAGACTACTTATTTGAAGGCTCGGGTATATTGGACCGTTATTGTATAGTTTCATCTTTGTCAGTTATCACTATTAAGTATGATAAAAACCTACTTATTGCAATTTCCTAAAATATATCTTCGGATGAACAAAAATTGTTGGTTGAATGTATCGCTAGTAAGGGGAATATACTTCACTTACTCTCCCTGTCATTTTGTATTACCTAACATTTTATGCCTACTTTTGCTATAATTAATTTCTTTTTCTGAGTCCGTAGTTCTCTTTTTCTGAAGGTTTATTTCCGAATCCCACGCGGACAATTATTTAGCTATTTTGTTTAGCTTGCACCACAGCGGTAAAACTCATGCAATGTGCTACAATGAGATGGAGAAAGTCACTGCATACCTACTGGTGTCGGGTCGGACCTTCTTTTTCCCGGCTTAGTGCAGCAATTCGACATACCGTGGACTCAACAAGTCCCTAGCAATCCCCTGCAGGAATATCGAGTCATGCTGCCTCTATAGGTGTCCATAATTATGAAAGTGTTGCCGGTGCAGGATGTTGCGCACGAACTGACCTCTCGATTATATCCCTTAAAACTTCAATGGGATTCACAGTGGGCTATCTGGATGACCAAACCAATCGCTCAAATTTTCCACATGTTCTTCATACCAGTCGCGAACAATTGTGGCCCTGTGACATGCCGCATTGTCATCCATAAAAATTCCATCGTTGTTTGGGAACATTAAGTCCATGAATGGTAGCAAATGATCTCCAAGTAGCCGAATATAGCCTAACCACTTCGAGTCAATGATCGGTTCAGTTGGACAAGAGCACCAAACTCATTCCACGTAAACATATCCCACACCATCATGGAACCACCCCCAGCTTGCACCGTGCCTTCTTGATACTTGGGTACAGGGCTTCGTGGGGCCTGCAGCTCTTACCGACGGAAACTGGAACTCATCTGACAAGCCGTGGTTTTCTTCTCGTCTAGAGTCCAATCCGTATTGTCACGAGCCCAGAAAGGGGCGATGTCGTCTGTTAGCAAAGGCCCTCAGACAGGTCGACGGCTGCCTTAGCCCATTAACGTTAAATTTTGCTCCACTGTGCTAACGAATACGTTCTTCGCACGTCCCACATTGATTGCTGCGACATTTCAACAGTGTTGCTTGTCTGTTAGCAGTGACAACTCTACTCAAATACCGCTTTTCTTTCTCGGTCTGTGAGTTGAGGCCGTCGGCCACTACGTTGTCCATGGTGAGAGCTAATACCTGAAATTTGGTATTCTCGGCGCACTTTAGACACTGTGCGTCTCGGAAAATTGAATTATCTAACGATTTCCGAGATGAAATGTCCCATGCATTTAGCTACAGTTACCATTCCGCGTTCAACGTTTGTAATCACGACGGAAACCTTTTTGTACGAATCACCTGAGTACAAATGACAGCTGACCTTTTATAGTTTGTGTACGGGATACTGTATACGTGCATACCGCCGTCTCATGACTTTTGTCATCTCAGTGTATACTGTTCCATTCCCTATTTCAGCTGTTCCACATTCGGTGATGCGAATGAATACACTCCCGGACAGTATGGTCTGGCGTTCCGATTCCTCAAAGTCACAGTTACCTAATAATTCTCCGTCTTGTTCTGTCGGGTACATGATGTAAGGCCAATGTCCCATACGAAGTGCAGGAAAATGATATGCCATCATGCCGAATATTCTTCCGGGAAAGCCAGAAACAAGACCCAGAGCATCTGGGTCTTACAGCTGACGCGCCGTTGTAGTGCAGATATTGCTACTCACCGCGAACCGCAGC
Organism: Schistocerca serialis cubense; assembly: GCF_023864345.2. NCBI lineage: Eukaryota > Metazoa > Arthropoda > Insecta > Orthoptera > Acrididae > Schistocerca > Schistocerca serialis. Next base: position 182,198,560 of record NC_064644.1, read on the forward strand.
TCCCCGATGGGCGGCTCAGCGAACGGAACGGCGATGAATCGGCGGTAGGTGGTCCCCAGAATGGTCTGCTGGAGTTCGCCTTCCAGTTCACCCTGCTCCACCGTAGCGTACACGTACTGCGCCTGGAAACGAATAAGCATTGCGTTTTACATGACTACCGCAATTGCAATCCGCTATCACACTGGTTAAATACCTGAGAGAAGTCCTTTAATAGCTTGCTTGATAGTGACCAATAAATGACGGTGGAAGCATGCAGTGTTTTAAGTAAAAATCCGTGTGAACTTATCAGGTAATGCAATACCTGACACTTTAGCGTGAAAAAACATTTATTGTGACGAAAAAGAATACAGACTACTCCGTGAAAAACAATTAAAGCATCACTTTTTCAAAACCACATAATTGTCTCCTGTTCCGACGTATAAGTTTGAAATATGGCTCAAAGGTGCCTAACACCTTCCTCCTTATGGTGAAAAGGCTTGGCGTTACGATATTCACCCTTGGCCTCGGTGACGCTTCAAATAGCGAGCTACCAGCACAGGCACATGCATAAAGAAAGGCCAGAGCAGTAAGGTGGGTTAATGATGCCGCACTGGCACCAAATTTCACCACAACTCTCCCAAACGCCGCTACGGACTTGTACGCATGAAAAGGTCGTCGCATCCTCTCTTTCTCACATTTTACCCCTTCTTTCGACGCCCCTATGAGTCAGAACCACGACATCCAGAACTGAAACCACGCTGTTTTCTTATAGGTGGCGAGGAAAACATCTCAAACAAGCCACCGATCAAAATCGACTCGAAAAGGCCTCAGAAGGAAGGTATGAAGGGCATCAATGAAACCATCTCATCAGTTGTGGCGTTGGTTCCCATACATTTTGAGATCGAAAACAACAGTTCGAGATGTAAGATTTTTGAAATTTTTGAAAACATAGTCAGCGATCTTAAAAGTAGTTAAAATTAAAATTTAAAAGTCTTGATCGCAGTCTGAGCAGTTACACGAGCGTAGAGGGTCGATGGAACTCATCCAGCAGTGTCCATCCATCACTCAGGAGTCTGAAGATGACTCTTTCATAGAGTCGAAACCGGTCACTCACTCCAATAAAAAAATAATTTAACAAGATTGCGATCAAGACTGTTTTAAATTTTCATTTTAGTTCACAATGTGATAATCATCAGGACGACGTTCTTGACAGCCTTTGACACTGTTGACATCCGCCTCCCCCCCTCCAATCCCTCCCCCCCCCCCCCCCCCCCCCCCCCCCGCCGCCCCGGACAACTCAATACTTGTCTAAGGGCATCGTGGGCCAGCAACTACACTGAATGTGGTCACACCTCTTTGGAGTGCAGTTCGACCGCAATTTCTGCTCTGGTGTACAGGGCGCAACCACTAGGGACCGTCCAAAACCGCTCGATGAAATTCGTACGTGTTCTGAAGCAGCAAAGTGTACTTTGCTTTTTCAGCCCTTCTGTTTCGTGCCCTCTTGTGACATTATCCAAGAGAATGCGACAGTGACAGATGCAAGAATAAAATGCCGAAGAGCTTCCAGTCCGGCAACACCCGTCCACGTTTTTTGAGCACTTTAAGACTGTACCTACCTCTACAGAGACAACCAATGATGAAAGGCCTAGGTCCTGCAGGCAGGCTACGCTGCTGCCCTTGCGCCTGCTAGTATGCATGTTGAATAGCAAGGGTATCAAGGGGTTGCGTATATCCGAGCTATATTCACGCGTATGTCAACGTCGCACTCTTCCGTTAGCAATCCGCAGGAGGGTACGGAACAGCAGGCCCGAAAAAGCATAAACAGCCTTTGCTGCTTCGCATTATCTTGAAATTTCGTCGAATGGCTTTTAACGACCCCTAGTAGTAACATCCTGTACAGCAGACCAAAAATTGTGGTCGCATCGCACTTCAGAGGTGTGTGATCACATTCAGTGGGGAAAATAGGGAAGAGTGGGGGAGGGGGTGGTGACGACCTTCCCATTGTGTGGCACATCCGCGATGCTGCTGAGCAGAATGGTAGTGAAATTTGGTTCCATTAACCCATAATTTAGACTTGACACGAACTTCTGTGCACTGGCCTTTTTTTCCACGTATGTCAGCACATTGGTGTCTGAGTGTCGCCAAGACCGAGCATGACTTCTCAGGACGCCATGCTTTTGTACCATTGGAGAGGAAAGTGGTAGGCATCTTTGAGCTAAATTTCAAATTTTTGCACAGCAATGGGAGACAACTACGGTGTTTTGAAAAAGTGAACTTTTAACTGCGTTGCGCAATATAGAACGACAAAAGAATACCTTCTTCAAAAACAGAGGGAACGGCTACTTGCAAATTGTACAGAAGCCAGGCTACAGTTATAAGAGCCGATGTACTTGAAAGGAGCGCAGTAACTGAGCGGGTGAATAGGATCTGTAGCCTAACCTTGATGTTAATCAACATGTACAGTGAGCAAGTTGTAAAGTAAATCTAGGAGAAATTTGGAACAGAAACTGAAATTCGAATAGAAGGAATTAAAACTTTGAGGTTTACCGATGACTTTGCAGTTCTGTCAGGGACGGCTGAGGCCTCAGAAGAGCAATTGAACGGAACAAATAGTGTCTTGAATAGATGTTACAAGACGAATATCAGCAAAAGTAAAACAACGGTAAAGGTAAGAAGTCGAATTAAATCAAAAAAGTAACTGATGAAGGCCAGTCCAGTAATAGCAAGGAAAATATTTCCGAAAACAAGGAATTCGTCAATATCGAATTTAAATTTAAATATGATGAAATCTTCAGTAGAACGAAAAACCAGTCCAAAGTTGCAAATTTTACTTTTTTCTATTCGCTCGATGCCTAGTTTCGGGCTGAGACCCGTTTTCAAATCATCCTACAGGGCAGAAAACTAAATTTAAGCTCATTTGTAATACAGGTATTACCTATTTTTAAGCATATGCCAAAAATTCAGAACATATCGTTCCAAGACATACGTAACATAGTCAAAAACGATACGTTCTCCGTTTTTGGCACATGCTTAAAAAACTGGTAATATCTGTATTAAAAATGAACTTAAATTTGGTTTTCTGTCCTGTAGGATGATTTGAAAATGGGTCTCGGCCCGAAACTAGGCATCGAGTGAATAAAAAAAAGTAAAATTTGCAACTTTGGACTGGTTTTTCGTTGTAGTGATTAACAGAAGTTACTAACCCACAGGTACTCCAGCATACTGGAAGTTCGTACGGAAATCTTTCCTGGAGGCGTTGTCTGGAGCGTAACCTTTTACAGAAGAGAACGTGGACAAAAAGTAGTTCAGACAAGAAGAGGATAGACGCTTTTGAAGTTTGGAGATACAGAAGAAAGCTGAAATTTATAAGAGTAGAAGAAGAAACTAATGTCGAGGTACTAAGTCGAACTGAGAAAAAAAGAAATTTATGGCACAACCAGGTTAAAAGATGGGATCGATTGATAGGACACATGCTGAGTGATGGAGGAATAGTCCATTTGGTAGCGGAAGAAAGTGTGTGAGATGAAAATTGTAGAGGGAGACGAAGGTTCGCATACAGTACGCAGGTTCAAATGGCTCTAGGCTCCAGTAATTATGCGGAGATGAAGAGACTTAGACAGGATAGATTAGTGCGGAGAGCTGCATAAAACCAATCTTCAACGAAAGACCACGGCAACTATCCACTGGTATCATTCCATGTATCTACTTCACATCTAATATAAACGTAAATCGCTAAATGCGGCCCCCAAAAGACACATAAAATGAAATATGAGTAACATACAATACAAACGAAGTGAATCGTGGTATGAACTATCTGTAGCTGAGTCACAGACCAAGAATTCGATGAAGGAGATGTGGCCCATGTAAATGAAAACAAGCATTTAAATAAAAGACTAGATATTGTGTAGTAAAGCATCGCCTTTTATTCACTGCATTATCAATAAATCTATAGAGTATCAATGGGGAGATGCTGGAGAAGGATATATCACGGAAGTCTAATTGTGAGAAAATCAAAATCCAGACAGAGATTCATTCGAAGAATCGAAAGTATAATTCATTCACGAACTGAAGGGAACGGCAACTCTCGGCATATCGCTGTTGTCAGGGAAAGAATGGGAACAGAAGGAATCGGTAGTGTGCTTTGCAGGCAGACATTCTGGTAATCGCTTGTAGTCGCTTACGGAAACCAATCAAACCTTCACATTAGGTAGGGTGTCGAGATAAAGCAGTGTCATCTCCAAGTACGATAAGATAAAAGAAAGAATTCGACGTAGCAGACATAGATACTTCAGTAATGGTCAGAGATAGAGAATTGAATGACCTAACGACAAACAAGTAATTGAGACACCTTCAACGTTACTAAAATCATTGTGGTAGCTAGATGACCATTTGATTTGTTATCCATTATCTGTGAGATAGACATGTCATCGCCATATCACATAAGAAAATTCAAGCCAATAACAAATGTAAGTACTTTTTAATATCTCATTCTTTTAAATTACTGACTGGAGTAATAGACAGCGGAATACCTTTAAAAAAACTAAGAGTAACTGAACGAATATACTTACGGCATCATAAAAACTATGGGTAGAATGAAGTGTGGCGTTTATTAATAAACGGAAGAAAAACTAAAATCAAAGATGATTTTATAGCATCCGTGGACCTAGTGAAACCCAACACGATGAATCAAATCCTAAAAAGAATCACGGTTAAGTGCAGAGATCATCTACGATATCAACAGGTACCAAACTGGTGTTATTATAGTGGACGAGCCCGTAGAATAACTTTCTGTAAAACTACAGCGATAGTATGGCAGCTTCTAACCATTTCCTTTTATTTTTTATGCTTCAGGGAGAAGAGAAAAAAATGCAGAGAATGGTATTCGGGCTGAGCTTTTTGAATCAAATCCACATTAAAACAGTGATCTTTTTCCTCGGTCAGGAATCGACGACCGCTTGGTTCAGTAGCGGAACAATGAAAAGAGGCTGAGGGCAGAGAGAACAATAAATCTCGATCAAATGTGAAATGAGCATTCTTATCCGTCGTCAAGTAATCTGGACACCAGAAGTACTGATGGATCCGACAGTGTGGCCATTCTGGTACAGAAACAGTAGAGTAACTTGTCTCACTCCTAAAACGGACTGATGTGAACGGATGAAGATAGTCGTGAGGCAAGGCAACACACTAGTAAACTATACTTTCAGGATAAATAGTAAAAAAATCAAACGATAAATAAGGTAAAACAGCTGATTTTAAGGTATAGAATTAATAATAGTAGCCTACATATCACTAGTGGTTACTGATGTAATGGATTCAAGTAACAAGTGAGTCTTCTGTGGCATTTTCAGTAGCATTAGTAGAGGTAGTAATCGTAGTAGTAGTATAAGTGGCTTTAGTCGTTACTTCCGTAATAGTAGCGACAGTAATAGTTGCCAAAACTTAATGTAAAATAGGTACAAACGGATATCTCAGAAAGAAAAGTTGTGGCTGTTTTTCTGTGAAAGGAAAAGTGACCTCCTTGTGGAAATAGAAAGCGAAAGTCGTAGGAACAGGGAAATGTAGGGAAGAATTAAGCTGTGTCCAATTTACAAAAAACCAACACAGAATTTGCCCCATGTGATTTAGGGAAAACACGGAAAACGTAAATCTGGATGACTGGCCGGAGATTTGAACAGAGTCGAAAGTGAGTCCAGTATATTAACACTGCACTACCTAACGGAAAATAAAGCGATACAGAACTGTATGTAGAGGATGTTCGGAAATTCCCGTTACAAACTTCTAGGACTTGTAGAGGGGAGTAAGTAGGAATATTTTGAATGGGAATGGATTTCCGGAAACCTACCGTTTCCGTGCTACAGCCATTTGAAAAGATGTTTGCTAGGTAGGTTTGAAACAGGGTTCAGTATGCTTTTGCGGAAACCCTACGCGATCCTCCTGAATGGTGAAGTCGCCTTTGTCAAGATCGTTATCCAAGATGACTGATTCCACTGCATACTCTTTTCGCCACAATTACCTACCGGCTTCAAGAAAGGGTACCTTCGCCGTCAGCAGCGGTGACTGTGGTGCTGCAAATAGACGCCGCGCACCCAAATTGGAAGAGGTCGTACTGTATTACGTTGAAGAAAGCTCATCATCAAGCACACGATCAATTTCTTTGGCTATCAGTGAGTGGCATTGTAAAACAAATGACGTACTAGGCCACGCCTAATCAGCTACTTGTAAAAGTGGTCTCATTACCAACATGTTTTCAAATGGCTGTAGCATGGAAACGGTAGATTTAAGGACATGGGTTCCAATTCAAGATATTTACCCACTTCCCTCTACAAGTCTCAGCAGTTTGTAACGGGAAATTCCGAACATCCTACACATTAACGTGAAGACAGTAAAATGTTGGAAATACAATGCATTGAATATGAAAAAATATTGCATATTCAGGTTTAAATTTAGCACACAATTAATCACATTAAAATGAAAATGTTATATTAAACAATTAAATATGTTGAATTGCAATGGTGCATTATTCTTTTGAGGAATCGTACTTCATTGAATGAATAGTAGTAAATACAAAGCAAACATATACAAATGCCAAGCATCTTGGACAACGTACGGTTTCTGGATAAGAAAGGGAAAAACTAAATAGACCCACTGAATAGAGTGAATGGCTTAGCATACTGGCGGAAGTGGAGGAATTCCACATCAAAAAAACTGCGCTACTTTGCTGCGTCAACGTTCCGCCTCTCGCACCAGAAGACTTTGCAGAGAAGTCACTCCAAGCTGATGCAAGAAGCCACAGTTCAGAACGAGTTAAATGTCTTTCGCGTAAGACACTGCAAGCTGATTGTGCTGACACTGTACAAACCGTTACTGAAACATAAGATTTGGTACGCAGGGTGTCCACAACTGAAACGCATGATAATTAATTCAGAGAGATCTGATTCAGTTGTACTAACATTTCTTTGTACCACAAAGTGTGCTGGAAGAACTGAGGCAGATCTCTCTAAATTAATTCAAATAATTCTAAGCACTATGGGACTTAACATCTGAGGTCATCATTCCCCTAGACTTGGAACTACTTAAACCTAAATAACCTAATGATATCACACACATCCATGCCCGAGGCAAGATTCCAACCTCCGACCGTAGCAGCAGCGCGGTTCCGGACTGAAGCGCCTAGAACCGCTCAGCTACAACGGCCGGCTCTAAATTAATTATAGTTTCTAAAAAGCTAAGTTACTACACAGCCAGAGATATGGACCCACTGACACGACGGGGAGGCTAGTTGCACAACGATTATACCTCGCGCTTCAATCCTGTTTTGACTTCAAGGGCAAAAGCCCCTGCTTTTCAAAAAGAATTACAGGCCAGTTTTGCATATACACTGACGGAAAAGATTCGCAACACCAAGAAGGGGCTGTGCGACGCAAACAAAAGCTGGTGGGCGAGCAGACCAGGTTTGTTTTAAATACACTCTGCAACGGTCGTGAGCGTTAGTTACCTTTGAAACTGGACGTGGTGAAGTAACCTTATTCAAGAATGCCTTTAATATGACAAAGACGTAGAAGTAAATATCCTCGGAGCACTAAATCAACTTAAATCGTCCAGACTGTATAGCAATTAGGTTCCTTTCAGAGTATGCTGATGCATTAGGTCCATACTTAACAATCATGTACAACCGTTCGCCCGACGAAAGATCTGTACCCAAAGACTGGAAAGTTGCACAGGTCACACCGATATTCAAGAAAGGCAGGAGGAGTAATTCACTTAATTACAGGCCCATATCATTAACGTCGATATGCAGCGGGATTTTGGAACATATATTGTGTTTGAAAATTATGAATTACCTCGAAGAAAACAGTCTATTGACCAACAGTCATCATGCGTTTAGGAAACATCGTTGTCGTGAAACGCAACTTTCTCTTTATTCGCATGAAGTGTTGAGTGCTGTTGACAATGGATTCCAGATCGATTCCGTATTTCTGGATTTCCGGAAGGCTTTTGACGCGGTACCATACAAGCGGCTTGTAGTGAAATTGCGTGCTTATGGAATATCGTCTCAGTTATGTGATTTCCTGTCACAGAGGTCACAATTCGTAGTAATTGACGGAAAGTCATCGAGTAAAACAGAAGTGATTTCTGGCGTTCCCCAAGGTAGTGTTATAGGCACTTTGTTCTTCCTTATCTATATAAACGATTTGGGAGACAATCTGAGCAACCTTCATAGACTTTTTGCAGATGACGCTGTCATTTTTCGACTAATGAAGTCATCAGAAGGTCAAAACAAATTTCAAAACGATTTAGAAAAGATACATGAATGGTGCGATAATTGGCAGTTGAACCTAAACAACGAAAGTGTGAAGTCATACACACGAGTGCTAAAAGGAATTCGTTAAACTTCGGTTACACGATAAATCAGTCAAATCTAAAGGCCGTAGATTCAACCAAATACCTATGAATTACAATTATGAACAACTTAAATTGGAAGGAATACATAGAAAATGTTGTGGGGAAGAGTAACCAAAGATTGCGTTTTATTGGCAGGACAGTTAGAAAATGTATCAGCTCTACTAAGGAGACTGCCTACACTACGCTTATCCGCCCTCTTTGGGAATACTGCTGCGCGGTGTGGGAACCGTCCCAGATAGGAGTGACAGATTACATCGAAAAAGGTCAAAGAAGGACAGCACGTTTTGTATTATCACGAAATATGGGAGAGAGTGTCACTGAAATGATACAGAATTTGGGCTGGACATAATTAAAAGAAAGGCGTATTTCGTTGCGACGGAATCTTTTCATGGAATTCCAATCACCAACTTTCTCCTCTGAATGCGAAAATATTATTGACACCGACCTCATAGGTTGAAACGATCAGCACCATAAAATAAGGGAAATCAGAGCTCGTACGGAAAGATACAGGTGTTCGTTCTTTCCGCGCTCTATACAAGATTGGAATAACAGAGAATTGTGAAGGTGGTTCGATGAACTCTCTGCCAGGCACTTAAATGTGATTTGCAGAGTATCCATGTAGATGTAGATGTAGATGTAGAAGACGCCATTCCCAGCACCTCACTGAGTTTGAACGAAGTGGTATAATAGGGCTACGAGAAGCTGGATGTTCCTTCTGCGATACTGCAGAAAGACTTGGCAGGAATGTAGTCACTGTGCATGATTGCTGGCAGCGGTGGCCACGAGAATGTACGGACGCAAGAACATCGGGCTCCGGATGCTCACGTGGAACTACACAGAGGGAAGGCTATCGTGTTCCTCGAATGGCTCTGGCCCATAGTACTATATCTGCAGCAGTAATTTGAGCAGCACTTGGTACCACAGTGACACAACGAACTGTTAACAAATCGGTTATTTCAAGGACAGCTCCGAGCCAGACTACCTGTAGCGTGCATTCCACCGACCACAAATAATCGCCATTTGTGACTTGGGTGGTGTCAAGCGAGAACTCATTGGCAGGCAGGTGGAGGTCTGTTCTGTTTTCCGATGAGAATTGGTTGTGCCTTGGTGCCATTGATGGCCGTGTGTTGTTTGGATGGAGACCAGTTGAGAGTCTGCAACAAACATGTCTGCGGGCCAGAAACACTGGACTTTCATCTGGAGTTATGGTCTGAGGTGCGATTTCGTATGACAGGAGGGGCACTCTCGTAGTTATCCCACGCAGCCTGGCAGCAAATTTTTACGTAAATCTGGTGATTCGGCTTGTTGTGCTGCCATTCATGAACAGTATTCCAGGGGGAATTTTTCAACACGATAACGCTTGTCCGCACACCACAAAAAAATGGTTCAAATGGCTCTGAGCACTATGGGACTCAACTGCTGAGGTCATTAGTCCCCTAGAACTTAGAACTAGTTAAACCTAACTAACCTAAGGACATCACACACATCCATGCCCGAGGCAGGATTCGAACCTGCGACCGTAGCGGTCTCGCGGTTCCAGACTGCAGCGCCAGAACCGCGCGGCCACTTCGGCCGGCCGCACACCACAGTTTTTACCCAACATGTTCTACAGAGTGCCATCATGTTGCTTTGGCCTGCACGATTACCAGCTCTGTCTCCAATCGAGCACGTATGGGACATCATCGCACGACAACTCCAGCATCATCGACAACCAGCATTAACCATCCCTATATTGACCGACCAAGTGCAAGCGGCATGGATCTCCATCCCACAATCTGACATCCGGCACCTGTACAATACAGTGCACGTACGTTTGCATGCTTGCACACAGCATCCTAGCGGTTACCCCACTTATTGATGTACCAGCATTTCACATTTGCAAATGGCTCACCTCGCCCTTACATTAACCTGCGATCTTTTAATGTTAATCACTTAAATCCTAGGCAAATGTATTATCTAAATCTCATTACTCTTAATTAAGCGTATTGTGGTTTTGTAATTTTTCTCCGTCAGCGTATATCGCCGATTTTGGACGGGCATTATCGGCCACCACCAAGAGAAGGTTACGAGGGGAGGTCTACGCCAGCCTATGAATTTCGTCCAAATTTATGCTATACGCTGGGCTTGAGCAGAAATGAAAGTGACAGAATTTGGAGATCCAAATGGTCAAGCGTTTACAAAAAAGTTTTTGGCGCGGATTGGGCGATGTTTGAACCATTGATGTCACTTCCCATGCAGCTGTTGGCGTAGCTGAAAAAGTATAGAACGATAATCCGAGCATCAAGGGGTAGAGCCCCTATGTGGAAACTTCTTTTCATTGTCAGTTTTTAAGTTACTTGTACAGCAAATACAAGACTGAGACTCAGATAAGCACGACATGACCATCTGTCTATCAATATCAGATTATCACTAGATAACTATATTTTTCAGACGCATCACACTTTCATATTCTGATAACTAACAAGATATGTAGTTGATAATATCAATGTCTCAAGTGCGCCAGTAATTATTTAGTAAATTATTTTCTTCGTTTTCGTCAGATCTAGTTCTAGCTTTCTTAGATTAAAAAACTCGTTACAGAAACAACGGCGTATTGCTTTGTTGCGCAATTTCTACGCACGGGAGAAATTGTCTTCATGGTTGGCACTTTTTATCTACTGCAGTTACTTCGTTGCATCTTTAACCTTCAAAAGAGAAACAGTTGTTAGTTCGAAAAAGTGAACGGTTGGGGGAACAAGGAATTGTAGAGTTACAGTCTTCATCTCACGCAGGATACTTTTGAGTTACTTGCATAAGGGCTGGTCACGTGGATTGCCTTGCGGACTGGCCAGTAACATTGCAAATGGTTCAAATGGCTCTGAGCACTATGGGACTTAACTGCTTTGGTCATCAGTCCCCTAGAACTTAGAACTAATTAAACCTAACTAACCTAAGGACATCACACACATCCATGCCCGAGGCAGGCTTCGAACCTGCGACCGTAGCGGACGCGCGGCTCCAGACTGTAGCGCCTAGAACCGCTCGACCACTAGGGCCGGTGGTAACATTCCAGCCACGTATAGGTTCACATTCGCGCTTTGAACAACAAATGCAACACGGTTTGTGAGTCACACATATAACCGACAAACGACAGTAATAGATATATTTGGTTTCTGTCCTTTAGGACATGTCCGCAGGAACAGACATCATTTTGGTCCAGCAACCAGAATGAATTAAGGCACAAACTAATTGTAGGCATTGGCTGCCAGAAGGCATTGATTTAAATCAGTTGGGAAGGTTGAAAATTTCTGCCGGACCGAAATTTGTACCCGGATCTTCTGTTTAAGAGCCATATGCGGTGACCACTGAGCCATCTGGACACAGTGGACATCGCAACTGCACGGACTACTTTAGCGCATCTCTCGTAAGACCCAAATTCCCAACCTATCCACACACTACTGAAGTAGTGCTCTTTGCCCATTATCCTCATTACTCGCGGCATATTGCCGACTCCTGTAAGAGTTTGAGCCTGGTGTGCATGCGCACGAAAGAGATCATTGAACGTCCTCGCCTTTATTATATATATGTGGTGTCTGTTCTTTCGGACATGGGAAATGGATCCTTGCACATGCGACAACAACTGAGTCTGGATGGCGCAGTGATCAGGGCATCTGCTTAGTAAGCGGCAAACCCAGGTTCGAATCCCAGTCCGACACAAATGTTCAACCTTCCTCATTGATTTAAATCCATGTCTGCTCGCTACCAATGTCTATAATTCTGTTGTGTCTTCAACCAGGTAACTTGAATAAGGAAAGCCTGGAAGGAAAAGACCCTTCAGTAGTAAAACTATGGGGACTCCAGGCCACTGTAGCGCCTCTCCTGGATTCGTGACCATATGGGCTGGACCCTAGACAACGAGAAAACCATTGCCTGGTCAGACGAGTACGGATTTCAGTTGGTAAGAGCTGTTGGTAGGGTACGAGTGTGGCGCAGACCCCACGAAGACATTAACCTTGTTTTCAACAAGGCAAGTGCAAGCTGTAGTGGCTCCATAATGGTGTGGGCTGTGTTCACCCTGAATGGACTGGATCCTCTGGTCCAACTGAACCGATCGTTAACTGGCAGTGGTTATGTACAGCTACTTGGAGACCATTTGTTCCCAAACAACGATGGCATTATTACAGATGACAATGCGCCATGTCACCGGACCATAATTGTTCGCGATTGGTTTGAAGAACATTCTGGACAATTCAGGTGAATGATTTGGCCAGCTAGATCGCCCGACATGAATCCTATCGAACCTTTACGGGGCGTAATCGAGGGGTCAGTCCGTGCACAAAATCCTGCACCAGCAACACTTTCGTAATTATGGACAGCTATAGAGGCAGCATGGTTCGATATTCCTGCAGGGGTTTTCTAAGAACTTACTGAGTCCACGGTATGTCGAGTTGCTGCACTACGTCGGGAAAAAGGAGCTCCGACACGATATTGGGAGGTATCCCCTGATTTTTCTCACCTCGTTGTATGTCTGAGTCCTGTTCAAATTTAATGATAAATCTTCGATTTTTTCAAGTCTCTACTGTTCCGATGCATTGGAACTCCCGCGCGCGCCTCTGCCGCTGGCACTTCTGGTGGTGCGACTATCGCGCGTCCTAAATGGTGCCGTCTGCCTTCTGCCGCGGAGTGACGTCACGAGTTATCCTACAGCCACCAGTTGGAAACCTGCAGCGACCATCGGCGGAATCCTCCCTCCCCTCCCCCCCCCCACCCCTCCTCCCAATGGAGCCCTAATTGGACATATTTGTTTTCAGGGGCTCAGCACCATCAGTGGTGTCGTCTACCATCGGGTGATCTTATGTGCTAGAAGTCGCCTGCTCCGGTCTGTGAACCGTGATGTACCTCGCTGCAGGACTGCTGGGTAGCTTCATTTATTATCCAGAAACACTTCGTTCGTGATTCAGGAAACAGTTGGTATGGCTGGTCAAAGACAAGTTGGCAGTCTCATGTTTATGACTGTGCTGTCTCCAATCTTATCGGTTGCTGTATTTCATCGGAGTTCAATTTGAGGACAAGATATAAATTTTATTGACTATGTTCATAAATGTGAATGGTTTTTTTTTTGTGCAAAGGTTTTTTTTTAAATTGAGGCTTAACGTCATTCATGTTACAGCAGTATTTTTCTGTAAGTGGATAATCACAGATTTATAAATTTGTGTAACAACCTTGGTTTGAAACTTCCTGGCAGATTAAAACTGTGTGCCGGTCCGAGACTCGAACTCGGGACCTTCGCCTTTTGCGGGCAACTGCTCTACCAACTGAGCTACCCAAGCACGACTCACGCTCCGTCCTCAGAGCTCTACTTCCGCCAGTACCTCGTCTCCTACCTTCCAAACTTCACAGAAGCTCTCCTGCGAACCTTGCAGGACTAGCACTCCTGGAAAACCTTGTTTTACCATCGTGTCTTTCACAAATTATTGTTGTTACATTTTGTAATTGATGAGGAAGTTAATGAAATACATCCATTTTACTGTTTTAAAATTATCCACTACTGTTTTTTAAATAACGAGACACACAGAAGCAATGGTATGTAACACGCCATGATAAGAGGACGTGTAGAAGAGAGGAACCGTAATAAGTGTTTTAAATGGCAGAGAAGTGGCATGCACGTGGGTCCAACAGCGCCCTCTTTTGTGTGACCGGACACGTCAGCGTTATGCAACCCTCAGTCGGTGCGGAGGCGTCATAAGAAGTGGAATCCTGTAACTAAGTACCACCATGGCTCGCCGACATCACGGGGTGGAGTATCGGCATGTGAGTGCGTTCGAGCGGGACAGAATGATTTTTCACTGGGAAGCGGGTCCCATTCTGTGGCATTGCGGCCTGTACAGGACACGCTGCTCCAACAGTGAGGCGTATGTGGAACCAGTGGAGAAGAGAGCACCGACCGGGCACTGGACGACACAGCACGAGATGAACGTCATCTTCTTCGCTTGGCCGTAACGGACAGAACAGCTTCGTCCCTACATTTGGCGCGACATTGAAGCACTGCAACGGGTGTGGACACGTCTGGCTCGATGCCGTCTTCTGAGAGCTGGACTGGTGGCACGCATGTCACTGCGTTGGTTTCCATCGACCAGAACCCACCAACGCCGCAGAGACTAATGTACACGTGAACGCCGGAACTGGCGTGCTAATGCGTTCTCGGACGAGTCCCACTTCAGTTTGTCCTACAATGATGGCCTCATACGCCTTCGACGCCGTTGTGGTGAACGCAATCGGGCGGACCGTATTGTTGAGCGGCATAGCGGACAAACGCCAAATGTGATGGTATGGGGCGCCATTGCCTATAACAAGAGATCCCACCTCCCACGTCTGGAGAGAAATCTGGATACAGCCACTTCAGGGAGGTTTTACAGCTCGAGGCACTGTCCTTTCTACAGGTCGTTCCATATGCCAGATTTCAGCAGGAGAAGGCCCGTCCCCATGTAGCGAGGAATGTGCAAGCCTTCTTCGAAGAGCGACGGGTACCACTGCTTCCCTGGCCTGCCCGTTCGCCTGAAATGTCACCCCTCCAGCATATCTGGGATATGGTCGGTCGGCAACTTGTTCGTTCTGGTCCTCTTGCAGCTACAGTTGAAGCTTTGTGGTCGCGCCTAGAAACCGTGTGGCAAAGTATTCCCCAACATCATATCCTGATGCTCTCTGGTACAATGCCACGACGTCTAGCGACTCTGATTGAAGCGTATGGTGCCGCTAGTCCGTACTGAATTACCAGAGTCACTTGCACGTACAGGTCTGTAAATCTTATCATTTGTGTAGTGTCATGTCCCTAATCAGTGGAATAAATTTTATTGTGATCAGATCTCTCGATCTTGGTGTTTCACTTTCTCCAAAGAGTAGTGCATTTAAATTGAGCGAGAGTTTTGGAAATACAATTTTAATGTGTTTTGAAAAAAAAGTATCACACTCACTTCAACCTAGCCCTCCATTCACTTACTCCTTAACACAAATGTTTCATAATCTGTCCTTTTAGCTAGAGGACTGGTACTATTTTCGTTTCTATAGTTGCACTGTATGCAGAAAGGACAAAATTTTAATCCTCTGACAACACAAATGTACGATATATCAGAAACAATAAATGATCCAAATAAGACCCTGTGTTATATCACACCTGATCACTTTAAAGTCTGGGAACCACGGCAGTGCGATCATCATGAAACTGGTGCATTCTACTTTCTATCGCACATCTACCTTTAAAGCTACAAACTTGCCGTGTTCACTATTCCAATAACATTCCATCCTTTATATGAGAATATTGTGGTTGAAACATTCAAAAGCCTTAGATGAGTCTTAAAATATTGCGAATAATAACAGATCCAGGTTTATTGATTCTGCTTCATTATCCCTAAGCTAAAAAGATCTCGATGACTGTTCCATCTACAAAGGTACAGCAATGTCTTTGGATGACAGAAAAACAGATATAAATTATGAAATAATGGAAGAATTGCAGTCTGATTTTTTTGCCTCCATTGCACGTGTCTCGTTATATGCGTATGGACAGAACCATAATTTGTACCAATACAGGGCCATTCTGCACATTCCATGACATATCCCTCCGCCCATATGCTCTCAAAGACTTTCGTACGACCATTTCTAAAAACTATGAAAGAAAAAAACTCGTACATGCCTGTTTTTGTGGCCTTATGAGCGTGCTTATTATTTTACCGTCAGTTGTGTGTCAGTCCCGCCATGGACTCAAAATCATTCCAAAAAATATTTTGTATGTTGCGTTGAGTACTCACATTACAGGATGCAGCAAGTGCCAAGACGAAAATGGCACCAAATGACAAGCAGAAACCGTCCATTTTGCGTGAAATGTTTCTAATGGTGGGAAACTTCAGACTGCGCTGACAAGGAAGATTTCTCAAGCCCTTTATAACTGAAAGTCAACCTCATAAGAGCGCCGCGTTCTAACGATATCTGACACTTGAAGCTGATTCAGTGAAATAATGTTGCTTGGTGATCAAAGAAGAGATAGGAACGAGTGCTATCCTTTTTGACGCCACCGTATATGTATGGTCGTTACATAAAGGTACCAGGATAAGAAAATGTTATCTCGGTTTATTTATCTCGTGCTCACACAAGTTCACTCTTGACCCGGGTGAGATCGTATCTACACTAATGGCCATTAAAACTGCTACACCACAAAGATGAATTGCTACTGACGCGAAATTTGACAGATAGGAAGAAGATGCTGTGATATGCAAATGATTAGCTTTTCAGAGCATTCACACAAGGTTGGCGCCGGTCGCGACACCTACAACGTGCTGACATGAGTAAAGTTTCCAACCGATTTCTCATACACAAACAGCAGTTGACCGGTGTTGCCTGGTGAAACGTTGTTGTGATGCCTCGTGTAAGGAGGAGAAATGCGTACCATCACGTTTCCGACTTTGATAAAGGTCGGATTGTAGCCTATCGCGACTGCGGTTTATCGTATCGCGACAATGCTGCTGGCGTTGGTCGAGATCCAATGACTGTTAGCATAATATGGAATCGGTGGGTTCAGGAGGGTAATACGGAACGCCGTGCTGGACCCCAACTGCCTCGTATCACTAGCAGTCGAGATTGCAGGCACCTTATCCGCATGACTGTAACGGATCGTGCAGCCACGTCTCGATCCCTGAGTCAACAGGTAGGGACGTTTGCAAGTCAACAATCATCTGCACGAACAGTTCGACGACGTTTGCAGCACCATGGACTATAAGCTCGGAGACCATGGCTGCGGCTACCCTTGACGCTGCATCACAGACAGGAGCGCCTGCGATGGTGTACTCAACGACGAACCTGGATGCATGAATGGCAAAACGTCATTTTTTCGGATGAATCCAGGTTCCGTTTACAGCATCATGATGGTCGCATCCGTGTTTGGCGACATGGCGGTGATCGCACATTGGAAGCGTGTATTCGTCATCGCTATACTGGCGCATCACCCGGCTTGATGGTATGGGGTGCCATTGGTTACACATCTTGGTCACCTCTTGTTCGCATTGTCGGCACTCTGAACAGTGGACGTTACATTTCAGATGTGTTACGACCCGTTTCTCTACCCTTCATTCCCTGCGAAACCCTACATTTCAGCAGGATAATGCACGACTGTATGTTGCAGGTCCTGTACGGGCCTTTCTGGATACAGAAAATGTTCGACTGCTACCCTGGCCAGCACATTCTCCAGATCTCTCACCAATTGAAAACGTCTGGTCAATGGTGGCCGAGCAACTGGCTCGTCACAATACACCAGTCACTACTCTTGATGAATTGTGTTATCGTGTTGAAGCTGCATGGGCAGCTGTACTTGTACATGCCATCCAATCTCTGTTTGACTCAATGCCCAGGCGTATCAAGGCCGTTATTACGGCCAGAGGTGGTTGTTCTGGGTACTTATTTCTCAGGAACTATGCACCCAAATTGCGTGAAAGTGTAATCACAGATCAGTTCTAGTATAATATATTTGTCCATTGAACACCCTTTTATCATCTGCATTTCGTATTGGTGTAGCAATTTTAATGGCCTGTAGTGTACTTCGTGAGTGTTGTTACCTGTTACACCACCGCTGTCAATATTATGTTTTCCGGGTATGGAATGCCACTTTTTGAAGCTACTGAGGAACCACCTGTGTGCGTTCAGTATCCCCTGATGTTAGATACTGGAAATACAGTATGTCTATAGATCGTTAACTACAATTAGACTTTGTAAACAGATACTTTCGTCGCGTGTGAGAACTCTTAAAGCTTTTTAAATAAAAAATGTTCTTAACATTCAACATCTTTACTCCTCAGGACTACATGTTTATTTCGGAGCACAGACACGCTAGCCGGCCGCTGTGGCCGAGTTGTTCTAGGCGTTTCAGTCCGGAACCGCGCTCCTGCTACGGTCGCAGGTTCGAATCCTGCCTCGGGCATGGATGTGTGTGATGTCCTTAGGTTAGTTAGGTTTAAGTAGTTCTAAGTCTAGGGTGCTGATGACCTCAGATATTAAAGCCCATAGTGCTTAGAGCCGTTTGAACCATTTTGAGGCAAATGTGGTAGATCACAACTTCCGGTCCGGGTAGTACAGGAAAACAGTCTGATGATAGGCACAAAGCCTCTCCATATACCCCGCTCTGGAAGTCCCGATGTCTGGTTTTCACACAGTTTGGAGGCCAAACAAAACAAGTGGCAGCATGAAAGTCCAAATGTTTTCATAGCACATGAGCGCGGCCTTTAATGTTCTGTGCCTTCGCTCCACCATCCTGTTACTCGATGGATGGTGTTGTACAATGGTGATAAAATCCGGACAGTTTGGACATCTCAAGGAACAGAACTGAGTCAGACTGCCGTCCTTGGACCATGTTGATCTACGATGGGCAGCCGAACTATACTATCCATGTTAACAAAAAGGTTCTTGCTACCGTTTCTGCTGATATGTGTGTGATGGTGCTGCCTTGGACGATTGAGTACACCTGTCAATGGCAGTCAGTAAGTAGACGGAAACCATCAGAGGGAGAGAGTGGTACCACAATATTTAAATGAACATGTGAGAATCGGTCTGCCATCTCTGGAAACTCTCCGACCTGCTTATGCAGACATCTGCCCACCTTGCATTGCCAGCCTGCTACACACTCTCTCGCCCACCTAGAGCAATCCTTCTTAATGTTGGGACATAAGAATCTGTCACCGGTTTTACGCTTGTGTTCACGCTAGAGTGATTAAAGTTATCAAACAGTCTTTCACAGTCCTTCAGGTATGAAAGGTCTGGGTTTGGCTTTAGACACATTGCACCACATCATAACATTCGCCCGGTAGCCGTACATGCTTAATCTGCAGTCCTGTTGAGCTCTTTTGCAAAAGGTCCTTTAATTGGCCATCGATAGCCTATGCCTTGGTGAGTTGCTCATAATCAACAGTGTATGTAATGGCTCCAATACGTGAAGAAATTCGGGCACTGCGTTGTCGACTCCTCTAATGTGCGTCAGTCATGTCGTGAATTGGCTGATACATTCTAGTGGTCGGTATTGCTTTGAAGAGGAACTGTCTTTGCCTTTACCAAAACCAAAAGTTATCAGTTTGTGGTCCATATATACGTAAATAGTTTGGCCTCCACATAGGTCGAAAGTGTTTCATAAACAGCTAGTAGCTTACGGTTAACATCTGCTTCATCTGACCTGTGACGCCGTGAGACTGCATGAGAAAAACTAATGGTTGCAGCTGCTTTTGCACCAATTGATGGAAAGTGACTCTAAATGCCTGTTGCCTGGCGTCTACTGTCACTGCTAGCAGAACATGATGAAAGGGACAGGCCAAAAGAACTACTTTTCCTAATATGGCGTTTGCGTGGTTAAAAGCCTATTGCATTTCCTACATCCATGGCAGCAGTCATCATCATGTGCTGTCTGCGGTGAAGCCATCGGCGGCGCTCACACCGTACCTGCTCCTTGTCGGTGTCAACAATACAAGCTGAGGACTCCAAGGAATCTTCTCAATTGATGATAATCTGTCGGTCAAGGCATGTCCTTTCTGACATCGATCTTGTCTTTTAGAGGACAAATGCCGACCCCTGACACTCAGTAAGCTAGAAACGTTACTTGTTTCTGCAACAGTATTGACTTGTTGATTATTGTACCATACTTGCCGGGCCAGTCAAATACCGCTTTGAACTGTTCCTTGTGTACCATCAGATTAGTGGAGAATACCAGTAAGTCGACGAGGTACATAAAGCAGAGCTGTAGTCCTCAGAGGACGCTGCCACGTTTTTGTGGCGTTTTTCAGCCTCAACCGCATTTGTAACTATTCGAATAACGTGAATAGAGTTGTTACAGAGATTTTCAGAACGTCTTATCCCGCCACCAGTATTTGATTGTAAGCCTTGTTTCAATCTGTGACACAAAATTGTGGTTCTCGCTAGCTCATTGGTGAAATCTCTAACAGTCGGCACTGGATACCACTTTGCATTTGTGCGTGCATTTAATTTGTGGTGATCCCTGCGGGGCCTTCATGTGCTGTCTTTTTCTTGACTAGATGCATCGGCGATGCTCACGAGCTTTCTGACCTACGCACAACCCCTTGCTTGCAGCATATTCTCGAATTCTACTTCTGCTGCAGCAAAATGCTCACACGCTAAACTTCGTGGCCACTGTGATACCCATTGGCCGGATACAGTCTTAATGTGGTGGACTGTGTTGTGAGCTGTACTTTTACTTCAACTCCGATCACTGGGGTCCTCTACCTGTTTATACAAACTGCAGCTTAGGCTCATGGTGCTCACAGTGCTTCATCCTAAAGAACCTGTCACAACGTTTCCACCTCCAACCACTAGTGACTGAACAAATCCACGCCTACTATGGGTTCCACCACATTCGCTACCACAAAGTTCCACCCACACTTTCTACTAAACCCGAGATCCACTTCTGCCTCAAGTCGTACTGTTGGCCGCCATCCCGTGTACGAGACTGGTTCATGTTGCTCTCTTTCCATGAGTGACTGGCAATGTGCTGACGTCTGACCTGGTGTCGACCAGAAAGCAACGACCTGTCCTGCAGCCTCTGACATACACCCTCCATGACCACGTTGGCATGTAGTCATGGTTACTCACTTGTCTGGTGGTCACGGTTATCATCGATTCTCCGGTTGTGGCGCTTCCGTTGGCTACACGACCCGCCACGCATATTGCTGGCCGCCGACGCCATTTGGGTAGGTACACAGGGACGTCCATCTTGTGGCCCATTCGCCGTTCTTTGGTGTGATGTCACGTGTGTTCGAATGCTGTTGAAATTGCTCGTCAATATTTTATAAAGTTTTAGTCTTCAGCTACTTATTTTAAAATTTATTTGTGTTAATATTTGCTGTAAAAGTAACTTATTTGTGGATTTTCATTAATCTCAGCCTTTCTTCCTGCGTTATTGACTCGAATGGTCTGTCATTCGTGAGTGTGCTCACGTGGTTCGTCCAAGCCTCACGCCTCAGTAGTGTGTTTACATTTTGCGGCGTGCAGTTGCAGCTGTAGCGGCTATAAAACTAAGTATTGACAAAGTTATTTGTGCGCTGTTGTACAGTTATTAAATTTAACAGTTTTCAGCGGTGTTTCGTGCTGTTTCTGGTGAAATAACGGTTTAATAAACTTTTGGAAACGTTCGCTTTCTGTGTATTTTTTAGAGTTTCCTCCGCGTTAAGTAAAGTTCATGGTTTAGGTTTCAAGGTTTCAGCTGACGTTTCTTATTGTTTCTACTGAAATATTTCAGTAAAATTTTCATTCAGTGTTTTAACTTCGTTGAGTGTTCCAGTAGCCACTTGAAGTTTTGGTTTTCGCTAGTAATTTTGTGAAGTTTTGTTGGTATTGGTATTAGTTGTGTTTTAGTAGTGTTTATACAAGTAGTTGCTTTCTTAGTAGAGAGAGAATTTCGAGACCGCTTTTGTTAGTTCTATAAATAGTTCTACTGGTGTAACTGAACCTACGTAACGTAGATGTGTAGTTTTGTTTCAGTAAATGTAAAATTTTATCATGAGTGAGAAGTGTGGGCTCTATCGTAGGTTTGTGAGTAGTGGGTTACGGTGTGGGATTTGTTCAAAGTGTTTTCATTAGGGGGAATTCAGTGGGGAAGCCAGTGGGCATTCTAGAGAGATCCTCTCCTGGGAATGCAGAATCTGTAGTAGAAATAAGTTGATAGATTTGTTCCCTTCATGTGGAGTTACAACACGAAAAGTAGAAACTAGATAAGTTGAGGAGGGTGAAGGGTGCTGGAGAATGGGAACTGACAGTTTGGAAGAAGGTAGCTAGGAGGAGGAGGTATTCAGACAGTTATATTTTGCGTATATACAATATATTTGACCAACAATAGATTTGACCAACTGTCAGAGTTGAGTGGAGAGGAGCCTCTTGTAGCTGTAGATGTAGGGAACTTGCAGCAGTACTCAGCAGTTAGGAGGCCTAGTTCAGTTGCAAAGTCTAGCAGAAAGAAGAAGGTTCTGCTGCTAGGTAGTTCGCACGTTAGGGGTGTGGGCCAGCAGTTGCAGGAAGTGTTGGGGAGTGAGTACCAGGTCACCAGCATTGTGAAGCCTAGTGCAGGGTTGTCTCAGGTGACTGACAGCATAGGGGAGTTACGTAGGAATTTTACGAAGGAGGATCAGGTAGTGATAGTCGATGGAGCAGGGAGCAGTCTTGATAGGGACGGGAATATGATGTAGGTGGTGACCTGGTGAAGATAGCTACTCAAATTGGTGGCACTAATGTGCATTTGTTGCAACTGTTTCAGCGTCATGATCGGCGTCATCTTAATGCTGCTGTTAGGCGCATTAACATGGTGCTGGAGAGGGCACTGATGGCAGAGGGCATAGGTCACATTTCAGTCGTGCCAGTTGAGTCCATCAGTAGATCGGGTTTCACTGGGCCTGGCCTGCACCTCAGTGGGTTTGGGAAGGGGAGGCCGGCAAAGCTTATAGGTGACAGTGTAGTGGGTGGTGGTTGGATCACTCATGGAAAAATTCTTGTAGTAGTTGGTGTTAGAGCTGCACCTTTTTTAAATCGAAGTCAGCTGATAGGTATCGCGCTTAAAGAAAGTCCGTCTAACTAAGGGCTCACCTTCAGAGGATGTCATGTTTCCAAGTAGAGAAGGAATTAACATATTTCATCAAAATATAAGAGGTATTAGAGATAAAGTGAGTGAACTGCTTGTAGAGGTTGACTCTGAAATTATTGGTATATCGGAGCACGACTTAAATAATTTGACAATTCAGAGGCTACCTTTACCAGGATACAGATTATCTGGCTGTTTTTCAAGGAGTTCCTTGTGGTGTGGGGGAGTGGCCATGTACGTAAAAAAACAGTATTCCATTTGAGTCCACAGACGCATTACGGCACTGCACTGAACAGATATTTGAATGTTGTGCAGGGGCAGTTGAATTTAGCGAAACTAAACTTCTAATTGTTGTTATTTATAGGTCCCCTACCTCTGAATTCAGAGCATTTCTGCTCTAGCTAGAGAGGGTCCTTGATTCACTTTATAGGAAGTACCAGAAATTAGTTATATGGGGTGACTTCAATGTAAATTTTGTATATGATGGTGCAAGAAAAAGGATGTTGGTAGATCTCCTAAATTCATATGATCTGATGCAGATTTTTTTTTCAACTAGGGTGCAGGGGAACAATAGCACAGCTATAAACAATATTTTTATTCATTCTTCATTACTAGATGGGAATTCTGTTAGTAAAAGGGTGAATGGCCTTTCACATCATAATGCACAAATTTTAACACTAATAGGCTTTTGTACTCAAACAAATGTACTCAACAAACTAACTGAGTGAGGTGACGCAGTGATTAGCACACTGGACTCGCATTCGGGAGGACGACGGTTCAATCCTGCATCTGGTTACCCTGATTTAGGTTTTCCATTATTTCCCTAAATCATTCCAGGCAAATGCAGGGATGATTCCTTTGAAATGGCACGGCCGACTTCCTTCCCTGTCTTACCTAATCCGATGAGATCGATGACCTCGCTGTCTGGTTCTCTTCCCTCAAACAACCCCCAGTTATAAACTATGAACGAAAGTTAATCCAACAACAACAGAGAGTTTTTTAACCTCGTTAAGGAACAAGAGTGGCAGGATGTTTATGGTGCCGATAACATAGATGACAAATATGATTTCCTTAACACATTTCTCGTGCTCTTTGAGAGTTTCTTTCATTAGAACGTTCTAAATGGGACATTAGCAGTAAAAGGCAGCCTGGGTGGCTGACTAGTGGGATAAGGATATCATGTAGAACCAAGTGGGAATTACGAGTATATCGAAATGTTACAAGTAGTCACAATCAAGCTACAGTACAGTACTGTAAGGTGCTTAAAAATGTTATTGCGAAGGCAAACAGTATGTGGTATGCAAACAGAATAGCTAATTCACAGGATAAAATTAAAACCGTGTGGTCAGTTGTGAAGGAAGTGTATTGTCAGCAGCACAAGGTCGATGATATAAAGTCAGTTCGCAGTAAAAATATTTCTGTTACTGATAAATCAGATATATTTACAGTACTTATCAATCATTTTCTGAGCATTGCTACCGAATTAAATAAAAATTTAGTTTCTACATGGAATCATATAACTCTCATGGTAAATGCCTTTCCGAGTTTGATGTCTGAAATACTCCTCTGTGATACAGACAAGGGGGAGACTGAGTCAATAATTAAATCACTGAAGACTAAGGACTCTCATGGGTATGATGGGGTGCCTTGCAGAATATTAAAGTACTGTGCTGCACATGTTATCCCTATATTTAGTCGTATTTGTAATTTTTCCTTTAGGAATGGTCAGTTTCCTGAACAATTAAAAGACTGAGTAGTAAAGCCACTTTATAAAAAGGGAGAAAGTTTTAGACCTATTTCTATGCCATCAATGGTTCCTAAAGCTATTGAAAAACCTGTGTATGTAAAGTTAATTGATCATTTTATATCACACGATTTGCTATCAAAGGTACAGTTCGGCTTTAGAGTCGTTTAACAACTGAAACTGCTAGGTTTTCTTTTCTCTGTGGGGTACTGGATGGGTTAAACAAAAGGTTTCGAACGCTAGGCATATTTTTTTGATGTAACTAAGGCATTTGATTGTGTTGATCGCAAAATATTGCTCCAGAAGTTGGACAATTACGAAATACGGGAAATAGCTCACAATTGGTTCACCTCTCACTTTAGCAACAGACAGCAAAAAGTCATTATTCACAGTGTTGAGAATCTGAGTGGGGTACACTCAAGTGAGGCATGCCCCAGGGATCAGTGTTGGGGCCACTCCTGTTCCTTATTTATATAAATGATATGCCCTCTAGTATTACAGGTAACTCCAGAATATTTCTGTTTGCTGATGACACTAGCTTGGTAGTAAAGAATGTTGTGTGCAACACTGGCTCAGTTTCAAATACTGCAGTTCGCGACATAAGTTCGTGGCTTGTAGAATCACAGTAAGACTCAGTTTTTACAGTTTCTAACACACAATTCAACAAAACGTGACTTTTTAATTTCACAGAATGGGCATATTATTAGTGAAACTGAACAGTTCAGATTTCTAGGTGTTCAAATAGATAGTAAACTGTCGTGGAAAGCCCACGTTCAGAATCTTGTTCAAAGACTTAGTGCTGCCATTTTTACTATTCGAATGGTATCTGAAGTGAGTGTTCATTCGACACGAAAATTAGTCTACTTTGCTTATTTTCATTCGCTTATGTCGTATTGTATTATATTTTACGGTAACTCTCCCAATTCTAAAAAGATATTTTTGGCTCAGAAACGGGCAATTTGGCTGCCAAGAATAAACAGTTTTCACTCTGATAAGACTCGGTGGAAATCAAACCTACATTTGCATCGGACTTCCTTAACTCTTGTACAGAAAGGCGTACAGTATGCTGCTGCATTCATTTTCAATAAGCTACCACTAGAATTCAAAAATCGTAGCAGTAATCCACTCGCTTTCTAAACTGAAGAGTTTCCTCATGGGTTACTCGTTCTAGTCTGTCGAGGAGTTCCTTGGAAAAATTAAACTGGTTCTTGTTGTATTGTTGACTGCATTTACTTAAACTTCTGGATTGACTTTTTTGGGTTCATAAACATTTTATCTGTTATTACTTTTATGTTATAATTTCATGTACTGGCACGTTCCATGACCTTAGAGATTTGCTCCTCAATTTGGTCCTACGGAACTTAACGTGTAAATAAATAAATAACCGAAGGTACCATCAACAAATTGATTCTTGTTGCTTCTTTTGAAACCGTTTATCTCTGTTCTTAGCGTTCTACTTGGACGCAGCCGTCTCCTTCCGCACCAGTGCGTTTAACTTTTTCTCCAGTGCATTTACCTGCTGTTTCAGACTGTTTAATTGGTTAGTGCCATTTGCTTGTTTTTCTTTCCAGATTGCTGAGGTCTGTTAGACATCGTCTTCCCTGGTCTTTTTCGTCACACTCGATGTGATGGCTAGGTCCAGCCTGCCTGCTACTGCAAACAGCGATTTATCGTTGGTTCGTTCACATGTGACCACAACCGCTTTGGCCGTTATTGGAAGTTGAGCCGTCCGTACTTGCCGTAACGCTACATCTGACAACTCTTACTCAATTCCTCGTAAGTGGGCCAGAATGCCGAAGATTTCCTGTCCCTCATCTGCTCACTACTGCCGCGCCACGAATAAGTACAGGAGTGGATTTGGGGAATTCTTGCAAATCTCGCGCAGCTGTTGCTGGAAGGCAGTAGTTAAAGGACCGATTGGCACATCAGATGGCAGGCGAGGGCAATGTTGATATCTGGCAAACGATTCTGCAGGTTTATGACACCGCTCGCAGCCTAGAAGGCACTGACCGCGGGCATTGTATACAAATGTGAAGTAAACAGGTCAGCACACGTCACCGACGTGCTGTGAAGAACCCATATGTTGCAGTTACAACAGCGCCTAACGACCAGTTTTCGCGGATGGTGCTGTAGTATACAGAGAAGTTGCAGCATTAGAAAATTGCAGCGAAATGCAGGAAGATCTGCTGCGGATATCCACTTGGTGCAGGGAGTGACAACTGACCCTTAACATAGACAAATGCAATGTATTGCGAATACATAGAAAGAAGGATCCTTTATTGTATGATTATATCATAGCGGAACAAACACTGGTAGCAGTTACTTCTGTAAAATATCTGGGAGTATGCGTACGGAACGATTTGAAGTGGAATGGTCATATAAAATTAATTGCTCGTAAGGCGGGTGCCAGGTTGAAATTCATTGGGAGAGTCCTTAGAAAATGTAGTCCATCAACAAAGGAGGTGGCTTACAAAACACTCGTTCGACCTATACTTGAGTATTGCTCATCAGTGCGGGATCAGTACCAGGTCGGGTTGACAGAGGAGATAGAGAAGATACAAAGAAGAGCGGCGCGTTTCGTCACAGGGTTATTTGGTAAGCGTGATAGCGTTACAGAGATGTTTAGCAAACTCTGCAAGAGAGGCGGTCTGCATCGCAGTGTAACTTGCTGTCCAGGTTTCGAGAGGGTGCGTTTCTGGATGAGGTATCGAATATATTGCTTCCCCCTACTTATACCTCCCGAGGAGATCACGAATGTAAAATTAGAGAGATTCGAGCGCGCACGGAGGCTTTCCGGCAGTCGTTCTTCCCGCGAACCATACGCGACTGGAACAGGAAAGGGAGGTAATGACAGTGGCACGTAAAGTGCCCTCCGCCACACACCGTTGGGTGGCTTGCGGAGTACAAATGTAGATGTAGATGTAGATGTAGGGACCGAAGCGGGCTGAGGAAAGCTGATGTTGTAACTATCAAAGAGCACTCTACTTGTCCCCTTCAGAAGAACTCTCAAAGGCGTAGGGGAAAGACGCATAAATAAGCGAGCCCAGAGGCTCAAGTTGGGCAGTCGTGTCGCCATTTTGTCCTTGACTAGAACCGGAGAGGATGACGATTGTTTAAGTTTGCAGGCCAACAACGACGACCTTTGGTGATGGATATCGGCGGCCAACCGGCTCACTGAAGCTACCTCGAACCTCCTCTGCACGGACACGTCATTGCTGTGGCGGGGCGCGCATCATCTTGGAGCCACACCGGCGCGAAGAGTGAGAGGGCTGCCGGCCTCCGCTCTCAGGGTGGCATCATGCCGCGGACTGCAAGCTGCCGTTGGCAGAGGCGGGGCCAGGGCGCGAACTCGCGACCTCCCCGGTGCAGAACTGTCTGCGGGCAGTGAACGAGCTGCCCTGGGCGGACGGCTGCTAAGGCTCACCACAACGACGGCGGTCGGCTGCTTCCCTTCAGCGCTCTACATGGGGTCCAAGAGTCGTGCTTAAGGGAGCAGTCCACGGGCCCCAGTAACGCACACGACGGGCCACAACGGTTGCGTGAGTAGTAGCGCTACGACAGCAAGGCTGGGAGACCAGTCGCCATGCTGCGGATTCCTGCATTGGCACGGCGTGCGGCACCATCGCCGAGTTCACCAGAAGACCTGCTGTGTACCTTCGGTGTAATAAAGTCAGTGACACACTTGCCTGCGTTTCTCTGCACACTTCGGCGTAAGTCATCCCTCTCTCCCAGACGATAGCTCTCGGCCGTTCTGTCATATTACAACCCCTGAGCTCGGGGGTTGTAACATTACGTAGTACTTGGTACAGCCGTTGTTTGCGCAGACGGCTGATTAGCATTTGCGTCAGGTGGAAGTATCGCCGGTCCGGTGGCTGCTTCAATAAGACATCTGATGCTATAGTTGCTGATGTTGCATCTAGACTGTTGACTGTCACCGCGAATTTCGTGCGATCATCGGTCAGGCCATTCTGCACGAACTCCAGACCTAGCATGGCAAACCGTAAATCTGGTTTACCTGGTAATAACTGCGGGACTTTTACATTGGATAAATTCTTCTGTGTCCGCAACTCGTGATCTCGCGGTAGCGTTCTCGCTTCCCCGAGCACGGGGTCCCGGGTTCAATTCCAGCGGGGTCAAGGATTTTCACCAGCCACTAGATGACTGGGTGTTGTTGTGTCGTCTTCATCATCATCATTCATCCTCATTACGGTCGGAGGAAGGCAATGGCAAACCACCTCCGCTAGGACCTTGCCTAGTACGGCGGTGCGGGTCTCCCGCATCGTTCCCCTACGCTCTGTCGAGGAGTATGGGACTTCATCATCATTAAAGTCTGCTGTCCTATTCCGCTTGTCAGCTTTGAGTAATGATGTCATACCAGGCGCGTTTGATATCCGTAAACAAAGGAATGTAGCTTACAATAAAATTACAGTCATAACTCACGCGATTATTTACTTAGCCACCAATTATATCGAAACGAATTGAGGATATCGGAAATAAATAAGAATATAAAAAAAAATGGTTCAAATGGCTCTGATCACTACGCGACTTAACTTCTGAGGTCATCAGTCGCCTAGAACTTAGAATGAATTAAACCTAACTAACCTAAGGACATCACACACATCCATGCCAGAGGCAGGATTCGAACCTGCGACCGTAGCGGTCGCTCGGTTCCAGGTTGTAGCGCCTAGAACCGCACGGCTACTCCGGCCGGCAATAAGAACATAGCAAAAGAGAAGTATATATATATATATATATATATATATATATATATATATATATATATATATATGTGTGTGTGTGTGTGTGTGTGTGTGTGTGTGAAATAACTTACTGTCGTAATTTATGCGAGTAAGAAAAGCACAGAGAACCTTTAAATTTCATTACAGTATAGTGCGTCGTGGAGGCGTAATATTATAAAATAGCGTTGATTTATAGTAATAATTACTGAATCTATCGAGACTATAGCGGGAAAGTGATGGCTTTGGGCAAGGCAAAATGCAACAAACAGTGGGAAAATGAAGTAAATAATAAGGAATATGAAACAGTAGCATAAAGTTTGGAAAAACCGAGACAGAAATCCTTTAAAAAAGCAGTATACTAACAGCTATCATTGTTTTAAGTTCTGTGCTGTACTTCCAGTCGGTGTCTATTCTGATTCCAAGATACTTAAAATTTTGCACCTATTCGAATGGAGAAACATTAGAACAGGTACAAAATTTTAAGTATCTTGGAAGCAGGATAGACACCGACTGGAAGTGCAGCACAGAACTTAAGACAAGGATAGCAATTGCAAAAGAGGCATTTTGTAATAAAAGGAGAATTTTCTGCAGCAGTCTGGACAGGGAACTGAGGAAAAGACTCATAAAATGTTTTATATGGAATGTTCTTCTGTATAGCTCTGAACATGGGATTTGAGAAAGAAAGACAGAGAAAGGCTGGAGCCTTTTGAGATGTAGACATGGCGGCGGATGGAAAGAATACGTTGGATGGATAGAGTAAAAAATGAAGAGGTACTGAGAAGAGTGGGAGAGAAAAGACAGCTACTACATGTAATAAAAAGAAGAAAAACGTAATTAAATTGGGCATATTTTAAGAAAGAATGGCGGACTGGTAAAAACAGTTTTAGAAGGAAAAAGGAAGCGAGGAAGGAAGAGACTTCAGATGCTAGATGACATGATGGACGGTACAACATACAGCAGTCTTAAGAAGGAAGCAATGGATCGCAGGAAATGAAGAGGCAAAGGACCTGCTAATATAGCAGAAAACTGATGATGATGATGATACTAATAACAACAGTTCACAAAAAAGTAACTAATATTGGAATCAGTAGCTAAAATTGACCTATGACCGTTAATTCCAGTTGCCGGTTCCAATATTAGTTACTTTTTCGCAGCAGTTCAGAGAGAAATTGCATGTGCAGAAATCTTATCACATTTCAGTGTACACACGAGCTGCAAAAACGATCTAAATAATGAAACACAGAATGGTTGGAACCGGTAATCAGAGCTAACCTATACAGCTTAATTCTAGTTACCGATTCCAGTATTTGTTATTTTTTGTAAATTTTTGTTACTTGTGTAGAGGCTTTTCTTTTAGTATTTCTGTGTCAGTTTTTCCACATTTCATGCTACTGTTCTTTTTACGTTTCATATATCTACTACTATTTATTTCACTTTTCCGGTTTTTGTGTTACGTTTTAGTCCCTCTGCGCTCGGAACCACCACTTTTCCGCGATAGTCCCATTAGATTCAATAATCACTATTAAAAACTAATGCTGTTTCATAATATTACTACTTCACCATGTGATATGCTGTAATGGACTTAAAGATTCTCTGTGATTTTCTCACTAGCATTTAATACGATAATAATTTATTTCAGACATGTATATTTCTCTTTTTCTGGTCTTATTTATTTTCGTCACCTTCAATACTTTTCGATACAATTCGTGGCTAAGTAAATAATCATGTGAACTGTAATGGCTGCTTTATTACATCTGTTTTTTTAAGAATATGATCAGCTGCTTTCAAAGATCACCTCTATGTAGTGTTTTTGCCTTAGATATGTCACTGCTCAAAGCTGACGGGTGGAATCTGACACTAGAATTGACCGTGTACCTTCACCAGCGGCTTGACTGTTGCTACATATTCTTCTAACCCCTCATTCGTCGAATTTCATTTTTGCCCCATTAATCGCAGAGCCGACTCTCTATTGCCCTGCGTGTTTAACTTCGCTTGTGGTTCTTCTGTTTGCTTTCGCAATTCTTCTTGCATTTTAAGCACTTGTATTTCCATTTGACTTCGCTTAGTGTCTTGATGCAATGATTCCGATACGGGTCAACTGAAGAATGGGATATAACTCTTCGCTTTCGCCAAAGACGTCGTATTTTAGTAATAGGTATCAGTTTCTTTATTTTCGAGGTGCGGATAATAGATAGGTTTTCTTGTGTGGCAAAGACCCATAATCGTAAATAAAAATAAATTAATGTTATTAAGAGATAGATACTGCGAACGCTTTTTGTCGCTTGTGGTGATTTTAAATAATTTGTGTGCAAATACCTTTGTCTGATAGTGAGTTGTTTCAACTGCTGTTTCCTCCGCAATTGACCCGTATCCTGTAGTATGTAGGTCAACTGAAGAATAGGATACCGGTACCAGCGAAAGTAAAAAACCGACATACGTAACGTTGGCATTGAATACCTCAGTTGGCATATATAGGTTGTATCCTGTTCTTTAGTTGATCTATATAGGTCAACTTAAGTACAGGATACACATTTTATGTTTGTCGCTTTCTTCGTCTTCGCTAGTACTGCTATCCCATTCTTCGGTTGTCCTATATAGTTCAACTGAAGTACGGGACACAAATTTTACCTTTATCCCTTCTTTCGCTTTAGCTAGTACTAGTATCCTATCCTTCAGTTGATACTAATATTAGCGAAGATGAAAGCATGGACATTCATAAAAATTGTGTCCTGTACTTCAGTTGGTAATAGGTCAACTGAAGTACAGGATGATAAGATGTCAGAGTGCCTTCGTTAGAGCGTGCAAAAATGTAACTGAACAATATGAGATAGGGAAACTGAGGACGGAGAAGCTAGCTTAAGGAGACATGGAAGTAAACTTGTCAACCGCTTTGTCTAGCATTACTCTTTTCCAGCTTATTTACAGCTAACATGCGTACAAGTTTACAATGACCCGCCAGGTTAGCCAAGAGCGCTAATGCGCTGCTTCCTGGACTTGGGTAGGTGCCTCGGCCCTGGATCGAATCCGCCTGGCAGATTAACGACGTGGGTCGGTGTGCCGGCCAGCGTGGATCTGGTTTTTATGCGGTTTTCCACATCCCGCTAGGTGAATACCGGACTGGTCCCCACATCCCACCTCAGTTACACGACACGCAAACATTTGATACACGTTCACACTATTTCATGGTTTACACCATACACAGACAGCTGGGGTATACTGATTCCATCCTGGGGGGTATGGAGTGGCGGCAGGAAGGGCATCCAGCCACCCCTTTCAATTAACCATGCCAAATCCGACTGTAACAATGCCGACCCTGAGAGAACTGTGGGACAAAGGCAAAAGCAAGAGAAGAAGAGGAAGAATGAGTAAAAGTTTACAGGGGTGTGCTGTTTATTTACATGTGCATTCTTCATTTCCTGCAAGGAAAAATGACGAGCCTGATTGTTAGGAAGTCTGAATGGCCCCCTGTACTTGAGGTTCGTGCAAAGAGTTCTACCTGAGTTGTTTGCGTACGTACCGTTGGCAGTTTGTGTGAGGATATGGATACAACATGGCGGTGCACCGCCTCACTTCAGTGTGGATGTCCGCAAACATCTCAGTACTGTATTTCCTGGTGGCTGGATTTGAAGGGGAGATCCTATTCCATGGCCTGCGAGGTCACCTGACCTCAATCCACTTGATTATTTTCTATGGGGATGCCTAAAGTGTATGAGACCCCAGTGTATACGGAGATAGAATTAGCT
Source organism: Schistocerca serialis cubense (assembly GCF_023864345.2). NCBI lineage: Eukaryota > Metazoa > Arthropoda > Insecta > Orthoptera > Acrididae > Schistocerca > Schistocerca serialis. The sequence continues at coordinate 182,231,755 of NC_064644.1, forward strand.
GCCAGAATTGTAGCTGCCTGTGATATGATTCGAAACACACCAGAGATATTTGACAAAGTGCGTCAGAATATTGTTCGCTAATGTTACGCTTGCATTGAGCTTGATGGCCGTCAGTTTCAGCACTCTTTGTAAGATACAGTACAAATTGTACGTTCATTGTGTTAATGGTGGTATTTGCAGTTAACTGCAACCAATAGACTAAAAAAATACACAGTAATGTGATTTTATTCCGATTATCTCCTTAAGGTGGCTTCTCCGATCCCAAGTACCCTACATCCAGTTGTTCAGTGGAGTATCCTGTACGTTGTAAGAGGTCCATGACTAAGGAATTTATTGCTAGCGCACTCGAGCAGATGTAATTTCGATGGACTGCTGACGCGCTGCTTGCGATATGTAAGCTGTAAGAGAATCTCAGACTACAGAGCAGTGTTGGCTGCAGTTAAGAGCAATTGTCAGTAGTAGTAGTAGCTAGCAGTCGCGTGTATGGAGTTGGCTCGGCCGGTCGTGGGGAGCGAAGGCGCTGCCTGAGCGATGTAATATAAGGTAAAAGCAGCCACGCGTATGTAGTTTGTTACAAGAAAATTGTACTATTGTTATATTAAGTCCCATGTAAATGTTTCAAAAATCTTTTAATAATAATCTTTTTTTTTTAAATTAACTTTTTCACAATCTTCCATCTGAATTTAAAGAATTTATTAATTTCTGCAATCCATGGTCATCCCGATTATCGTAAAGAAAAATCAGTCGTTTCCTTTTATACATGACAAATCTAGCGGCCAGCATTGCACTGGTCTGTGCCAGAAAAATTTCTTATAGGGGCAGATATATACGCGTTATCCGGCGACTTCACTGAGGTAAGAATTTTCAATTTATTCATAATGATCTTTCAGGGCCATGACGCAGCACTGCTGACGTCCAAGATTTACCAGTTTAGATTCACAGTTAATTGTTGAAAGGTTATACATGAGTTACATTTTTTATTAGCAGGTTAGCCACATTGTATTATTGGTAGGTTACGGAATATTTTTACTTTTGGGAGATTATACAAAAATGTGAATGTTATAATTATTTTAACTGTTGCGAGGTTACACTTGGCGACAACCGGCCAGGATCGTATTTTTTTGTGAATTTCTGAGAAATAGTCAGTTACATATCCGCTCTTGTTTACCAAATGTTAAATGTAGTTTGCATCTGGCGCAATGCGTTTACTAATTTGTCACTCCTTCTTTCACAGATCATCGGCAATTTATTGTTCTTTGTTGTTATTGTATTTGTTCCGTTTTGCTTTGTCTTTGATTTTGTGCCTACCTTTGAGTCGTGAAAATGCGCGATCCGTAATGAGTGGAAGACCCGACTTGAATAGTTTGACTGATAATACTAGCGACACTCAGTACCATAACGATAATCCTCCAATAACAGATAATCAGTGCGTGCCGACCACCAGTAATGATTCCAATCTAAATGATGAGCAAACAAATTCAATTGTGTCCACACTAAATTTAACGACAATTGATGACGCGGCATATTCCGTTACAATGAACGCTGCCCAGCTTGACACACCTGACTTGCAAAATTTACACAGTGAACAGATAAATGTTTCTCACGAAGATGGACAATGTAGTCAAAATGTGTCAGATTTATGTGATTTCGATGTAGTGACCAACAGTGCACATCCGATTAGCAAACCTTTTCGTGAATCAGACAATGACCAAACGGTTACACAAAACGTGACACATGCAGATACACCATCACACAGCACAGAGAAAAGAGTCGCTAATCTTGGCTTGGATCAAGTTATGGCAGTATTGCTACAACTTAAGGAAAAACAAGACAACAATTTCAGATTGCTTACTGAACAGATTACAGCCGTTTCCGAGCAATGTAATGAAACTAAAAAACAATTACGTGAGGCTTGTGCCAGGAATAGTAGTGAAGAGATACGTAATTCACATGCAGCTACAACAAAATTACTTACAGATGAAATCAGTGCAGTTGCTAAACAATGTTCAGAAAACGCAACACAGTTACGAGACGAGTTTAAATTAATGTCAGCAGAACTTTCACGCACTCTGTATGCGAAAGTCGACAAGAAATTTGAACAACAGAACAGCCAAATTGACGAACGTTTAATCACCACCTACAAAACAGTGAAACGCGTTACCATAATTTCATACAGGAACAGAACAAAGTAAAGAAACAAGTCATGGAAACAATTACTGCTCAGAGACAGCCGGCCAGTGTGGCCAAGCGGTTCTAAGCGCCTGTCTGGAACCTGGCAACCGCTACGGTCGCAGGTTCGAATCCTGCCTCGGGCATGGATGTGTGTGATGTCCTTAGGTTAGAAAGGTTTAAGTAGTTCTAAGTTCTAGGGAACTGATAACCTCAGATGTTAACTCCCATAGTGCTCAGAGCTATTTGAACCATTTTTGTTCAGAGACAGGAAGATAAGCGTAAGTTGTTTACGAAAGCAAAACCATACGTAGACACCAACATTGCTACAGTATCAGACGAAATTAGTACTGTCAAACAGTTGAACACTGAATTGCATGGTGAAATATCCGATCTAAAAGCAAAAACAGACACTGATATTCAGACTTTGGAAAATAAATACACAGTAGACTTTCAGACAGCGACCAACAGACTTGGACAATTAGAATTAATACAGGATCCTGATGCCATTAAAGCAGACGTTAAGAAATTGAACAAAACCACACGTAAAATTCAAAAACAAATTAATGCTTGTGACACTAAAAATGACGATCAGGCAAAAGCACTAACTGAAACATTTGATGAATTGGCCAGTCCTATTGACGTTATCGAAAATAACAATGACACCAAATCAGACGATATGTCACCAGTTTCGTTCACTCAAACACCTGAATTCCAAAACATACAACAGACAATCAGTGAGATAGGTTCCTCCAATAATATATTACGTAGAAAATTATCTTTATAGCAAGAAGTGACTGAAATGAAAAATGTTTCAGTCTCTAACACGTCGCAGCATACGCCACATTCTGAATATTTATCACACTCACACAGCCAGTGTAACTTAGGTAATTTAGAAAGTGTACGTGTCTCAGATTCCGAACAATCACAGGCAAACAGATTATCATACAATTCTGAACTCGTTCAGCAATTCAGAGACGATAATTTTGATTACAAGCACTTTTTATCCACGAGAAAATTTAAGGTATTTAAAAATGACAGATCACAAATACACCCTTTGGATTGGATACAACAATTTAGATTTGCATTTCCACCGGCTTGGCCTGTAACGCAGAAACTAAAATTTATTTGCAGCTTTTAACCTCAGGAGATTCATTACACTTCGATGAATATGTGCCGTAGTAGTGCTATTTCTTCTTTAGTTTTCTGCGCTGTTGCCTACTCTTTACTATCCTTAATACCTATCAAAACAACTCTTCAACTATCGAACTATCTAGGATTAGGAATGAGTAAAGAAAACCTGATATGACAAGTTTTACCTGAAAGTGACGGTTTTCATTAGACACTCCTGAAATGTCAAGAACTACCAGTATAATTTTAATAACAAACAAAATTTTGATCATCAGTATGAGCAAAATTATCAGCAATCGCAGACACATTTAGGCAACAATAGAGGGTTTTCCGCACTACAGCAACAAAACCAGCCGGTTAGCATACCTAACCAACAATATAATGCGCAAGGTCAATCAAGCTTTAATGTTTCGCCGCCTACACGTATAGCGTCGGCTCCACCAAATAGTAACGCACAGCGACAAGTAAATCACTACGTACAGAAGACACATCATTTCAACTCCTATCGCAACGCACCGTATAGCAATGACTATTCATGACCGACGTAAAAGTGATGAGCACAGTTTTCAGCGCAAATTTGATAACAGCAGGTCTTATCAGCAGCAGAATCATCCACAGCAGATTATCACGAATGAACCAAACAGTCGATATGAGCCCGAACCTAATACGTCAGCACGAAGTAACAGAACAGTACGAATAGTCGAAATGCCACAGCATCCGCCTGCAAACAACAGCACATCAGAAAGAATTTGACTAGATACAGTACAGGTTGCATCTTCCAGCAACGTAAGCAATACTTTTGACATATAGAATCTTGTTCACGAAAATGTTATTACTTTTGACATCAGAGACACACTTTTGCAGGAAAAACCAGTTATACAAAAAACCATTTGTTATTGAAGTAAAGATTGGATCATCCACATTTTCAGCAGTAATTGATTCTGGATCACCCATGTCAGTTATAAATGAAGAAACTTTCAACGAATGTAACAAAGAGAACACCTATCCTACGTTACCATTCGGCAAAACTAAAGTAAAAGGAGCAGTATCTGGTAAAGGAGTAGATGTAAAATTACAAACACACTTATCATTTTGTATTTTAGGTCATACGTTCCACACAAACTTTTGGATTGTTCCCTTACTGACAAAAAACGTTATTTTAGGTACGAATTTTTTGGTACAACACGACGCAATTATTGACTTTCAAAATTCCTATTAAATGTTAAAGGATGAAAAGGTATAACTGGCATTAGAATTTCATAACGCTTTATCTGCAGAAGAAAAAGCAATTAATCGAACAGAGGTCATTTCTACATTGCGTAACATAGACTGTCATTCCACATTGTTCACAGATAGGTATGTACACAACTACAATACACCAAACGAAGCCGACTATGACATATGCAAACGATTTCTGAGAAGGTAAAACAGAGCAGTGCAAATACAGATGACGAACGTACTCAACTACGCAATATTCAATTACAGCAAGCTCCAGTTTATGACAACATCCCTGGTACTATGTCCGGTTTTATGTATGAATTTCAAGTTAAACAGCATGACACATCTAAAGCCAAACATTATCCTATTCCTTATATCCACAGAGAACAAGTTAAGAAAGAATTGCAAGCTATAATTGACCAAGGGATTATTGAATCGGCAGTTAGTCCGTACATAAACCTACTCCATATTGTTAAGAAAAAGGATGGTTTACTTCGCCTTGTACTTGATTCACGTCATGTCAATGACATTATTATTAATGAAACAGATCTCCCACAGACACTAGAAGAACTTATACAGAAATTTCTTGGTGCTGCTATTTATTCCACATTAGATTTAAAATCGGGATTTTGGCAAATTCAGCTCCATACGAACTGCAGAAAGTACACAACATTTCTCTGTTTTGGTGATTGTTATCAATTTTGCAAATTACCGTTCGGTTTAACAATTTCTTCAGCAGCGTTTATTCGCGGTTTGAATGCTATACTTCCGACAGAACTTAGCGACAGAATCACAACGTATGTAGACGACATCCTTATTGTAGAAGCTAACTGGCCTGAACATAATTTGATTCTGGAACAACTGTTGCAAACGTTTCGTGCACAAGGACTCACAGTTAATCTTAGCAAATCGCAGTTTGGCAAAACTTCTATAACATTTCTTGGACATGTAATTTCAGCAGAAGGCATTGTGCCTGACCCGGAAAAACTTCAAGCTTTATGTGACATTACTGTTCCTACGACGAAGAAACAGCTACGCAGCTTTCTAGGATTAATTAACTTTTTTCGTAAATTTATTCATTACTCTGCTTTAGACACCCCCAGATTATGTCAATTGACGGGTAAAAACGCTATTTGGTCCTAGGATAGCCAAGCACAGACTGAATTTGTTAATTTCAAACATGCCCTGTTGAACGCACCACTTTTATCACACCCAGATCCTACGAGAAATTTTTCCACTGCCACCGACAGTTTTAACACCGCTTTAGGCGTACACATTTTTCAGGAAATTGAAGAAGACGGTACTGCATTAACTAAAAACATCGCCTTTGCAAGTCGAATTCTGTCACCTGCTGAACGCAATTATTCTGTTACAGAACTTGAAACATTATGTGTTGTATGGGCATTTACCAGATTTAGGCATTTTCTTTATGGAAGACGTACTACCGTTTACACAGATCATAGAGCTATACTTTTTACTTTCCGCTAAATTTACACATGACAGATTAAGCAGATGGAAACTTTATTTACAGTACTTTAATTTTACAAATGTTCACATTCCCGGTACACAAAATATTGTAGCAGACGCACTATCCCGTTCTCTCAGCAACAATCAGCAAGACATCGCAACCAACTTCTGCCAAGCAAATTTCATGGACATTCAACAAGTTGCATTTGAAAATTTCATTTCGTCGTCATTACGAGACATAGCACAAGAGCAAGGCAAAGACAACGTATGGAAAGAAATTAAACACCTTTGGCAAGATAGGAATAACATTACCATTAGCAACCATTATACTGTACGCAACAACATTGTTTCGCCGCTCTCACCCTGAAAGCAACAACTGGTTATTATGTATTCCTGACAAGCTTGTTGACAAATTAATTTGGGATACTCATTTAAGTTACGCACATTGTGGAGCCAGAAACTGTTTTCTTATACTGTGACAGAACTGTTATTTTGCCAACATGAAGAAACGTATTCTACTAGTTTTAGCGTCATGTAAAATCTGCCAGAAAGCTAAATCAGACACGACTTCACATATTCCTCCGTTACATCCCATTGTACCGATTAAATTGAAACATATGGCCGCTGTAGACATTTTTGGTCCGATTCCCAGATGTAATAGAGGGTTTTGTTACATCTTTGTTTACCTCATTTAGAAATTTGTTACCTTCACTCCGTTACGCAAAGCTACTGCTAAATCCATTTCGAATGCATTTGTATAACATTTTTTATTTCATGTAGGGCATGTACTCAAAGTAATTTCCGACAATGGATCACAAAGTCGATCTGCAATATAGACACGTACGTTACGAGCTAGAAACATTTCTCCGATCTATATATCCAGGTATCACGCTTCTTCGAACCCTTCTGAACGATTGATGAAAGAAATTGGTAAACTATGTAGAATATACTGCTATAAAAACATATTGATTGGGATACACACATACCCTCTTTCCAGGATGTAATTAACTCCATACCAAATGAATCTACTATACTATCTCCGACTGTTATATTGACAAATGTTGAACCACCCAACAAAATTAAAGAATTAGTATCTTTTCCTACATCTCATCGACTACACCACCATGAAATAATTGACATTTCGCTTAATAATATCAAACGTGCCTCAGAGCGCCTGAGAAGACAGTAAAAGCAGGTTTGTACACGCCGTGACTTCACATAGGACAGAAGATATTAGTGCACACACATTATTTATCCAACAGAGGAAAGAGTATATGCAGTAAATTTGGGCTTCTATACGCTGGTCCACATAGAATTCGCAGCATTCCTCACCCCATTGTAATACATGTCGAAACTTTGAGAACCAGAAAAAGCAAGGGCAATCACCATATTTCCAATATTAAAGCCTTTACTGAATGAACATACTTTATGATTTATCACACTGTAATGCCATTTCCTGATGTTTATATGACCACTTATGCAATTATATCTATGTTACTACTTACCAATTATGATCGTATTTTTTCTTGGCAAGTGTCCAGCAAGGTAAGGTTAGCAGGTCGCTTTTCTTGTCGTTATATATCAGACCGTGACATTTTCCATTTTTTTTTTTGGGTACATATGATTGTTTTCCTATCGAAAGTAGAATTTTTGTCTGTATGCACTATGAAATCTTAAGATATAACAAACACCAGTTGACTTTGACATTTTGCCTTATGGTATCTCAATATCTTGACTATTCTACATTTTTTGTTACTACATTATGATGCTGTGTGTACATTTTTGCTCTTGAAAATTGTCTATGGTTTTTGACCTAATACATTTTCTGGCATGCTATGCTGTTTGATTAGTCATATCACTAGAAACAAGTTTTCATTTAATGGGTATATGATTAAATGCAAGATATTAATCCATATTCATCATTTTCAGAAAGCAATAACGTTTAAAAGAAATAAATTAAACAAACCACAGTGCATTACAATGAAATGGTAATTTTAACCATCGGAATGAAAAAAAGAAAATGTAATACCTTGTCATGAAGAGTAAATGGATCAGAATTAACAAGAATATACTATACACACTGTATGATAGGAGTCTTGACTAATTATTTTTCTTTCAGAATATGAGGCGATTATTGCACGATGTCAGACAGAACTACATGTTAATGTTGGTGATGAAATATGCTAGAAGTAAGAAACTCTATAATATATGAAATAATGAATGATAATGAATAGTTGTATGAAGTAGATGGTAATATGAATAATGAAGTGTCTATTTTTTGCAGATGATAATAAATGATGATGAATAGTTGTATGAAGAATATGGTAATATGAATAATGAAGTTTTTCTTTGCTGATGATGATAATGATGAAGTTCATATATTTTCTATTAGTTAAGAAATGCTATATAGTTATTTAAGTATTTGTTGCATTCTTTTTGACAGTATGTCATATGTCACATAGTATAATGACTGAATGTTTTGGGAAAGACAGCTAGAGTACATACATATTAAGTACACGTTTCATTACCTATTAATTCGAAGTTTACTACTTTTCAGCATATTATGAATACATATCTTCCTTCAGCTCAATAATCCACTTTGTATTTTTTCCAGGAGAAGATTTTCATGATATTAACATGCTACAAGCACTTAGTTATTAAACCTGTTCTAGTACTTCCATTTTTTCTACCCAGTTATGTCTATCATTCATGAATGTGATCACATATACTCTACTTGTTTCATAACCTTGCTGCAGCTGACTCATGACAAATGATGTCATTAATCCTTATTTCCAGCAATAAGTCAAAAGCAAACATTTTCATGCCCCAGCAGTTGACTATCGATCCCAATGCAATGCGTTGCCAACACAAAAAATTTTTCTTACCAGTCCCATCTGTTACCAGTATACAACTAAATAATGCGACCAGTTTATATTTCTAGTCCTAAATATAATGCAAATTTTTCTGATGTATTAATTCCATTATGTCTATGTATTATTGGACTAAACACCTTGAATACTAGTTCCAATGTCTTACATTTTAAATATGTCTTACGTCACTTGCATGATATCATATATAACCACTAGCAGCTTGGTGCTACATGCAATAACTCCTGTTTTGAATGATGACTTCTGAATAATACATAATAAATGCTTTGTAAATAGCCAACAAGTGCCCATAATTACTGTAATGAGATGATTTATGGATGATGTTTTGTAATACTGCATAAATGCTATGCCAATAATTACTGTAATGAGATAACTTATGAATAATGTTCTGTAATACTCTATAAATACTATATAAATGCTTTGAAACTGGTCAATGAGTGCCAGTAATTACTGCAATGACATGAGTTCTTAATAATATTTTGTTATACTCTATAAATGCTATGCCAATGATTACTGCAATGATATGACTTATGAATGATGTTATGTAATACTCCATAAATACTACATAAATGCTTTGTAAGTGGCCAATGAGTGCCAATAATTACCTCAATGACATGACTTCTTAATAATGTTTTGTTATACTCTTATAAATGCTATGCCAGTAATTGCTGCAAAGAGACGACTTGTGAATGATATTATGTAATACTCCATACATACTACATAAATGGTTTGTAACTAGCGAATGAGTGCTAATAATTATTCAAATCGGTTGATACACTAGTGTAATTATGAATGATGACTAGCATAAGACGCAATATATCGTTCACCTTCTGACCTAATCACCGCCAATTACTGCGATATCCATATGTCCTGTCCATCCTCATGATCATGGAGCACTATATTTGGTTTTTGAACTAATTCTACGTTGATGAAAGAGTATGGATTCTACAAGAATGTGGTGCTGATATCAAGCTGTCCACCACTCTGACGGAAGGGGATATCATTATGGTCCTACTGTTTGGTGTACCTAATGTACTACCAAAATGATAACATACAATATTAATACAACATTTCAGTGTCTTGGCTAGACTGATAAATACTTCAGGGAAGCGAACTTCAGATTGTCTCACTTGGTGTTGTGCTTCTGTAGAAACATATGGACTTTTAGTGCAGCTATGTGCAACCCGCCGTGCTACAACCATAATGGTATCCTTCCCATTCCTTTCCTAGTTCTTGTAAAAAATGCGACTTATATAGTGTGTGCACTACATTTCATTAGTTAATATGATCAGTTGTCCTAAAAATGCTAAAAACTTATGCAGTGCATGTGCACTTGATTTCATTTCTCAATGTGTTTAAATTCTTATAATATGCTAAAGACTTATGCAGTGCGTGGCAACTTTATGTCATTTTTAGTATGTTCTGCACATATCAATAATGTTATATATATATATATATATATATATATATATATATATATATATATATATATATATATATATGTATGTACTCTGTAACTGTTGACTTAGTAAACTAAATAGATTATAGAAAAATTTGTTGCTTATGGCAAGTCCAATTGACTCATCATCGCTGCCAAATTTTTGCCCCCCCCCCCCCCCCCCCTCCCTCAGTGGTGGGTTATGTAAGAGGTCCATGACTAAGGAATTTATTGCTAGCGCACTCAAGCAGATGTAATTTCGATGGATTGCTCCCGCACTGCCTGCGATATGTAAGCTATAAGAGAATCTCAGACCAGAGAGCAGTGTTGGCTGCAGTAAGAGCAGTGTCAGTAGTAGTAGTAGCTCGCAGCTCACATGATGTCTTGCGAACCATGGATGAAGGGTATCAGACTGATGCCATATTCCTTGACTTCCAGAAAGCGTTTGACTTGGTGCCCCACTGCAAACTCCTAACTAATGTACGAGCATAAGGGATTGGTTCCCAAGTATGTGAGTGGCTCGAAGACTTATTAAGTAATAGAACCCAGTATGTTGTCCTCGATGGTGAGTGTTCATCGGAGGTGAGGGTATCATCTGGAGTGCCCCAGGGAAGTGTGGTAGGTCCGCTGTTGTTTTCCATCTACATAAATGTTCTTTTTGATAGGGTGGATAGCAATGTGCGCCTGTTTGCTGATGACGCTGTGGTGTATGGGAAGGTGTCGTCGTTGAGTGACTGTAGGAGGATACAAGATGACTTGGACAGGATTTGTGATTGGTGTAAAGAACGGCAGCTAACTCTAAATATAGATAAATGTAAATTAATGAAGAGGAAAAAGAAGCCTGTAATGTCTGAATACTCCATTAGTAGTGCAGCGCTTGACATAGTCACGTCGATTAAATATTTGGGCGTAACATTGTAGAGCGATATGAAGTGGACAAGCATATAATGGCAGTTGTGGGGAAGGAGGATGGGCGTCTTCGGTTCATTGGGAGAATTTTGGGAAGATGTGGTTCTTCTGTAAAGGAGGCCGCTTATAAAACACAAATACGACCTATTCTTGAGTACTGCTCGAGCGTTTGGGATCCCTATCAGGTCGAATTGAGGGAGGACATAGAAGCAATTCAGAGGCGGGCTGCTAGATTTGTTACTGGTAGGTTTGATCATCACGCGAGTGTTACGGAAATGGGTCAGGATCTCGGGTGGGAGTCTCTAGAGGAAAGGAGGCGTTCTTTTCGTGAATCGCTACTGAGGAAATTTAGAGAACCAGCATTTGAGTCTGACTGTAGTACAATTTTACTGACGCCAACTTATATTTCGCAGAAAGACCACAAAGATAAGATAAGAGAGATTAGGGCTCGTACCGAGGCATATAGGCAGTCATTTTTCCCTCGTTCTGTTTGGGAGTGTAACAGTGAGAGAAGATGCTAGTTGTGGTACGAGGTACCCTCCGCCATGCACTGTATGGTGGATTGCGGAGTATGTATGTAGATGTAGCAGTAGTGTGCATGGAGTGGGGAGCGAAGGCGGCACCTGAGCGATGTGATATAAGGTAAAAGCAGCCGCCCGCGTGTGTAGTTTGTTACAACAAAATTTGTACCATTGTTATATCAAGTCCCATGTAAATGTTTCAAAAAATCTTTTAATAATAATCTTTTTTAAAAAATTACTTTTTCTCAATCTTTCATCTGAATTCAAAGAATTTATTGATTTCTGCAATCCATGGTCATAACGATTAGTGTAAAGAAAAATCAGTCGTTTCCTTTCATACATGACAAATCTAGCGGCCAGCATTGCACTGGGCTGTGCCACAAAAATTTCTTATAGGGGCAGATATATACGCGTTATCCGGCGACTTAACTGAGGTAAGAATTTTCAATTTATTCACAATGATCTTTCAGGGCCATGACGCAGCACTGCTGACGTCCAAAATTTACCAGTTTAGATTCACAGTCAGTTAATTATTGAAAGGTTATAAATGAGTCACATTTTTTATTAGGAGGTTAGTCACATTGTATTATTGGTAGGTTACGGAATATTTTTACTGTTGGGAGATTACACTGAATGTGAATGCCATACATATTTTTTTCTCTTGGGATGTTACAACGTCCTACTAAATTTTTGCTCTTTCTTATGGAAATACCCTTTAGATGTCAACTGACGTAATTCATAGGAATGTTACGAACGTCGGTGTTTTTTTTTCGTTTTTTTGTTTTTGCTAGCATTAGTATCCTATCCTTCAGTTGACCTATAGATTACGACTTTCTACTGCGAAAAATGCGATATGTGTAAAATTACGTTCTAAATATAGATATTCGCGGTATATGTCTACGACCTGTTTTTTCTGTACTACATTCCTTTGTTTCTCAACATTCGTCTGTTGTTGTTGTGGTCTTCAGTCCAGAGACTGGTTTGATGCAGCTCTCCATGCTGCTCTATCCTGTGCAAGCTTCTTCATCTCCCAGTACCTACTGCAACCTACATCCTTCACTCTTGGTCCCCCTTTACGAATTTTACCCTAAACGGTGCCCTCCAATACTAAATTGGTGATCCCTTGATGCCTCAGAACATGTCCTACCAACCGAACCCTTGTTCTAGTAAAGTTGTGCCACAAACTCCTCTTCTCCCCAATTCTCTTGAATACCTCCTCATTAGTTATGTGATCTACCCATCTAATCTTCAGCATTCGTCTGTAGCACCACATTTCGAAAGCATCTATTCTCTTCCTGTCCAACTATTTATCGCCCATGTTTCACTTCCATACATCGCTACAACCCATATAAATACTTTTAGATACGACTTCCTGACACAAATTTCTCTTCTTGAGAAACGCTTTCCTTGCCATTGGCAGTCTACACTTTATATGCCCTCTGCTTCGACCATCATCAGTTATTTTACTCCCCAAATAGCAAAACTCATTTACTACTTTAAGTGTCTCGTTTCCTAATCTGATTCCTTCAGCATCACCCGACTTAATCCGACTACATTCCATTATCCTCGTTCTGCTTTTGTTCATGTTCATCTTATATCCTCCTTTCAATACTGTTCATTCCGATCAACTGCTCCTCCAAGTCCTTTGCTGTCTCTCACAGAATTACAATGTCATCGGCGAAACTCACAGTTTTTTTTTTTTCTCCATGGATTTTAATACATACTCCGAATTTTTCTTTTGTTTCCTTTACTGCTTGCTAAATATACAGACTGAATAACATCGGGGAGAGGCTACAACCCTGTCTCACTCCCTTCCCAGTCACTGCTTTCCTTTCATGCCTCTCGACTCTTATAACTGCCATCTGGTTTCTGTACAAATTGTAAACAGTCTTTCGCTCTCTGTATTTTACCCCTGCCACCTTCAGAATTTGAAAGATAGTATTCCAGTCAACATTGTCAAAAGTTTTCTCTACGTCTACAAATGCTAGAAACGTAGGTTTGCCTTTCCTTAATCACAGGTCAGGGTCAGTATTGCCTCACGTGTTCCAACGTTTCTACGAAATCCAAACTGATCTTACCCGAGGTCGGCTTCTACCAGTTTTTCCATTTTTCTGTAAAGATTTCGCGTTAGTATTTCGCAGCCGTGACTTATTAAACTGATAGTTCGGTAATTTTAACATCTGTCAACACCTGTTTTCTTTGGAATTTGAATTATTATATTCTTATTGAAGTCTGAGGGTATTTCGCCTGTCTTATACATCTTGCTCGCCAGATGTAGAGGTTTGTCCCATGGCTGTCAGTAGTTCTACACCCAGGGTCTTCTTTCGACTTATGTCTGCCGGCCGGGGTGGCCGAGCGGTTCTAGCCGCTACAGTCTGGAGCCGCGCGACCGCTACGGTCGCAGGTTCGAATCCTGCCTCGGGCATGGATGTGTGTGATGTCCTTAGGTTAGATACGTTTAAGTAGTTCGAAGTTCTAGGGGACTGATGACCTCAGAAATTAAGTCCCATACTGTTCAGAGCCATTTGAACATTCTTTTATCTTTTTTTTTTTACTGAAGTCTTTCAGTGCTATGTGCTATGTAAAAACTCTTCACGCAGTATCATATTTCATCTTCATCCTCTTCCATTTCCGTGATGTTGTCCTCAAGCACATCGCCCTGGTATAGACCCTCTATATACTCCTTCCACCTTTCTGCTTTCCATTCTTTGCTTCGAACTGGGTTTCCATCTGAGCTCTTGATATTCACACAAGTGGTTCCTTTTTCTCCAAAGATCTCTTTTATTTTCCTGTAGGCAGTATCTATTTGCCCCTTGTGATATATGCCTCTACATCCTTGCATTTGTCCTCTAGCCATCCCTGTTTAGCCATTTTACTCTTCTTGTCGAACTCATTTTTGAGAAGTTTGTATTCCTTTTTGCCTGCTTCATTTACTGCATTTTTATATTTTCTCCTTTCATCAATTAAATTATAATATTTCTTCTGTTACCCAAGGATTTCTATTAGCCTCGTCTTTTTACCTACTTGATCCTCTGCTGCCTTCACTCTTTCATCCCTCAAAGCTACCCATTTTTCTTCTACTGTATTTATTTCCCCCATTAATGTCAATCATTCCCTTATGCTCTCCCTGAAACTCTCTACATCCTCTGGTTCTGTCTGTTTATCCAGGTCCCATCTCCTTAGATTGACACCTTTTTGCAGTTTCTTCAGTTTTAAGTTACAGTTCATATCCAATATATTGTGGTCGGAGTCCACATCTGCCCCTGGAAATGTCTTACAGTTTAATACCTGGTTCCTAAATCTCTGTCTTACCATTATATAATCTATCTGAAACCTTCCCGTATCTCCATGCCTCTTCCACGTAGACAACCTTCTTTCATGATTCTTGAACCTAGTGTTAGCTATCATTAAGTTATGCTCCGTGCAAAATTCTACCAGACGGCTTCCTCTTTCATTTCTTACCCCCATTCCATATTCACCTACTACGTTTCCTTCTCTTCTTTTTCCTACTATCGAATTTTAGTCACGCATGACTATTAAATTTTCGTCTCCCTTTACTATTTGAATAATTTCTTTTATCTCATCACACATTTCTTCAATCTCTTCGTCATCTGCAGAGCTAGTTGGCATATAAAATTGTACTACAGTTGTGGGCGTGGGCTCCGTGTCTATCTTGGCCACAATAATGCGTTCACTATGCTGTTTGTAGTAGCTTACCCGCACTCATATTTTTTTATTCATTATTAAACCTACTCCTGCATTACCCCTATTTGATTTTGTATTTATAACCCTGTATTCACATGACCAAAAGTCTTGTTCCACCTGCCACCGAACTTCACTAATTCCCAATATATCTAACTTTAACCTATCCATTTCCCTTTTTAAATTTTCTGACCTACCTGCCCGATTAAGGGATCTGACATTCCACGCTCCGATTCGTAGAATGCCAGTTTTCTTGAGTAGTTCCTCTTGAGTAGTCCCCGCCCGGAGATCCGAATGGGGGCCTATTTTACCTCCGGAATATTTTATCCAAGAGGTCGCCATCATCATTTAACCATACAGTGAAGCTGCATGCCCTCGGGAAAAATTACGGCTGTAGTTTCCCCTTGCTTTGGGCCGTTCGCAGTACCAGCACAGCAAGGCCCTTTTGGTTAGTGTTACAAGGCCAGATCAGTCAATCATCCAGACTGTTGCCCCTGCAACTACTGAAAAGGCTGCTGTCCCTCTTCAGGAACCACACGTTTGTCTGGCCTCTCAACAGAAACCCCTCTGTTGTGGTTGCACCTACCGTACGGCTATCTGTATCGCTGAGGCACGCAAACCTCCCCACCAACGGCAAGGTCCATGGTTCATTGCGGGGGAGGGAGGGGGGGGGGGGGAGACATTAGTCCAAGTCTTTGCAATGCATCATCTGTGGTAACTTGTGACGCCATTTTTCAAAGCCGACGCAACGGGTTGTATCCCATTCTTTAGTGTTCCCGATCATACTGTATTACTTCATATAATTCCTTCTGCTCTTGTTCTTTTTCTTGTTTGTGGTGTCACCAATTTGTAGTTATCTTGCGTGGTGCTATATATAGCAAATTAATCAGTCACATTACTACTACGGTACAATAACTTTATTCTCGCTCTAAAACTTTATAACTGTCAGAGCTGAACAAACAAAGAATAATCTCAGCTCCAAGGAGCAAACATAATGTACAAACTGTCTCTGCCCCAAAACACACAAAAATCTCTTTGCAGATTACTTTTCCGGTGGGGGATTCCTGCATTAGTGCAATTGCAAATAGCACCCGCATTTGATCTGCTCTGCTCTCGTAACAACTTTCCTGAGGTCGTCAGTCGACATGCCTTAAAGCTGATAAGCTTCTGGGTGTATTTCAGAAAATTAGTCACCGATATTTCCTATATCTTTAAAAATATCGGATAACGAATCGCGTTAAGCAATAGGCGCAATGGGTAGCATTCAGCGTTTCCTGGACGCACCTTGTCTGCCGCCCCGCTCTCTGGCACTCAACGTTCTCGCCGGCTGAGTCTTTTCCTCGTCACAGCCCGCACGAAACAGCTTGGCACTTCCGTCTACAACAGGGTCTCCGAGCTACGACCCGCGCACCGGATTCGGCCCACGACATCAGTTCGTCCGGCCCGAGGTCCACGAGAAAGGAAGGCCGCGGCGCGTACGTCACGAAGGTAGGCCTGGACTCGCTCGCTCGCTTAATTCAACGGGCAAAATGCGTTCCTACACTTGCTAAGCCGCAGCTGGGCGTGTACGTACTAACTAGAATTGAATCGTCTATTGGAATCTAGTATTATTAAATCTTACTTTAAGATCAATTCTCGGCATAAATGGTATAACGGCTTGTTTATAGCATTTAGTCCCCTCTGCATAACAGCCCTCATTTCATACAAGATGTAGTGCCTTATGCAACTAATAATCATTTTGACATGATTTTAATTTTATTGTACCCAAAACAGCCGTAACAAATTATTAGTAGGCCAACCCACTTTCTATCGTTGTAGGACTAATAACAGTATGATTCCACAATAATGGATTCCAGTAGAAGATGCAATTCTCGTTTGTACATACGCACCCAGTTACGAGTTAACAGATGCAGAAACACAGTTTTTCTGCTGAGTTGAGTTAGCGAGCGAGCGAGCTCGGCCTACCTTCGTGACGTACGCGCCGCAACCTGTCTTTCTCGTAGGCCTCGGTCCAGTGTGTCTGCAGTACATGAATACGCTTCATAAAACGAACGGAGTGCGAGACGATGTGATACTGTTTAAATTGAAACTTTATGTTTGAAATATCAGGAGCCCTTCACACATCTGGAGAACTTATGACTGCTACCCTTTGTGATCAAAAGTATCCACACACCCCCAAAAACATACTTTTTCATATCAGGTGCATTATGGTGTCACCTGCTGCCAGATACTCCATATCAGCGACCTAATTAGTCATTTGAAATCGTGAGAAAGCAGAATGGGGCTCACCGCGGAACTCACGAACTTCGAACGTGGTCAGGTGATTGGGTATCATTCGTGTCATACGTCTGTACGCGAGATTTCCATACTCCTAAAAGTCCCTAGGTCCACTATTTCCGATGTGACAGTGAATTGGAAACGTGAAGGGACACGTACACCACAAAAGTGTACAGGCCGACCTCGCCTGTTGACTGACAGAGACTGCCGACAGTTGGACAGGGTCGTAATGTGTAATAGGCAGACATCTATCCAGACCATCATGCTGCAATTCCAAACTGCATCAGGATCCACTGCAAGTACTATGACAGTTAGGTGCGAGCTGAGAAAACTTCGATTTCATGGTCGAGCGGCCGCTCATAAGCCACATATGACGCCGGTAAATGCGCAACGACGCTTCGCGTGGTGTAAGGAGCATAAACATTGGACGATTGAATAGTGGAAAAACGTTGTGTGGAGTGACGAATCACGGTACACAATGTGGCGATACGGTGGCACGGTGTGGGTATGGCGAATTCCTAGTGAACGTCATCTGCCAGTGTGTGAAGTGCCAACAGTAAAATTTGGAGGCGGTGGTGTTATGGTGTGGTCGTGTTTTTCCTGGAGGGGGCTTGCACCCGTTATTGTTTTGCGTAGCACTATGACAGCACAGGCCTACGTTGATGTTTCAAGCACCTTCTTGCTTCCCACTATTGAAGAGCAATTCTAATCCCCTCATTTTGTTGCACTTCAGACCAAGCCATCCTGGGATTGCATTTCAGCAAAATAATGCCCGCCCGCAAACGGCGAGAGTTTGTACTGCTTGTCTTTGTCCTTGGGAAACCCTACCTTGGACAGCGTGTTAACAGAATCTCTCCCCAACTGAGAATATTTGGATGATTATGGGCACGGCCTTCCAACGATCTCTGGATTTTGACGATCTAACTCGCCAATTGGACAAAATTTGACGCAGTATTTCTCAGGAAGAGGCCCGACAACTCTGAAAAATGGTATTTAGTTAAAATAGATTTCATATGTAAGATAAAATATAACCTCACTATAGAATCTGTGAATTTTCATTTCTAAGCTAGGATTTGAGTAGGTAGACTGTGAGAGTTCTGGTACAAAGAAAGTCGTCGGTGATGTCATCGTTGAGTCATCAGATTTCCTGCCCCCCTCTACATAGGCAAAGTGCTCTATGTATAAAATGACGAGAAATTCAAAAACAATCAGAAAATTCAAAATAGCTCAACTGCACTATGGTGTCTTTGTCCCACTCACATAATGTCACTGTGGAAGCAGGGGTGTAGTCTTAAGTATAAATTGGCAGGAAATAAAAAAATTCCATGATAGTGCATTGTCCTGTTGGTCGAGGTAGATCACCTGTGCAAAATACATAATTGAAGACGGCCACTGGGATGTGACTGTGGAAGTAGGTCATGTGTGCTAAGTATAGACTACAAGATGGTCGACCTGGGATATGGGCACAGTCTCTATGAAGTCAGAATCCAAGATGCTGGGATAAAATAAAGTAACATGCCTGCTGCCCCAAACTATTTTTCATTCTGACTTGTATGGGTATTTATAGTAGTCAGGTTACTTACAGAATTCCAGGTTTTTCTCCACCTCTGACATCACCATTTAAACAACTGTCACCCTAAGTTTGGTAGGAAATGCAAAATGGACAACACATATGTCACACTGCATGTGTTATTTCAATTCAAGAATCGTAAAGCCACTTTTCCCCAAGTTTAAACCACCGACTTTCTAACAACACAGTTTAAATCATTATGCCTCCACACCAGTTACTATAAACTTAAAATGATAAGATAATCCAAGTCTGCTGGTTTTCAGAACTAGGGCACTTGTCCTAACTTTAAAACTGACTATCCCACTGATGTAGCTTGTCTAGGTGTCGCTATCATCTTTAGTAAGAATAAGATAGAAACAATTGCATCTTTATTTAACACCGCACCGGGAAGGGCTCCGCTTTTCGCTTCGCCATCGCCGCAAAGTCAACGTGAACACTCGCCGGACTGTGTTGGGCCACCGCAGCCACCACTGTGCCGCTGTCAGCCAGAGTAGGGGCCAACTGACGACTTTCAACTGGGAACCACTATCGCCACGAATCTCCACTGCGCTCCACCAGACGACATGCGGCGCCCGAATGCACTCCTACAGAGAGGCTGCTTCCTGAGTCTAGAGCAGCTGGCACCACATACGCTATTATGAAAGCAGGTGGACATCCTCCACCCTTCGTTTGATAAGGGATGCGTGCTTCAGTCATCGTGCTCTATCAGATGACACAGCTTGCAGACGTATTTCTAAGACTACTCGATTTTACGCTTGAACATACTCCTTTTGTGCTAGAGGAAGGCGATGTAAGACAGTCCATAGCTGGAGCAGTCCACATGGCTGTCTGCAGATTGCTATTCAGTTTTCAATCAATAAACATTTCGTGTGAACTAAATAGAGTTACTTGATGCTTTCAGCAGCTCCATGGCTATATGAAGATGTAGTCCAGTGTGTTTTACTATCTTTGTTGGAGTGTTGTTAACACTTTTTTCCTGATGAAATCTGATTCCGATATGATGAAAGTACGCACCATCTATCATAGGTATTTGTATAATTCTTTAACTACTGAGTGCTTATAATTAAAAGTGCAGCTACTCGTGAAGGTCCAGTGGAGGCTATAATTACTGTATGGCAGTGAAACTTTGTGAATATGCTAATGCTTAATGTGGAACCGATTTGCATTGGAAAAAAATTAGTTCCAGTTCTGGACACCAGGCGCATATCTAACGCTGTACAGGATCTCGTGGACGTCTACAGTGCTCGTATTGAACAAATAGTGTTTGCGGTGGTTAGTAATAAAATCAACATTATGTCTTTCTCACTTGTCTGATATTTTCTGTCCACGTCCCATTTCTAATTTGTTTCATATGGAAACATTTCTGTATGACTTTCTGGCATTCACAGCGCCAGATTTGCACCTGGTGGCCAAAATTGAAACTAATTTTTTTTCCAGCGTGAATCGGTTCCCCATCAACACATTAGAACATCTACCAAGTTTCGCAGTTATCCGATAATTACAGCCCACACTGGACCTCTGTGACTAGCTGCACCTTAATTATAACCATCCAGTATCATCACTTTTTATTTGTGTGGACAATATACGTTTTACATCAAAGACAGCCATGATTGTGGGCGACACAAGCAATTGGCAAGTTTCAAGGGATAGAAGGAATCAATTGGTTCACGAAATTCACGTAAATTGCCTGCGCCGAGCAGTACTCGAGCAGAATGGACGGTAACCTCGAAGCGATTGGGAATACTCGTCAGACAGTTGCCGTAATATTGCGAGCAAAGTGGAACTGTTCGTACAGAAATCCGACTGCAATACTTTACACTTAAACATACTGTAATTTTAGAACCATTCTGTTTCTTACCTATTACTCCTCTGGAATGTGATGCTGTTAACACTCCAGTGTAGGTAATCCATTTCCAGTAATCAACGTACATACACCCAGCAAGGTTCTCTTGGACAGAGTTGCACAGATTATGGTCGCAAACTTTGAGGGGATGAGACGACTATCTTTTACAAGAAATAAAACGTCAATTCTACGTTCCAAAAACCATTTATAGAGTTTTGTAGGTATATATATATAAATGGTATACAAATCAGATCATCATTTGTGCTACTCATACTGTGCACATAGAATAAAAAGCGGTGATAGTTAAAGAGCAATCTATCATGGAAGGTATGTACTTTCATCGAATCGGACTCAGGCTTATCTGTAAATAATTGTTAACCAGACTTCCACAAAGACCGAAAATTGCGCTAGAGATAACATAGTCATGGTGATGCTGAAAGCATCAAGTAACTGTAGTTAGCTCACATCAGACGTGTATCAGTAGTAAACTGAATCTCAGTTTGAAGAGAGTCGTGTAGGTTGCTCCAGGTATAGAACTTCAGAACTATTACATCCCCTTCCTCTAGCACAGAGGTCACCAAACTTTCTTCACAGTGGACCAAATAACTCACAAAATGACGAGCGCGGGCCGCATCGTCATTCCGTACAATTGCAAGCCAGGACGAAAGCTCTGAGGTGCAAAATGGTTCAAATGGCTCTGAGCACTATGGGACTCAACTGCTGAGGTCATTAGTCCCCTAGAACTCAGAACTAGTTAAACCTAACTAACCTAAGGACATCACAAACATCCATGGCCGAGGCAGGATTCGAACCTGCGACCGTAGCGGTCTTGCGGTTCCAGGCTGCAGCGCCTTTAACCGCACGGCCACTTCGGCCGGCAAAGCTCTGAGGAAAACAACGAAAATCTAGTACAGCATTTCATGTTAATCGTGAGTGAGTGGCATGTAATGCACAAAAACAATGACAGCTAACATAATTATTTATTAAAAATATTATCAAAGAAGGAGACGTCAACAAAAATACAGTTACATCAGCCCTATTGTGCATATATATGAAAGTCATGAACTAAGCAATAGAAAACGTTAGTGAGATTGCAAGCTGCCGCTTGCCTTAATCATAATTATATCACCAAGTGATGCTAAATTTTATTGTCTTTAGGTAAAGAAAAGTATTATTTTCCCAGTAACCTCCAACCCGTGAGCTACGCCCTTAATTTCTTTATTTACGAAATTAGTGAAATTACTCATGGCAATGTTGCCTGCGTCTGCGGTGAATAGTTGAGAGAGTATGAATGAGAACAGTGGCGTATTTAACTTCACAAAGATAAGGACAAGTTTTTATTCATCCCTTTATAACCACAACGAGCTGATAAACCTTACAACAACAAAAAACATAAATGAGAAAAGGATGGTGCTTGATTGGCTAAGCACTCATTGGGGTGGAAACTATACAAATGTCCCCCTGAATTAATCCCTTTTACACCGCAATCTGACTTCGTTTACATGAGTCCACTGTTAGGCCCAATTCTATTTAAAGGGAATCAGCTACAACCAAGTACACCACAAGCTATGGTTCACTGGAGAACAGGGAGCTGTGAATATAATTTAAAAAACCTACGCCACAATACTTTACTCTTTCACCTTGATTCAGGCTGCAGCAGAAAACGGCACGCTCTGGGCGAGCAGCGGCGCGCTGCGACACCTATCATCTTCCGATGAGTCCACGAAAATTTGCAAAGTATGCGGACTGGCGTTCTGATTATTACAGCGCGGGAAACTTCCCTATCAGACCACTGATATCCCATCAGATTTCAGTGTGAGGTGCGCCCATTCGTTAGTCGGGGCAAACGAATTTGACTCACAGCACGACGGTGCATGCTGGAATTGTCATATATCAGACAGCTGACTCAGGATGAATAAGTTCACCCTCGTGACACACGGTATGTAGGAGATGATATGTAGTTCTTCTGACAGTACAATTAGAAACTGCCACTGGCTCTTAGTCCATTACAAGTCGCAGACCACAAGCCTCAGCCACTAGGGAAAGATCTGAAGTACTCCACCAGGGGAGGACCAGAAGACGGAAAAGGCACAGAATCACAATCACTTTCCACCATGCCTCGGTACGGCAGCCGAACGAATAATTTAAAAAAAAAATCGCCTTCAAGTTGTTCAAACCAATTGAACTATCCTCTACTCATTGAAACTCCCCTCTTAGCTATTCTGTTGGGCGCGACTGCTACGGTCGCAGGTTCGAATCCTGCCTCGGGCATGGATGTGTGTGATGTCCTTAGGTTAGTTAGGTTTAAGTTGTTCTAAGTTCTAGGGGACTGATGACCACAGCTGTTAAGTCCCATAGTGCTCAGAGCCATTTGAACCATTTTTATTCTGTTGGGCTGGTAGGCAATCCAGACATAGCACTGGCGTTCCCACATGGGGGAGCAAGCCTCTGCTCTGAGAAGAGCCAATCAACGACTCGAAATCTCTCTTGTCTGAAAAAAGAAGTTTTTAGATTAGGGAGACGTCGTTCTCACTGTAAGCACCTGTCGTGTTTCGGCAAAAAAGTCTACCTAGGCGGGATGGCAGTCCCTCATTTATGGAGAGACCTAATCTTTCCAGGCCGACCATTTCCAGTTTTTAAAAGAAGGCTGTAAACCATCCCAGACAGTCGTGCTCGTGAAGTATATGTTTTTGCCGCTCGCTCAGAGAAACTGGCGACTTCCTGGCGTCAGGAGAGTTACAGCCTTGCCTCCACTAAACACGTGCACCAGTTGCTCTATCCATATCGTACCATCTTCTAACAAGAGAATGCTCGGAGTTTTATGCACAGAAGCTCAGATTAAAGCAGTCTCTCTTAAATGGCCTCCTCCACCCACTTTCCACCAACTGGTCACCTTCGCGGTGGTCTGTCGCCTTGACAGTCCACAGACTGATGCTTCCCAGAATCATTCACACAGCCAGGTTACTGGACACATTACTTATGTGGCTGTTCTCTGTCGCCTCCACTATGGCCCCTTGCGCACAAGTCCTCTACAGGCTACACACGCATTTATATGGGCATTCTGCCCACTGTGGAAAACCGAGATCATGACCTAAAATAAGAATAATAATCTGACTGACAGTATTGTTAGAGTGGGTGAGTGGTGTGCCATCTCTCAAGATTTGTGAAAGTGGCATTTGGCTTTCAAGATATCAATAATGTCTGGTTTCGTATTGTTGCATTCAGTCAAGAGTGTCGCTTTCAAAAGTTCATCAGTCCATCTCGTTCGACGTGCTGAGTTCATATCATGTTGGAAAATGTTTGCTCACAGACATAACTCGTTCCTAACAACGATGCCATACCAGCACCAAATTTCTTGCTCCAGAAACTCAGCATCAGGTAAGCAGACGTAAAACGCGTGTTTTCCTTTCCTGTGCTTTTCTATCAACAAAACATTTGCTTACAAATCAATGAACCGCCTCTGTAGCTCAACTGAGACATCATCAAGGTTACTGTGAAACAGATTCTAGAACAGAAGATTTTCACCCTCAGTTATGCCAAGATCAAAAAATCTCTTCAAGAAATACTTACTCAAATCACAAGTAACTTTTTCAGAAAATCAAGGTTGACGTCTTCGGGGATTGTAGCACAAAATTATTTGAAACAGTGGAAACTGGAGAAGTTTTCTCCTTCCAATTGTGCTTGAAACACTATCAATTTTGTCCGAGTCCTTTGATCATTCCGTAGAGATCACAGACGAGGCTATTCTTTTATTTTTTCCCTGAAGAGTCAGATTCAGTTCATTCTTGTGGGATGTAATGACAACCAAAACTGAGAACTGATTGCCTAATAGGAACTAACAACAGTGGAACAGCTTTATCCTCATCGGCGATAAAAATATGTATTCCGTTTCAGAGCTTGTAAAAGCAAAACACAACTTTACCGCAGCTGAGCCATTTCAGTGCTGTGTAATAAGGCAAGTCATAGAAATCAGAATCAATTTCTTCAAGAGAAGGCTGGACCGATGGTGAAAGAGTGCAATTTCTGAATGAAGTGCACTGGACAAAGGACTAATTTCAATACACAAGAAACAAAAGTCATTAGCACAGAGTGCTTGCTGATGTATGATACGGTGTGTGAACAAGGCGCCCAGAATTTGCAAATATTCCACCTGAGTCCAGATCTGTGCCATCAGAGCCTTCCACACTCCAACCACGTTTCTTCTTCCATTAATTTTGACATTTCGAGGCTGATTCTAGTGAAGGTTATAGTCTGTCAAAATTGTTGCACTTCCACTAAAATGTCTTTTCCAGTTGTTGTTCGATACATGCTGCAAACGGACACCAGCTCTTCTGAAAGTCTAAATTGACATCACGAATGGACACGAGAAGTTGTGACATGCTCGAAAGATCAATACACTCATCCAGCGCCAGAGAATACCACAAGAAGTTCTTAGCTCACTCGCGTATCTGTAGCGCTACGTTATCTACAACTTCCTGTGTTCTGCACAACTGAATTGTCAAAAGGCTGGTACATCCAAACAAAACAGCCCTCTTAGGACACAGATATTTCCTGCTTCTATCATACACTGAGGAGACAAAAGTCATGGGATACCTCCTAACATCGTGTCGGACTTCCTTTTGGCAAACGTAGTGCCGCAACTCGAAGTGGCATGAACTCGACATGTCTTTGAAAATGCCCCAAAGAAATATTGAGCCATGCTGCCTCTATAGCCGCCCATAATTGCGACAGTGTTGTCGATGCAGGATGTTGTGTAAGAATTGACCTCTCGATCAAGTTCCATAAACGCCGGATGAAATACGCATCGGGTATGATGCCACATCATTTGCTGGAACTGTCCAGAATGTTGTTCAAGTTCTTCAAACCAATCGGGATCAACCGTCGCCCGGTGACATGTCATCGTTCTTTGGGAACATGAAGTCCATGAATGGCTGCAAGTGGTCTCCAAGTAGTCAAACATAACCATTTCTACTCAATAATTGGTTCCATATAAACACAGTCCGCACAGTTATGGAGCCACCACCAGCTTTCACTGTGCCTCTTAGGCAACTTGATCCATGGTTTCGTGGGGTCTGCACCACACTCGTACCCTACCATAAGCTCTTACCAACTGAAGTCGGGAACCACCTGATCAGGCCACCGTTTTCCAGTCATCTAGTGTCCAACCGAAATGGTCACGGGCCCAACAGATGCATTGTACGTCATGTTGTGCTCGTAGCAAAAGCACTCTGGTCGGTCGTATGCTGCCATAGCCCATTAACGTCAAACTTCGCAGGACTATCTTAATGGATACGTTCATCGTATGTCCTACATTGATTTCTGCGGTTATTTCACGCTGTGTTGCTTGTCTGTTAGCACTGACAACACTATACAAATGACGCTGCTCCCGGTAGTTAAGTGAAGGCCGTCGGCCTCTGCGTTGTCCGTGGTGAGAGGTAATGCCTGAAATGTGGTATTTTCCGCACGGTCTTGACACTGTGGATCTCGGAATACTAAATTCCTTGACGATTTCCGGAATGGAATGTCCCGTGTGTCTATCTCCAACTACCACTCTGCATTCACAGTCCGTTAATTCTCGTCGTGCGGCTGTAATCACGTCGGAAATATTTTCCCATGAATCAACTGAGTACGAATGACGACACTGCCAAAGTGCTGCCCTATTACACCTAGTGTAATCACACCTATGTATGTGCATATTGCTATCCCATGACTTTTCTCATCTCGGTGTGCTTTCTTTGATAAAGCTGTCATTGATAAACGGTTTTCCTTTTCTGCCGACTTGTGGACTATTTTGTAACTTTCACGAGTGACAGATTCATGTACAGGGAACTTTCTCGTGGGGAGATTTACTGGGGATTGTGAATTACGTTTTATGGACTCACATTTCTCAGAGCGTAACTTTCCAGAAAACCTTGTTACAAAAATTTTAAACTGCACTCAGTAACTTTATGGTATATACACTATGTGATCAAAAGTATCCGGACACCTGTCTGAAATGGCTTACCAAGTTCGTGGCACCCTCCATCGGTAATCCTAGAATTCATTATGGTGTTGGCCCACCCTTAGCCTTGATGACAGCTTCCACTCTCGCCGGCATACGTTCAATCAGGTGCTGGAAGGTTTCTTGGGGAATGGCAGCCCATTCTTCATGGAGTGCTGCACTGAGGAGAGGTATCGATGCCGGTCGGTGAGGCCTGGCACGAAGTCGGCGTTCCAAAACATCCCAAAGGTGTTTTATAGGATTCCCATTATAGGGATTTTATTGTCGTGTAACCACTCCGCCACAGGCCGTACATTATGAGCAGGTGTCTGATCGGGGGAAGGAAGAAGGTGCTTAAAACATCAATGTAGGCCTGTGCTGTGATAGTGCCGTGCAAAACAACAACGGTTGCATGCCCCCTCCATGAAAAACACGACCACACCACAACACCACCGCCACCGAATTTTACTGTTGGCACTATACATGCTGGCAGATAACGTTCACTGGGAATTCATCATACCCACACCGTGCCATTGGATCACCACATTCTGTATCGTGATTCACCACCACCACCGAATTTTACTGTTGGCACTATACATGCTGGCAGATAACGTTCACTGGGAATTCGCCATACCCACACCGTGCCATCGGATCACCACAAACTGTATCGTGATTCACCACCGCCACCGAATTTTACTGTTGGCACTATACATGCTGGCAGATAACGTTCACTGGGAATTCGCCATACCCACACCATGCCATCGGATCACCACATTCTGTATCGTGATTCACCACCGCCACCGAATTTTACTGTTGGCACTACACATGCTGGCAGACAACGTTCACTGGGAATTCGCCATACCCACACCGTGCCATCGGATCACCACATTCTGTATCGTGATTCGTCACTCCACACAATGTTTTTCCACTATTCACTCGTCCAATGTTTATGCTCCTTACACCACGCGAAGCGTCGTTTCGCATTTACCAGCGTCATGTGTGGCTTATGAGCAGCCGCTCGGCCATGAAATCCAAGTTTTCTCAGCTCCCGCCTAGTTCTCATAGTACTTGCAGTGAATCCTGATGCGGTTTGAAATTGCGGCATGATGGTCTGGATAGATGTCTGCCTAGTACACATTACGACCCTCTTCAACCGTCGGCGGTCTCTATCAGTCAACAGACGAGGTCGGCCTGTACGCTTTTGTGCTGTACGTGTCCCTTCATGTTCCCACTTCACTATCACATCGGAAACAGTGGACCTAGGGATGTTTAGGAGTGTGTAAATCTAGGGTATAGACGTATGTCATAAGTGACACCCAATCACCTGACCACGTTCGAAGTCCGTGAGTTCCGCGGATTGCCCCATTCTGTTCTCTCACGGTGTCTAATGACTACTGAGGTCGCTGATATGGAGTACCTGGCAGCAGGTGGCAGCACAGTGCACCAAATATGAAAAACGTTTGTTTTTGGGGGTGTCCGGATACTTTTGATCACGTAGTGTAGCAGTCAGATCTTCAGATGTGTGAAGGCCTCCTAATATACACAAATAGCCTCGTCTTAACTCCTAGTCTGTGACGTATCCAGAGCTTCAACCAATAACAGAGCGTTTTAAATCACATGACCAAATCCTGATATTTTAATGATTTTAAAGCTTTAATTACAAAAGATAAGAGATATTTTGTGAGAATATTAACCGTAAACGTGATGTGAATGTTGTAATCACTCCAAATAGTAACAATCCGAACCATATTTTTAACATAGGAAAATGGCCTATTGACGAAGGCAGTACGAGTTTATCGCGGCGCTCGCGAATTTTCCAAATTTCACAGTATATCACAATAAAAACGGGTATTGGTGCACTCTATGAAAGACTGTTTAGAAGCGTCGCTAACAGTAAAATAATCGAGTGTAGAATATCAAATCGGTACACTAATCTTGCACATGCGGTCTCAAACGAAGGGAAATTCTGAAGTAGGCTTTTACATATAAATGAACGTGCGAGTTGCACATACACAGGGTGGACAGAAACAGTCTGAAACGTTTGTACGGGTGTTGCAAGGTAGGTTATGCCGATAAATAATTGTTAAGGAAAAATCGACATGTTGTGCCATTTTCGAATTAATCAGCATTGAGTTAGCCAATCAGGCTGTTGCGCTAGCAAATTCAAGCGGCCCCGCAGATACTATTAGTGTCAGTTGTTCTCACAGCGTAGTTCAGGGTTTCTTAAACTTTTCGCAACCCCCTCCCCTTTCTGGAATATAGGTTATTTTGGCCCTCCTATTTTGCTTTCCTTCCTCAGCACTTCCCATACTAGGCATAAAAGCAGACCACAATGTCTGTTTACTTCTATCCAATTACTGCAGCTATCAGTTACAATAACGATACCAAAAATTGCAGGATTAAACTTATTTATGCTCTTTTGAAAATTATGTGAACAGTAGGCCTATTCTCGTTCAAAACTGTCGTTCTCTAATTTCATTATATAATTACATGAGAAGTAGGGTATTTTTTAGAGCTTTCGAATTCTTATAAAACTACATTTTTGTAACTTAC
This sequence comes from Schistocerca serialis cubense, assembly GCF_023864345.2. Taxonomy (NCBI): domain Eukaryota; kingdom Metazoa; phylum Arthropoda; class Insecta; order Orthoptera; family Acrididae; genus Schistocerca; species Schistocerca serialis. The sequence goes on from NC_064644.1 coordinate 182,261,421, forward strand.
CTGTACAAGCGTCTTGGATAACATATCTTGAAGTAAATAAGCGTTTCTGGTTAGCAGTTACTGCCAAAGAATAGATCACCCCGACTTTCAATGTTTGTCAACGCAAATTAACGTGCATTCTAAAGAATTTTTGAAAGTTACCATTGTCCTGTGCATAACCTAATTTGTAGTAAATCAGCATTTGCGATTTCGTTACTGTAGCAGACATTGGAACTAACATATCATGTAACATCTAGAGTGAGATTTTCACTCTGCAGCGGAGTATGCGCTGATATGTAACTTCCTGGCAGATTACAACTGTGTGCCCGACAGACACTCGAACTCAGGATCTTTGCCTTTCGCGGGCAAGTGCTCTACCAACTGAGCTACCCAAGCACGACTCACGCCCCGTCCTCACAGCTTTACTTCTGCCAGTACCTCGTCTCCTACCTTCCAAACTTTACAGAAGCTCTCCTGCGAGCCTTGCAGAACTAACACTCCTGAAAGAAAGGATATTGTGGAGTCATGGCTTAGCCACAGCCTGGAGGATGTTTCCAGAATGAGATTTTCACTCTGCAGCGGAGTGTGCGCTGATATGAAACTTCTTGGCAGCTGTGAGGATGGGGCGTGAGTCGTGCTTGGGTAGCTCAGTTGGTAGTGCACTTGCCTGCGAAAGGCAAAGGTCCCGAGTTCGACTCTCAGTCTGGCACACGGTTTAAATCTCCCAGGAAGTTTCATGTTACATCCAGTTTTCCCTTAAAGATGAGTGTATATTATCTACATTTATGGTAAATTAATTCTATTTTCGAATTTGCTAACAACTGTAACGAACCTCAAATGTCTTAGGGAACTAGTCATTATTACCACAGATTTTTCTGTTGCCTTAACAGAGATCTCTTTTTATGTATTTGCTTCAATTCTTAAAGAGAATTAGTAATTTCTTAGTTCAACTGACTAAAAGATAAGCTGCAAGCACACTTTGAAGTTTTTTGTTCACTGCATTGCACCAGCCAAAATGCAGCCCCACTGTGAATGCTGTTCTCGAACACAGGATAAGTTGGTTGGCGTTCGTAAGCAGCTGGAAATCGGCCTTACTACTGTCAAACGATTGGCAGCTGCTGCAAATCGGTGTGATGGAAGGGCGCCTGAGAGTCACGTACCTGTCGTACCAGTATCTCTCCTGTGGATGCCATCTCCTCTGCAGAAAGTACTTAATCTCTCACTACCGTGGATGGTATGTCAATAGTAGATCTAGGCGCTCAGTACAAGGTGGGCAGGGACCTGGGAGGACTCAGGGTGATCCCACCAACCAAAAAATTCGAGATGCTGTCTTTCATTGAAATTGAAAATGAGACTCAATTCATCAGTTTTGGGATAACCCTTTTTGTCCGGCGTCAAGAGCAGGCAAATGCAAAAGGATAGGGGTCTATTAGTCATCAGCATTTCAGACATATGGCAAATGATGGTACCCCTTAGGGAAATGGCAGCAAGGGACAGGAAAGGACACCATATGAACTCAGTGTGTATGCCTGGGGGGCCTCATTCAACATGAAGAGGCTATATCGGTAGCCATTGAGGAAACGATGCAACCAATCACAGACTGTGGTTCACATTGGAACAAATGACGCCTTTCGTCTGGCCTCCGATCTCATACTTGGATAACTCCAGTGGCTAGCAGAGAAGATTGAGAAGACCAGCCTTTCGCACTGAGTTTCAACAAAGCTCACAGTTTTCAGTATTGACCCTAGAACCGACCGTGGCTCCTTGGTTCCGAATCGAGTGGAAGGACTGAACTAGAGACTTCGAAAGTTCTATGACAAGTCTGGCTGCGACTTAATGGACATGCGCCTTAGGACTGAGAACTGCAGGGTCCCCCTAAATGGGTCAGGAGTGCACTACAAGTCAAAGGCCACTACGCAGGTAGCTGACTGTGTGAGGGGTGCATATAAGGGTGGGTTTATTTATTTATTTATTTATTTATTTTTAGATTAGGTGACTCTCCATCAAATCCAGATAACTATAGCTCTAGGAAACCCGGAAGTAGAAATGCTTCCCACAGGTGAGAGACTTTAAAATCCCAGTGGTTAACTGCTGAAACACTTGCAACAAAGTGCTAGAATTCGAAGTGCTCCTGAAAAGCAGTGGAGCTCACATTATACCAGGTACAGAAAGCTGGTTGATACCTGAAATTAATAGCAGTGAGATTTTTGTGGAAAATATACCTGTATGTTGAAACGATAGGCTAGTGGGAAATGTAGGTGGTGTGTTTGTCGCAGTACACAAGAAATTCAAATCCATCGACGTAGAAATTGAAGATGCATTTGAGATTGTTTTGGCAAGCGTCAGTATCAGGGCTGGATATAAAATGGTAACTGGATCCTTCTGTCACCCACCAGACTCATCTCCTGATGTAACCGAAAACTTTAGAGACAACCTCACCTGGCTTGTAAGTAAGTTCCCCAATCATATTGGAATCATCGTCAGAGACTTAATCATCCAACAATTAACTGTAAAAATTACAGTTTTCTTAGTGGTGGGCGTGATAAGATACCCTGTGAAACATTATTACTATATGCCTTCTCTGAAAAATACCTAGAACAAATAGTTCTGAACCCCGCTCACGATGGAAATATGTTGGATCTAATGGCAACAAACAGACTTGACGTCTTTGAGGATGTCCTTATCGAAACTGGTTTCAGTGACAATGATGTGGTTGTGACAACAATGATTACCAAAGTACAAAGGACAACTAAAACTAGCAGAAAGATATATATGTTCTGTAAACTAGACAAAAGAATCAGTAGTGTCATACCTCAATGAGGAACTAGGAACTTTCAGCATAGGGCAGGGGCATGTAGAGGAGCTATGGCTCAAGTTTAAAAAAAACAGTTGACTGTGCACTGGATAGATATGTTCCCAGTAGAACAGTTCATAATGGGAGGAACGCTCCATGGTATACAGTCATTGTAAAGAAACTTCTAAGGAAACAGAGACTACAGCATAACACGTGTAAAACAAGGCATAGGGCTATGACAGAGAGATGCTGAATGAAATACGTTTGGCTGTCAAGAGAACAATGCGTGAAACCTTCAACGACTGCTGTAGCAGATTACTGTCAAATGATCTTTCACAAAACACAAAGAAATTCTGGTCCTCTGTAAAGGCTGTTAATGGCGCCAAAGTTAGGGTCCCATCCCTAGCGAATGAGACAGAAACTGAAATAGAGGGTAGCAATGCAAAAGCTGAAATACTTAACTCTGTTTTCAAATGTTCCTTTAAAAAGGAAACTCCAGGTGAATTGCCCCAGTTTAATTCTCGTACCACCAAAAAGATGAGTGGTGGTGAGAAACAGCTGAAATCGATAAATTGAACAGAGCCCCAGGATCCGATGGAATCCCTATCAGATTCTATACCGAATTCGCAGGTGGGTTAGCCCCTCTTCTCAGTACAATCTGTTATAGATCCCTCAAACAAAAAACAGTGCCCAGTAGTTGGAAGGAGGCAGAGGTCACACCTGTGTACAAGAAGGGTAATAGAAGTGATCCACAAAACTACCACCAGTATCCTTGACATCGATTTGATGATCACAAAAAATATTTTGAGCTCAAACATAATGAGGTATCAGAACAGAAAGAATGGCCTCCAACAGGCCAATCAGCATGGATTCCAAAAATATCGATTATGTGAAACCAAATTTGCACTTTTCTCACGTGACATACTGAAAGGTTTGGATCAAGGCAGTTGGGAAGGTGCAGTCTTTCTTGATGTCCAAAAATCATATGACACAGGACCACACCTATGCTTATTGTCAAAATGCTATCATGCGGGGTATCAAGTTAAATTTGTCACTGAATTGAGGACTTTTTGGCAGGGAGGACGCAAGATGTTATCTTTGATGGAGAGCCATCATAAGATGTGGAAGTAATTTCGGGTATGCACGAGGAGGTGTGTTGGGACCCTCACTGTTCATGTTGTATATAAGTGATTTAAGACGAAATTAATTGTGTATTAATGACCTTGAAGAAAATATTAATAATAACCTCAGACGTTTTGCAGATGATGCAGTTATCTATCATGAAATACTGTCTTAAAGAAACTGTTTAAATATTCAGTCAGATCTTGATAAGATTTCAGAGCAGTGCGAAGTATGACAACTTGTTTTAAATGTTCAGAAATGTACAACTGTGCACTACACAAAACTAAAAAACACAGTATACTATGACTATAATATCAATCATTCACATTCCAAATCGGCCAACTCGTACAAATATCTGAGGTTAACACTTTGTAGGGATATGAAATGGAATGATAACATACGCTCAGTTGTGGGTAAAGTAAATGGTAGGCTTCGGTTTATTGGTAGAATACATGGGAAGTGCAATCTGTCTAGAAAGAAGATTGCTTGCAAATCACTCATGCGATCCATTCTAGCATATTGGGACCCATACCACGTAAGACTAACGGGGATATTGGACATATCGTTATTCAACCCAAAGGAGAGCATCGCAGAGGTACTGAAGGAACTGAATTGGAACGCTCTTGAAGATAGACGCAAATTATCCCATGAAATTCTATTAACAAAGTTTCAAGAACCAGCTCTAAATGATGACTCTAGGAATGTACTACCACCTGCTATGCATCGCTCACACAGGGATCATGAGGACTAGATTAAAACTGAGCCATTCAAACAACCATTCTTCCCACACTCAATACTTGAACAGAAGGGAAGAGCGTAGATATGGCACTGAAAACTGCACAGCTCAAACTTAAACACTTCTTCCGTTACTTGGATGACACATTCGGTATGTGGGAACATGGCAGAGAGGCCTTGAATGGGACCCTGGACCACCTGAACAGAGTCAATCAAAATGTACAGTTCGTGATGGTGCTAGAACAGCATGTATATCTTCCATTTTTGGACTTTCTAATAAGAAGAAAAGCAGATGGCACCCTAGAACATGCGGTCTACAGAAAGAATCCTGACACAGATGCATACCTTCAAGCAACGAGCTGTCGTCATCTGGTGCAACAGTACAAAGTTCTAACGACTCTCGTAACAGGGTACATACCACTTGTGTCAAAGACAGCCTCCCAGCCAGCGGCAACGCTTACGGATGTGTTTCACCAAAATGGGTACAGAAAAGTGCAGATTACACGCATATTGAACAAATGGATGAGATAGCCATCCGCAAAGAAGAGGAAGACAAAGAGGAAAGGAAACTCTCTTTTATACCCTACATTGGCCCCCTTCAGCCAAAATTGCGAGGGTTCTCGGTGAAAACAACATCAAGGCCATCTTTTGGCCACCACGCAAACCTAAAGATATGCTTGGCTTGGTAAAGGTCAAACTATAATTCTGCAAATATCTGATACAGTACTCCTTGCAAGTGTGGCTGCCACTACATTAGGCACACATACTGCTGCATCTCACAACGCTGCGTGGAACTCATTAGATGTGTACGTGTGAGGCATAACGATAAATCAGCAGCGGCAGGATACGGCCTCAACGAGGGATATACGTTCGAATTTGAGAAAACAAAGATGTTGTGACGAGCTTCTTAAAAAAATCAAACACCCCATGACAATCTCATCAACAGGAATGAAGGCTACCAGCTAAGTTCAGCGTGGAAGCCTGCACTATCAGCTACATACGCCAAAAACGCCCCCAGCAGCTGATGCTGCACAACTTGGGCAAGACTGAAAGGCGATACGAACACCCCACCCCCCACCTCCATCCTTTCCCACCATAAGTCGCCGAACGCCACGGCTGGAGGAAGGGTTGAGGAAAAACGGCCACAGTTCGAGAATATGGACGGATGATGTAAGTATAGGATACACGCGCCGTCTCTACACTTCAACAGAAGATGACGAGAATGATACTCATCGAAAAGTCGCGGGATTTCGACGCAACCACCCGCAAGGAGGCCCGAGATTATTTCGTCAGCAGCTTATACAAAATTTACATTTACGTTAACATAAGATTATATCTCTTAATATACATTATGACTGAGCTTTAAAATTTTGTCAGTAATTATATTAAATATTGAAAATCAAATTTTTTTTGCCCCAGAAGCCGTCAGATAGACAACCTACAGTTGGACCCGTGCGCCGTGAACCATGAACAGGGTTAGCCCTTTACTAATATAGATTATTTGTTTCTTTGTACTTGCTTCATGTATTATAACAGGCAAAGCGTGATGAATTACTGTCGTGTGAAAAAAGCGCAAGAGGGAAGCGAAGACGGCAATGTTGTTCTCAGGACTCAAAGACAAGAGCTTACAAGCGATCAAAGACTTTGCTGTAGGATCCGGATTGTTTATATTTGAAACACTGATTGTAAGAAATTCGAATACGAACTTTTTTGTAGGCACGATCGAAAAATAATTCATTACCTGGTTTTTTCCTATGTTTTTCACGTAATCGTTCAGTGTTGGCTACAATGTACGCGAATGCAACGTACAGTCAATCAAATGACAAAATCTGAATAAATAGAGATAACAGAGAGAAATATATTCGTAATTTGAAAAACTATTCCATAATTTCATGGATTCTATCAAGCTTTTGTAAATCGCTGCATATGCATCTGTCCAACATTCCAATATTTATACGTTGGCAGGAGTTCTAACCACCGAAAACAAATGAGCCGCGAGTAACTTCACTGCGCAAGAGGTAAACCTTGTGTTATGTATGAAGTGCATGTGATCTAGTAATGTAAATTAACTTTTGTTAGAAATATAACATGATTGATCGTGTAATTTGCAAATTATTAAAATAGTAGGTTTTTCTGTACACATACTTAATTACCTTTTCAAAAGGTCTTCGTAATGAAGCTTTTTAGGCGTAAAACTTACTTGATCCTTTGCCGGTGCGGTTATTGAATTTTGGTGGCACGTAAGTAATGTATAGTATTGTCATTGCAGATAGGTTCGCCCACACTAAAGAGGAGCTATCATTTAGTTTGTTGTGTCCCTTACGGCTTCGCTAACACGGATTTTTTTAGCCTATATTGAACTCAACTCTCGTCGAGTGACTGTTCAGTTCAGGATAAAGGGTTATGCACGGGCAACCAGCCCAAGGTGTCAGCCGAGAGATGACCTCTTGTGTTTTATCTGCAGCATTTGCGTGAGTTGTGATGTATTGTTCCACATACTTTTCAGCCGTGTAAGACAAAAATTTTAAATTATCGATGTAATAGCTAATTTAAATAGTGTGTCCAGTGAAGAATTTTTAATGGAAACTGGAACTTGAAAAGAGTTGAAATATGCCGTAGCGTCTTGTGTCACGTCATTTGTATCGTGATTTTGACGAACTATCCCCTTACTGGAATAAATGGATACAAAATTAATACCATTGATATGAACAGTAAATATTACTCGCTTGGTGATTATGCTTCTCTTCTGTTTAGGGGTTTTATATATATATATGTATATGCTTCTCGTGAGTATATTTGCATCCCTTGTTGCCCCTTTGTGTTGAAAGCGCATTTGTAGCATTGACAATAAATTGTTGAAAACAAGAAATGCGATCTTTTTAACCAAATGAGTCGAAGAGATTGAAAAATCTACAGAAACATTTAGCTCAGATTGTATACAAACACATGTCAGACTTATACTCCCGAATCCCGTCGTTTATACCGTTCGAAGAACATTTTACTATATCACTTCTATAATGAAATCATTTTTTATTTGTACCTCACTTCCAGATATGTAGTATTCAGTAGCTACTGGAATAACTGTTTTGTTATGCAGGTTTAAGCTGGTGGAAGGATGTGTAATGTTATTAGGTATTTCACTCAAAGATAAGTGTTTTTGTTCATGTCCAGGTGATAGATAATAAAACAGTTGTAATCATTAGTGGTTTGTGAATATTAATTTGGAAAAATTTGTGATTACACAAGTGTATAGAATGATTGGTATGTAGTCATATATCCACCAAATTTAATATTTTTCCATAACCAATTCACCCATTCTCCACTGTTGGTAGATACCATTAATTAATGATCCATGAATCGAGACACATAATTAGCAAAACTGTTTGTTTACTTATGGCATTCCATAAGTCTCCACATTAGACTTCTTCCATCATTGTGATGGTCAAGGTGATCATTGTCAGCAATGCTCAACGTTTGTAGCAAACTACAGATTCAACTGTTGTGACTCCTTGCACAGAAGGGCAGAATTAAACATGCTCGTGAGTCCTGACGCTAATTAGTCACTTCCACTAGTGTTTCTGTTGCTTATGGATAAATGTGTGTTTTCATCTCCTCCTCCAGTTGATGTAGCTCTCCACAAAAGTCTGTCCAGCTTGACTCCTATCACCCCCGCATAAGTATCACCATTTACTCTGAAATTTTTACTACACACCCTTCTCTCCATTACCAAATTAGCACAACTAGTTTTTAATGCCTCTGGAAGTGTCACATCAGTGTCAAGTTGTTCCATAAGTATCTTTTCTCCTTTATTCAGAATTTGATTTGAATTATTTATTCATCCAGGGTTCATCTTACAAGTATTTATAGGATTTGTCATAATAGTGCCATGAAAATAAATAGCTCAAAATATACGCAAACACAGAATAGATAAGTATAGTTTTTTGAGGTCATCATCGCAAATTACTATAGAATTCACAGTATGCCCAGTTTCAGCTTAGTGTTATCAACAGACCTGTTACAAAAAGAACTAAGGTAACAATAATAGTTTCAGTAAGCAGAAAAAAGGCCAATTTTACAGATGGAATGTGGGAGTACATGATAGTGATAACATGACATTAGCAGTAATCAAAACTTACCATTAAGTGCATTCTTATAATGAGTATCAATATCAAATTCTCTGTATCCACAGTTACGTGAACAAGTGCAAGCAATGGCCTGCAGGTGCCCTGTACGTATGCACATGCACTATAGCCCTCTAGGGTCGACAGAAGTGTCCGATCCCACGCGTCGGCTTTGACCCGTGACGTAAGGGTGTTGTCGTGTGTGACGTCATGACGGCGCGGAGTTTGGTTTGAGTGTGGCTGTCTCCAGTTCTGTTTTATCTTATTTTATTTACTTTTCTGATCTGTTCGTTCTATCTCGTGAGATTTTTTTTTTTTTTTTTAATTTAAAAACACTGAGGCCTATTACTTATTTTAATTATCTGTTTCCTCGAATTTCTGTTTTAGTTTATTATATTTATCTTTCTGATCTGTTTGTTCTATCCCGTGAGATTTTTTCTTTTTTTGTTTTTTTAAAGACAAAAACCACGAATCAGCTACTGAAGCATCTTTATCTTCTATGGGTTGCAGGGGTTACGACCCCTGGGGAGGTGGGTGGGTATTCATGCATGGCTGTCTTCACTTACACGTTGTAGCTACGCAAGGCGTCTAAATTTGTTTATATTTAGTTTGCCCCCCACCCAAAACACCCCATTTCCCGCGCTTGTCCTGTTAGTGTCATTAGGCTTCTTGTGGAAAGTGTGTGTGTTTGTTTTTGTTTCCGCCATATTTGTGACATCATGGGTCAAAGCAGACGGGTGGGATCGGACGCTTCCGTATTTCCGCCCTCTACTAGCTACAGCTCGTTTGCACAAGTATAGGATGGCGTAAGGCCGTTGCCAACGTTTGGTCGTGTATGTGAGTGTACAAAGCATTTCATGCTACTAGGCTACTTCAGAATACTCATCCTGGCACATCAGCCATTTTGTTGTTATCCTGTACTCTTATATGCTTTCTGTAAACATGGCCTTCAGCCAACTGAACCTATAATTGTTATAGCAGTGCTTTTGTTTCCTGTTTTGTAACAGTTCTGACAACGGCAGTAAACCAAAGGTGCTGTATTGTGAATTATATGATAATGTATGATGAAGATGAGCAGCCATGAATAAAATGCTAAATATGATGGTGGACCTGTTTGTAGAAATTTATGCCCTCATTTGGTATATTTTCTTCTTGATGTAATTCAGTACCTATTCATCTGATTGTCTACGTTGTAAAAAAAAAAAAAAAGAGAGAAAGAAAAGAAAATGAGCAGTACAAGCTTAGGGAGAAGTTTGATTACGATAGTTTAGTTGATTAAGGTAGTGAATTCATTTGCAGAAACACTGAATGGTCTAACGATTTCACTTGTTTCAAGAGTAGTTAATAATGCAAACTGAATAAGGATTATTTGGTCAAATCACACTGTGAACCTTTGTCTCACAGGTGTTTTCCCACATGCAAAACACAAATTTAGTGGAAACTACATAACTAAAACGTAATTACAAAATGTACCGTCAGGAGTTTAGGTACCTATATAATTATTTAACTTATTATAGAAATTTCATTTTTTATTTTTTTTAGGTGGATTACTTGATACTGCATTTAAAAGAGAGATATTTAAGGAAACTGCTACAAAGTCGAGGACTGTTTATAACATATAGGAGGAATTGTTCAGTAATCAGGGATGCAAAAGGAATATGATCATTCAAAGCAAAATAGACTAGTAAACAAGGGCTCTAAAATGCATACCTTAAGAGCTGTGAGCACTTCTTAATCTTTGATACATCCTGTGAAACAAATCTCTCCTACTGCTAGCTGCTTGCTGTCCATATTTTGGAAGGAGATAGTATGGACCAAACCAAGAAAAAGTTGTCTAGTAAACATGGATTCAAAAATTCCTTCCATAAGAGCGATGAGCATTTGTTCAGTCGAACAGACCTGTTCCACAGTATCTAAGGTGAAGAAGTGCTTGTAATCCATAAGGTATGCACTTCAGAGTCCATTTTTACAGGCCAATTTTTTTCTTGTTTTGCGCCGTACTACCACCTCTAAAAATATGGAAGGATAAGTGTTTGCAGTAGAAGAGATTTGTTTCACAATATGGAAGATGAATTAGTGCTCATAGCTGTTAAGGCATGCGTTTTAGAGGCTGTGTGTGCTAAACTTTTTGCTTCGCTTGATCATTGCTATCATGTCTGGTCTGTGAATATTGACCAGTCTTCTTGGAGCACTCTGTATATATCTCTCTCTCTCTCTCACACACACACACACACACACACACACACACACACACACACACACTCTCTCTGGAAGAGACTACCTTTTGGGATCAAAGAAAAGGAAGAGATTCGATTTTGTGGATCTCGGATTAACGGAGTGACAGCAAGAGGGATGGGAGTGAAATAACAATAGCAGACAAATAGAAAAGAGGCAGTGTAAAAGTTGGACATAGAAGATTATTGACTAAAAGGAAAACTGTAGTTGAAAGGTAAATAGGCAGCTGTTGGGGAAAATGAAAAAGTCTGTAAATATACAAGGAAAGTCTTTGCATCAGGCACCTGGGAGGACGGGGGTGGGGAGGAGGGGGTGATAGATCGGAACAACTTTCATTGGAGACAAAATATTCACTGGCACTTCTCGGTGACGCTAGGCATCCTTTTGTATAGGTTATGCCCCTGAGAGACAGTTGGGTGTAGCAGTGTGCGTAAGCCTTAATTGTTGCCTACAATCCAGTCACCTGCTTCATATGAAACGGGATACACCCGGTAAAATTAAATAAAAAGCTCTCGGTTTACTTGCCGCGTCAAATTTGGATAAAATCCCAAGCTTTCAATGTCTACTTCCGTCATCTTCATCAGGGGTAAAACTAACTGTCGTGGGTTGGTGAGGTTTCCACTTTTATAAGCAGTGGACGGCTTCTAATTGGCTGGATGACTTCACGGTGAAAACAGCGTGTACGGAGGTGACAGCCTCTTATGTCCCTAGATTAAGTTTGCACACTTTATCCAACATTGCTTGCAGCGCCATTCATCACAACAGGCGGAGAACTGCGAGGAATGTTAGAAGTCTCCCTCTGCGCTCTTTCTTTATCAACTGCACGCTTCCATGCATTGCTGAGTGCATAACCGGAGTCTCTGTTGAAATTATTTTCACAGAGTCTAATTTCAACTGCTTCCCTGATGACAGAGTCCCAATAGTTTGAAGCGTGAGCAAGTAGTCTTGTTTCATTGAATAAAATCTTATGTTTATTTAATAAACTGTGCTGAGCCACCGCTGATTTTTCTAGATACCTGTATTTCAGGTGACGCTGATGTTCCACACAGTGATCGGCAACAGTTCTTATAGACTGGCCCACATAATTTTTGCCACACTCGCAAGGAATGCTGTAAATTCCTGGTACTCTCAGGGCAAGATTATCTTTCATGGGTCGCAACGTTTCCTGACATGACTGATGGCTCAGCCATGGGTTCACCACTGTCACCAGCCATAGCTAACTTTTTCATGGAGGATTTCGAAGAACGAGCGTTGAACAGTGCTCCCTTACGTCCATCCTGCTGCTTCAGGTATGTTGATGATACATTTTTAATCTGGCCACATGGCAATGAGGCACTGCAGCAGTTTGTTGATCATTTGAATGGTATACATCAGAACATAAGATTTACGGTGGAGGTGGAGAAGGATGGGAAGTTACCCTTCTTAGATGTGCTGGTGGAGTGAAAATCAGATAGATTTCTCATACATTTTGTGGACAGAAAACTGACGCATACAGATTTATATCCAAACGCACATAGTTTTCACCACCTAGCACAGAAGAGAGCTATGCTGAATACCTTGGTACACAGAGCAAGGACTATTTCGGACAAGGATCATCTCGGCTCCGAGATTAACCATCTGACGATGGTATGAAGAAAAAATGGATATTCTGATGGTGATATCAGATCTACTCTGGCGAAGAAACCTTGGAAGGACCCTGTTCGAACAGATCAAGAGGACCAACACACATTGCGCGGCTACCATTCTGCGGTGCAACGATCAGCAAGATCAGCAGAATCCTGAGCTGACAGGGAATCGGACGAGTTGTCTGGCCACCCAGAAAGGAAATATTGCAACCCGTGGAAGATAATTTCGGCCTGAGAGTACCGGGAATTTACAGCATTCCTTGCGAGTGTGGCAAAAATTATGTGGACCAGTCTATAAGAACTGTTGCCGATCACTGTGTGGAACATCAGTGTCACCTGAAATACAGGTATCAAGAAAAATCAGCGGTGGCTCAGCACAGTTTGTTAAATAAACATAAGATTTTATTCAATGAAAGAAGACTACCTCCTCACGCTTCAAACTATTGGGTCTCTGTCATCAGGGAAGCAGTTGAAATTAGACTCTGTGAAAATAATTTCAACTGAGACTCCAGCAATGCATGGAAGCGCGCAGTTGATAAAGAAAGAGTGCAGAGGGAGACTTCTTACATTCCTTGCAGTTCTCCGCCTGTTGCGATGGATGGCACTGCAAGCAATGCTGGATAAAGCTCGCAAACAAAATCTGTGGACATAGAGGCCACCACCTCCGTACGCACCATTTTCAACATGATGTCATCCAGCCAATGAGAAACTGTCCACTGCTTATAAAAGCGGAAACCTCACCGGCACAATACAGTTAGATGAAGATGACGGAGGTAGTCATTGAAAGCTTGGGATTTTATCCAAATTTGACGTGGCAAGTTAACCAAGAACTTTTTATGCAAGGACTCTGTCGCGACAGACTTCATAGTCATATCGATAAAATTAAAGTTTCTGATGTGATTGTAATATCTCTTCCTCCACTCATTCTTAAGGTTTCCTCATTGAAAATGACTCTTATCAATTTACTGGTGTAGTAATGTGGAGCACACCCTGCTAGTTTGCTGAAATCTTGTCGTCCCAGCACTGGTGAATACCAAAAGGCACCTGCGTTGGAGAGGAGGGTGTGTGACTGCTATGAAAGTCCCTTGAAAACTATACGAAACCTATATTTATCCATTTCATGATATCTGGAAGTTGTTTCAAATGTCAAAAAGTTTCCTACACCGTATTAGGCATTGCAGTGTGTTATATTTTTGGTGATTTCTAATTTTTGTCCGACTACTAATGTACTGTAAATGCCAAGGATTCAGATGAGGGAGCATAGTTTCCTAAATTATAAGCCTACTTTTGAAATGAATGCCATTCTACCGACTATTCTCCCTGCACCATTGAGAGTTGCTGTAACTCTGAAACACCCTACCAGATCTATTTTTTCCGTCTAGGATCATTTACTTGTAATCTTGTTCATTTTACTGTGACCATTCCAGCTGAAAAACTTATGCTGCACAACCTCATTCTAGTCTCGCAACTGTTATGAGTATCATAAGTGGGAGACCTATCTACAAGACAAATGTTGAACATTCATTCATTTTAGTATGATAATCACGAAGCTGTCACTAAGAATAAACAGAAGTCTCTTCTGGTAACTGACAAAGTTCTGTTAGAAAGAATACTTGGTATCATTATAGCTACCAACCATTCACTTTTTATCAGAATATGTACTGAAATGAAACTTACTGACAAATTAAAACTTTGTACTAAACATTGACTCAAATATGGACCCTTACCTTGCATGGGTGATGCCTGTTATTGCTCTCCCACTGCCTATCTTTTCTATCAGTTGCCTGCCCCATATCCTGTCCCACCCTCCATCATCTGATGGTAATATTTTTTCCTTTCCTCTTTTTTTTTTTTTTTTTTTTTTTTTTTTTTTTTTTTTTTTTTCAAAAATTGGCTGAGATTCCTTACACTTCTACTGTTAGTAGAATTTGTGTGTAAAGAAATTAAATTGAAATTTACCGCCAAGGTTTTAATGTGAGTTTTTTGTGCTCATAGGTAATCACGTTGCTGGTAAACCTTATAATACTCGTGCTGAATAAGACAGCCTTCTTTATTATAGTAAATCATACTGTATCTTGGACATGTTTGATGGAATTCCTTGTAAATATTCTGACAATCCATATGAAAGCACAGAGCTGTGTGCTTCTAATGGCTAACTGTAGACATTATTTGTCTGTATATGAGGTCATGAGTAAAGGAATTGTATAAATTGAATCATTGTTGGCATTGTCATATAATGCTGTTTTATAACAAACTGGAAAGTACGTATTTGTGCACTTTTTCTTTGTGAACTGACACTTGCTGACATTGTAACAAAGATAGCCTGGAGCATGAATAAGTATTTATCCTTGGAACAGTAAACACACACAGCATACATCACTGAAAATTTGTTCTGGTATGACCCTCGAAAGTGAGCTATGAGGACTTGCAACAGCAGTGAACAGTTTTAGGTAGAAACTTATTCAGCCAAACATAAGACAGTGAGACAGAATGCTCATATGGGTGTACACACTCCCAATGTATATTACTGATGGAAAAACGCTCTGGTCTCCAGCTGAGTGGAAGGGTTGATGAACAATGACATCTAAACAAGTTATACCCTCTTATGGCAAAAGTCAGGTGATGCCTAGTATGACAATCACCAAAATGTTACAGCATCTCAAAGCTTCCACCCACCTGGAAACCTTAAGTGTTTTGTCTACGTGTATATTATTACTTCAGTTTCAAATTCTTCCAATACTTACACAAAACAGTGTAGACAAATGATTTTCTCAAAGAGTTTATTAAACAACTAATGTAACTATTGTACACCACAAGTTAAAATTTTGTAATAGATTGTGGCTTGAGGCTTAGTACTTGCCTTTTCTAGGCAATTCATTGTGAGTTGTGCTGCTGAGTACATCTCACAGACTGACTCAAAGCTTCAACTTTTTCCTGGCTTCATACCTATCCCTTCCAAATTATGTAATTGTGTGAGCCAAGAATTGACAAGAAAAGGTTTGCGTAAGTTTTCTGGCTATTACTGAATATTGCAGTACCACCTATTGCCTCTTATCCATGGCGCCACACTTTACACATGTGAGCAGACAAATAATATGGACATCATTTAACTACAGAAATGACTTGAAACTAATGGGACAGCTGTGGGAATTTGGGGGTTGTAGATGAGGACAAACTAATTTTAGTGCTTTTGTAATTATGCAGACATACCAAAAGAAGCACAAATGCAAAAATCAAGTAAACAAAAGCTCAACAATCATCAAAACCTCATTAAAAAGATCTGAAAAAACTTGTATTGGGAACTTTACTTGACCTGTGTAACTCAAAAGAAATCTGTAATGCCGCAAACCCATGTCTATCTCCAAAAATAGGCACTGTAAAATTTACTTTGACATAAATAGTTGAAACGAAATCAAGAGTACCAAGAAACCAACAAAGGTCGCAAAATCTGGTATCAAACATCCTGGCAGATTAAAACTGTGTGCCGGACTGAGACACGAACTCGGGACCTTTGCCTTTCACAGGCACACAGGAAGTTTCATATCAGCGCACACTCCGCTGCAGAGTGAAAATCTCATTCTGGAAACATACCCCAGACTGTGGCTAAGCCATGTCTCCACAATATCCTTTCTTTCAGGAGTGCTAGTTCTGCAAGGTTCGCAGGAGAGCTTCTGTTAAGTTTGGAAGGTAGGAGACGAGGTACTGGCAGAAGTAAAGCTGTGAGGACAGGGCGTGAGTCATGCTCGGGTAGCTCAGTTGGTAGAGCACTTGCCCACGAAAGGCAAAGGTCCCGAGTTCAAGTCTCGGTCTGGCACACAGTTGTAATCTGCCAGGAAGTTTCATATCAGCGCACACTCCTCTGCAGAGTGAAAATCTCATTCTGGTATCAAACACTTCACTTGATCTATATGGCTAAAACAAAAGTCCATGTTAACACACTGTAAAGAATCGCCCATACTTAATGTCGATAATTTAATGTGAACAGTGTAGTAGATGCAACAAATTCCACAATACCCACCAATGACAGTCCAACATGATTATCGATAACTAACAATACAAACTAAAAATTCATTAAAATTGCATTACCAGTATTTTTAAAATACAAGAGACATTCAATTTTGCACATAAACTCTCACATCCTATAAACTATGAAAACAAAACAAAAAAGAACCATACTTACCAACCAAATTCAGCTGACATACAAATCTGGCCTGTCCTAAACACACACACACACACACACACACACACACACACACACACACACACACACACACACACACACACAAAAATCGATGAGCAATAGCAAAAATAATGTCATCTGCACAGTCTCTTGAATGACCCACCTAGAATTCTCATACCAGGAAACCATCTAGATGGAATGCCTGTGTTGTACTTCCAACAGTGCCACATATGCTGGTCCCTGGTCCATAATGCAACTACTTCACCTTCTCAGCAATTAGCTGCAATTTAATCATGATCAATACATTATCTCCAATTGCCGCAGGCAGCAACCTACTTGTGAATGTCGTTATCATACCAACAGTCAACAGAAGATGGAATGCTGCAACCTACTTGTGAACTTCATTTTCATATCCATAACCAACAGAATATGTAACATAAACTTAAAATCGCCATCCATAAACAACACACAGCACTAATAATTCCAACCTAAAAATTAATCTATTGCCCATAGCACCCAATATCCCAGTAACTCGCTAATGAACTGCTACAAACACTTCAAGTATTATTCTTACGACCAGCTCAAGCCTTTCGATGAACCACCAACACTTGCAAACAATTTAGAAACATGAACATCACATACTAGAGTAAGTCACCACATGCGCCAACGTGCCTTCTGCAAACATGATTCAGTTCAAAAATGCTGTACCACTGTGACATTACAACATAGTTATGTCACTGGCCAGAGGATACAGTAATACTACAAACTTTGGGTGATTCATTTCCTCCATTGCTTTTGGCATCTAATCAAGAGTAAATCAGTGGCAGTGCATTATTTTGATTGTATAGGCTAGTCCTGACTGTGTGTTCATTAACAGCATATCATAGTTATTTAGGGTGATAACTCTGCTCTGATGAAGATACAATAATGCCAGTCTGTTTTGCACCTTCTTTTTTTTTTCGCGGTGGTGGTGACGACAAGACTGGTCTCCAGTGTAGCCTGAGCTCTAGACTGTAAGGTGATAGTACAGATTTCTTTTACATGTCTGCTTCTGTAGGACGAAATTGAGGAGTAAATTTCTGTGGTCATGGAATGTTTCAGTACTTTAAATTACAACAGGAAAGTAATCATAGATAGTGTTTTATGAATCCTAAAAAGGCGACAATCCAGTCAACAGTGTTAACACATGAATCGACTTAATTTTTCAGGGCACTCCTCAACATAATAGGAGTGACCCATGAGGAAGCTCTTCAATTTAGATTTGAAAGTGCATGGAGTACTGCTAAGATTTTTTAATTATTGTGGTAGTTATTGAAAATGGGTGCAGCAGAGTCAAAGGGGTGTGATCCAAATATGGATTGTATTTCTGCTTAGTATTAGCTGAGTGAAAGCTGCTAATTCCTGGGAATAAGCTGATATTGTTAACAAGAAATGAATTGAGTGGCCAGTGTAGAATACTCAGACTAATGAACAGGGGTAGACAACAGGTATGCAAATTTAAACAACTTATTGCTTGAACTGCCTGTTTCTGAGCCAAGAATACCCTTTGACAATGGGAAGAGTGACCCCGAATCATGATGCTATACATAAGTGAATAAAAAGTAAGCAAAGTAGATTACTTTTTGTGTTGAACTATAAGATCGTGAACATGAGCTTTCCACAACACTTAGGAATTTGAACTGTTCAGTCTCAGTAATCATATGCCCATTCTGTGTAATTAGAACATTAGATTTTGTTGAATTGCATGTTAGAAACTGTAAAAACTGAGTCTTACTGTGATCATTTTATTTTCCACAAGCCATGAACTAATGTCTTGAATTTCACTATTTGAAACAGCACCAACGTTGCACACAACATCCTTTACTACGAAGCTAGTGTCATCAGCAGACAGAATATTTTAGGATCACCTGTAATATCAGAAGGCATATCATTTATATAAATAAGGGACAGGTGTGGCCCCAGCACTGACCCCTGGTGTACCGCCATTTAACCATGCCACACTCGGACCCCACATCATAACCATTCTCATTACTGTGGATTATGACCTTTTGCTGTCTGTTCTTAAAATAAGAGGTGAACCATTTGTGAGTTACTCCCTGTATACCGTAAAGGTTCAACTTCTGGATTCATATTTTGTGATAAGCTGAATTGAACACCTCAGTTAAATAAAAAAAGATGCACAGCATTCGAAACCTTTCGTTTAATCCAGCCAGTACCTCACAGAGAAAAGAGAATATACCATTTTCAGTTGTTAAACCACTTGTAAAACCAAACTGTACATTTGATTGCAGATCTTGTGAAAGGAAATGGTCAATTATTCTTACATACGAAGCCTTTTCAGTATCTTTAGCAAACACTTATCATGTAGAAATAGGTCTAAAATTGTCTACATTATCTATTTCTCCCTTTTTATAAAGTGGCTTTACTGCTGAGTATTTAAATCGCTCAAGAAAATGGCCATTCCTAAAAAAAATTACGAATATTACTAAGTACAAGATTAACATGTGCTGCACACTACTTTAGTATTCTGTTAGATATTCCATCTTGTAGAGAGTAAATTTTTATTTAACTCACCAGCTGAAGCTGACAAATGTGTCACAATAAAAGAATTAAATAAGAGGTAACAGGCTGATCTGTAGTGTAGCATGAGGCTTAGATTAGATTGGAAGGTGACAGTGCAGTTGTGATTTGCCAAAGCCAACAAAAGTCTCAAGGCAGATTCTTTAGTTCAATTATGTCCCTGATGAAAAACCTCTATTTTTCCACTCTGGTCTGATATTTTCAAAATTTTTATTTACTGCAAGGTGTTAATAACAAGACCGTTCCCATTCAAAAACCACTATTTCTATGAAGAGCCGATTAGTTTGTCAGTTTTTGATTTATTTGTTTCCATACTAGTGACAGCAATAGATAGTTTCTTGAAACTCGTATCTCTATGAAGATAATGATGTCACCAGTCTGTTGGTTGCAGTATCATGTTTACTGATTCCCAAACCAGATAGTACTTTCGGCTTCTTGATAGAATTTGTACAGAAATATTAGTACAGTAGACTATATTGTCAGTAGCAGCACACCAGAGGCAAGCAAACTAAGTAAAACCATCCTTAACCTGAATATTGGTTTGGACATCATAGTGCTTAACTAGGCATGGTCCTATTGGAACTGATTTATTCACACTGTATACTGGGACCTACAGTATAATGTGGTCTCCAAACTGTTCAGCGGCTTGCCATTTTTCACAAGTGTAGATCATTTTTTGCCAGAGGCTGAAAAAGCAGTAAGTGGCAAAAAAGTTGTAGGACTGGCTGGGGATCAAACCCCCAGCTTTGGATTTGTGATCTGCGAGTTACTCATTGAGGTCTTCTTCTGTGATATATCTGTGTTCCAATTGATATTCACTGGCTGCTCTCCACTTCCCTCTGCCCTGGGCTTCCTCCATAGAGCTCTTTCACTCCCTCTCATCCTTGCAATCTTTCCTTCAATCACTCATCTCTGGTCAGTTTCAAACACGATACATGTCCCAGTGAAGATGTTTTCCTTTTTCTTATCTTTTCCACTATTCTTGAAAGTACATTTTCATTTATCATTCTGTCAGTCCATTTCACACTGTGTTGTTATAAAATTTAAAAGAAGGGAGAGGATGAAAAATTATCTTGTAGAGTAGCTCAATCAATGGCGTGTACTGTAAACCTTGCCTAATTCAAGCAGGTATGTGCTTTCAGTATTATGAGATGGGGAAATCCCATGGGGCCATAAGTGCAGACTGAACATTACACAGTGTTTGTCTTGTTGGTAAGAGTTATTACTACTCATCTTCCATAACAGAATAAAATTCAGCTGCAAATGACTAGTAATTCTTATCTACGGGATCAACAGCATTTAAATAGCAGGGTTGCCACAAATTCTGGAAATCGGGGAATAACAGGGAATTTCAAACATATTGGGTGAATCAGAGAAATTTGAAAAAAAAGAAAGAAAAAAAAACACTGGAAAAATCTCGTTTTTGGTCTCAGTAGCATGAAATTGTTTGTTTGCTGAGATGTCATGCTTCGTCGTTGGTTGGGCGCAGCTGAGTACGTGCACTGCTTCCTTACTTTGTCATTCCTACTGCTTCTCCCCTTCCCACCCCTCCCCTAAGCTTGCAGTCAGTGCTACCACCACCACTTAATGCTAGCCTAGCAGCTGCCGATGAGAGGCAGGGAGATATGAGGAGTGGTTTGTTTGGATCTGAATCTCAGAGATTGTTGGTGCAGTGGCCGGAGGCGGCACGTGTGTCCGTGAGTTGCGTCTAAGAGATTGTGTAAATGAATGTGCAGACCCTCATTTTCTGACAAATTTAGCTGTGAGAGTGTTGTCTTTTCTACATTCCTGTCTGTGGCTCAGCGATCATCTTTACAGTGAGTTCCTACCTATCCTCATTAGTATTGATTCTCAGAGTATTTGCGCAACTTATCTATTGTGTGGGTGATCAGTGCGGTCTCATTTCATCAACATGGTGTCTGTGACATGTGATTAGCTGGCCACACGAGTGGACTTCCATGACGAGCCAAAACCGCAGGCCATTTCTATGGATCGTGCCTGCCTATCTGAAGCCCATAGTTTCCCACTATGTGGAGGCCCTGCCAGTCAAATCTAGTCTCGCCAATCTGCCAGCAGGCCGCGTCTGTCTGTGTGTGGCGTAATCTGCCAGCAGGCCGCGTCTGTCTGTGTGTGGCGTAATGTGGCGGATTTTCATAGTTTATCCGGGATCCAGGATTGTGGTTCTCCTCGGCAGGCCAGAGGTCACGGGCGATGAATTTCAGGAATTGCGACTGTCTCATGCAAGTACATTGTACATTGTAGCATTTTATAGACATTTTATTTACTCTAGTACATTTTGGCACTTCGAAAGTAGTTTATGTATTAGAAAGTATGGACGATAAGAAGAAGAAAATTGTGGCAGTCACTGGCAGTTTGTGCACTATTTACTAATGTATTTCTTGAAAGAAAAATTGCACAATACCTGTATAATAATAGACATAACACAGTGGGTAATAACCGACAATAACGGACATAGGCGGTAACCTATAGTGTTGGTTTACACAACTCTTCCCCACCTTATACATTTCTTTCAAGTGGCCTACTTTTTCTGAGATTATTTCTGAAAGCAGTGAAGGCATTTTAAATCTGTCTTGCGACTCCAACGAAATGCGTATTTTTGTCACCAAATGTGTTTCACTTTATTGAAATAAAATAACATCAGTGGTCTTAATGAAACATATATACCATTTGGCTTGATTTCTCCATCTCAAAACAGTTAACCACAGATGATGTTGATGTTGGTACTCAAGATATTTGCTCACACATTTAGAAATATAGAAGGCCTTGCTTTCCCCCCCCCCCCCCCCCCCCCAACTTGTGTCTTTACTTACCCTTGAGATCTCAAAATTTGCCAGGGAAAAGTGCTAAAACTTGTGTGGAAATCAGGGAATTTCACGTGTGGTAACTTGTGGCAATCCTGAATAGCAACTGGGAAAGAAAGGCAACAAGTATTAATACTCAATATTTACGAGTTGTGAGCCTTCTTATTCCAAGACACTTTTCAGATTTCTCATCAGATGGTTAGCACTTTTGTTAAGTAATTGGTTTATTTTTATTGGGTAACACTTGGACAAGTCTTCATGGGGAGAAGTTGCACCTGTCAAAAACACACTTGCAGATCCAAGTTCTACAAAGATGCATCCAGTGTATTTTAACCCCAATATCTGATGCTTTGTCATGAATTCATTCTTTCCCAGTGGAAGTATTTGGAGTGAAACAAGCTGAGACTTGGAGGTTGGCACTATAGATGTCTTTGATCTGAATGTGGAGAGTGTAGCAGTAAATTATGATTTAAATATATGTAAAATGTTGTTGTTAGTTTACAACACTAATAGTTGTACTTTTGTACTGAATATTGTGTAGAACACTTTGCAAGAATCTATATAGATTAAAGTTAAATGAATGACTCAAACATAGGTGATAGATTACGGGGTTTCAAAATTTAAATTTTCTTTTACATTGTGCAGGCCGTGTAGGTATTGTGAAGGCAGAGAAATGAAACACAGGAATAAGTTACTAAAAGGTAGAAGAGGTGTGAAAAAGACAGGAAATGTATCCACTCAGTGGGACTGATAAGATTTATTTTTTCTCTTTCAGCGCCGTAAAGGCGCCTAGCTGTTCATTATGACAGAAATCTCAGCACCACAACAAATGGTGCTAGGTGCACTTCGACAAGCAGCTAGTCAAAATGTGGAACTCCTACCTGATGCTGAGAGCAAGCTAAGAGAATGGGAGACTGAACCTGGATTCTACTCCATACTTCTGGTAATTTTTTAAATATGTGTTGTATGTACATGTATTATTTGTGGAACTAGAAAATCAATAATGTTGTTGACGTTATGTGTTTAGTTTTATGTATTCATTGTTAAGTAGAAAATTGTTGGTGTTGCTTACCGTTAGGGATCTCGAAGGAAGGAGGACAATCCCCCTTTTCTTGTGCTGGGATTAATGCAAACTTTTATCTGTATAGTGTAGCTAAGTCTCATTAAGGAGCTTCACTTTCTGTTTAGTGGTGCCTCTCATGTGTATCAGGCACTCAATGTCTGTTCTGTCACGGCACCAGAATTCTATGCTGTTTCATTTACTCATGCAGACTAAGCTGTTTTCAGCTGCCCACATACAAGCTTTTTGACTAAAAAAATTCCTATCATTATTTACAAGCAAGACAGTAGGTTCCATTGTGAGTTGCTGTTGGGTTATTCTTTATTAACTGCACTTATTATCATATGGAATTTTCGTTTTTGATTGAATGTCTAAAAATAAATGTGTTATGAACCAGAACATAAGGTACAAATATAGCAACAACACTCTGTCAAGGATGAAAAGTAGACACCATTTTTTGCTTTTTTCTGTAGATACTCTGGAGGTTATTTCTTTTGTATATTTTTTTTCAAGCCGTCAGGTTTACTGTGTACAAAAATATTTTTCAGAATATTTTCACAAACCATTCCATTGAGGTTAACGTGCGCTGGCTCGCAGTACTTTATTTCAAGAATGGTGTGGATCGTTTTTGGCGCAAAACTGCACCAAAGTGAGTTTCCATGTAACTGACTAACTTTATACTTATCCTTGACTTAGACTTTCCTTAATTCTGTAATTATTTGAATATATCTTCTTTCATCATTGCCTTGTTTTGCATGCCCAAAATAGCACATTTCAATATTTTACGTATTTTTCTTTTAGCTGTGTTGACAACTTTAAACAAATGTTTCAGTGCTATATCAGAAGAGGAGAAAGTTACTCTTCGCCGTGGCCTTGTGTCTAATTTCCATGAACCTGTAAACCAAGTTGCGACACAGATAGCAGTACTTTTAGCCAAGATAGCAAGGTAATCACAAAGTTTACATTACAATATCAAAATTTTTGAATGATGAATGTGAATCTGTTTGAGATATTAAATAGTTCCTGTGCCTACAAAGTACATTTTACAATTTTCAAAAGTGATACTTATCAGTGTCATGAAATCTAAAGAGAATGCACTAATGATTATCAGAATAGTATGCATATCTTAATGGTCTTGGTTAACAATGTGTCACGAATTTTGTATTGTTCATCATACAGTACAATAACTAAACAGCTGAAAATCCAGGATGGAATAATGACAATATTATGAAAAGGATAGATTGCTACTTGCCACGTAGCAGAGGCATTGAGTCGCAGACAGGCACAAAAAATAAGTTTTGGTAAGAAGGTCATCCTCAGAAATAGACAACACACACACACCACACACACACCACACACACACACACACACACACACACGACCACAGTCTCTGGCTGCCAGGGCCAAACTGTGAGCAACTGCACATAGTAGGAGAAGCAACCTTGATGGTTGGGGTAGCTGGAGCAGAGCAGGGTAAGGATGGGTACAGTAAAATGCTACCTACGGGAGTATACAGGGATGAGGTGGAGAGACGGGAGGACAGACAGCAGGGAGCAGAAAAACATGGAAGCAAAATGACTGTGGGTGGGTATGTGGGATAGAAGGCTGTGGAGTGGGAACAGGGAATGGAACGGGTGGGTAAAGAACAATAACTAATGAAGGTTGAGGCCAGGAGGATTGTGGGAATGTAGGATATATTGCAGGGACAGTTCCCACCTGTGCAATTCAGAAAAGATGGTGTCGGTAGGAAGAATCCAGATGGCACAGGGTGTGAAGCAGTCATTAAAATGAAGAATGGTATGTTGGGCAATGTGCCCAGCAACTGGGTGGTCCAGCTGTTTCTTAGCCACATTTGGCTGGTGGCCATTCATGCAGAAAGACAGCTTGTTGGTTGTCATGACCACATAGAATGAATGACAGTGGTTGCAGCTTAGTGTGTAGATCACATGGCTGATATCTCGGGTAGCTGTGTCTTTGATGGAGTAGGTGGTGGCGGCGGTGGCAGCAGTAGTGGGAGGATGTATGGGACAGGTTGAACCTTGCCTGGCTTAGTTCACTCTTCTTTCCAAACATGATCCACCCTCACTCACTGAAATCTCCCCCTGTTAACTCTCCAGAATTTCTTAACCTCAAAACCTTGCCTCACAGTCATTCCCCAAATCCTTCAAAATAAAATCTAACCTTATGTCCACACAAAAGAACAGTAATCCACCACCTGAAATCTGATCCCAAACTTATTATCCTACCTGCTGACAAAGATTCTACCACTGTTGTTTCGAACTGCAGGGATTACCTGGCAGAAGGGCTCCGCCAGATGTCAGATTCATCCACTTACAAACCCAACCTCAGTGACCCCAGTCCAGAAATTCAGCAGGATCTCCAGTCTCTCCTCAGATCTTTAGGCCCATCCCCGAACCTCTCCTTGGGGTCCACCTCTCTCCTCACCACTTACTGGTCCCCACTGAGAGAATTTCTGCTCTCGTAGCTCAACACCATGAGCCTATCACCTGCAACCTACCCTCTTATATAACAAAACCTAACCATTTCCTCCACTGGCGCTTCACAGTTCCTGTTCCTTTACCACACGTTGCCTTGCTCATCCCTACTGATACCACCTCCTTTTACACTAACATCTGTAATGCCCATGGCCTAGTCACTACTGAACATTACCTTTCCCAACTTCCTATAGGTTCCAAATTGACAACCCCTGAGGGTGAGGACACACTGTCTTTTCCTCCAGAACCTCAACACCTCCCCCATTTGCTTCATTTGGTCTTCCTCAGCCCAACAAACCATCTTCCTCAATGTTGACCTCAACCTCAAAGATGGCTGTATCAGTACCTTCGCCCATATCAAACCTACCAACCACCAGCAATACCTCCACGTAGACAGCTGTCACCCATTCCATACCAAGAAGTCCCTTCCATACAGCCTAGCCACCCATGGCTGTCACATCTGTAGTGACAAGCAGTCCCTCTCAAAATATACCATGGGTCTCACTAAGCCTTCACAGAATGTAATTACCCTCCCAACCTTTTACAAAAACAAATCTCCCATGCCTCATCTCTCCAGTCAACCACCAACTCCCAGTGTCCCACTGTCTGGCCACAGAGGAGTGTTCCCCTTGTGACTCAGTACTACCCTGGATTGAAGCAAGTGAACAACATTCTCCACCAGGCTTGTAACTACCTTTCGCCATGTTCTGAAATGAGGAATGTCCTACCCACTATCCTTTCCATCCCTCCCACTGTGGTATTCCGCCACCTATTGAACCTACACAGTATCCTTGTCCATCCCTACACAACCCCTTGCCTCATGGCTCATATCTCTGTAGTAGACATAGATGTGAGACCTGTCCCATACATCCTCCCACTGCCAACTACTCCAGTCCAGCTACAAGCATCACCTGTCCCATCAAAAGCAAGGCTACCTGTGAAATCAGTCGTGCAGGGTGTATACGACCCGGGACAACTGAGAGATCCAGGAAAAATCCAGGAATTTTTTCATCCGGGAGAAAACCGGGAAAAACCCGGGAATTGTTTAGAATTCTGGGAATTTTTCATTGTTTTAGTTTTCAGTTAAATTTTTGTAATTTTGACTGGTAAGAATCGATACTCTAACAAAAGATATTACTGAATCCCACTACTGCAGAATAATACTGCAACAATAAAACGTTAATGAGAAAAAAATGAAAATAAAACATAAATTGCATGGGAAATGTGCCATATACAACAACAGAACACAGTGCTCATACAAGCGTTTGCCAACAGCAAAATGTATCAAAGGCTTTAGGAAGACTATGCAGTGCTTCATAACAACAAATTGCCTCCGATGAGCATTACGTCACAGCTGTTTTCATTAGATTCGTTTTAGCAGTTACAAGCAGGCTCATGTGCATACGCAGTTGAGTGGCGTATGAGTAGTACCTTTTCCCATTTCTGGTGACAGAAACAGGGCTGTTGGCTGTGTAAGCAGTCGCAGCAAGCAGCCAGATGCAACTGGGAAAAATTTTACTGCCGCACCCAAGCTGCCAGATTCACGCATGCGCAGTGGGCCCTGATCTATGAGGTTAGGGGAGGGGTGCCAAATTCATATTCTTGAGGGGAGAAAACCTTGTTTCACAAAGCGCCTAGTATCCAGCGCATGTTGGTTCTATCGATTACTCATACGATTTTGATGCGCATCCCTGTTGGTTTTTGAACACACTCTGTAAGTTGATGTCTGAATGAATCATAAGCCGCGCGAGGTAGCCATGCGGTCTTAGGGGCCTTGTCACAGTTCACGCGGCTTCCCCCGTCGGAGGTTCGAATCCTCCCTCAGGCACGGGTGTATGTGTTGTCCTTAGCGTAAGTTAGTGTAAGGTAGATTAAGTAGTGTGTAAGCCTAGGGACCGATGACATCAGCAGTTTCATCACATGAGGGAAAAAAAATCATAAGTTGATTTTTGAATGCGTGCATAGTGTACGTGAAGTCTCTGTCAGGGAAATCCTCGTCGCATCTAGAAATAAACTTTCCTGCAGGCAAAAGGGGACCGGGCTATACAAGCTGAGAAGAGTAAAGCCGAACAAGTGAATGCCGATCGCTGTCGTATTATGTTGTCGCTTGGGTTTGCGAATGATCAGCGTTATAATTGCTAGGGAAATCCGTAGATTCAGACTAGCAGAGTGGAAATGAACGACTAACAGGAATAACAGGTAAGAAAGATTACGTATTATCCTCTCGGTGTATCCAGGAAAATGAAATTTTGTCAGAAAATTTTTGGCCAGATCGCTGCACTAGTAAGGGCCAGTTGTACAATCCCCGTCTAGCAGACTCTTAAGTTCTATTCTGGAAGTAGCGCGGAAAATGGTTTGTACGAACATAACAACGCCTAACCGGAGAATGATCAGGGATAACTAAAGCCGTGATTCTGGCAGGGTTAGTGAAGTTAACCGGCGAATAAGTTTTGACAAAGGCAGGAATAGTTCCATAATTAGTCATGAAAAGTTTCTTGATAGAATGAGGAAGGAGAAGAAATGGGAACATAACATAAATTAGGGAAGAAATGACGATTCCAAATTTGTGTAAAAATCTCGTACTACTACTTTTCGATCTCATCCTCGAGAAACTGGAGCGCATGAATGAAATGTGAAATTTTTTTCTAACAATGCTTTTTCCTTGTAGTAGGCCTAATAGGCATTTTATGTTGGTCTTCGCGAATTATATTCTGTCATGTTAAAAAAATGACCATTTATGCCAAAACAGTCTCGTTTATTTGGTGTGTGTTACAATTTCTGCAGTGTTAGAAACACCTATTTTGTTTTATCTAGCAGGCAGCGACAAAATAGACGTAATCAGATCGAGAAACCACACCAGTATTGGGTACTATTTGTATTAATAGTAGACAACGATATTTCGATTTTTCATATAGGAAAACGATTGACGAACTTTGATGAGGTAATAGATTCTGTAACAGAAAGGAAAGCATGCCATGTAAAGCTGTATCAAGATTAAAGAGAAAACAGTGCTAGGACCTAAGGATTAAAGAAATATGTACTATAATGCTTGTCTCTTGTCTTCACTGGCTTTATGCATCCTATATTTAATTTTATGTCACACAAAACAGCAAGTTATTAGCTAACAGGCAATAAAGAGTGCAAATTTTCTGAAGAGTTCTTGTCCTCCCGATTACAAATAATCCCATCCAGTATTAATTGTGAGGGTTATTTTTTTTTTTTTTTTTAAAAAAAAAAAAAGAGGGGCAGGATGTCAAACCGGGCGACTGGGAGCAGGCGAGGCACCACAGGACATTTCAATTTACACTGTCCTGAATATAGTTTGATGGCATCCAGTACAAAATATACACATTTCAATTCCACGGAGCAAAATACAGTGACGTGTGATAGAAGACTGCTGTGTGAAGAGGGGTGGCACTGCACCCTGGCAAACTTAAAACCAAATAACATGTCTCGCATTTCCTCGAACAAATATGTTTTATGTATCAGACTCTTCAGAAAGACGTGGGCTACAAAATGAACATGTTTTTGAAAATTTGATTTTTTAAATTTTGATGTCATATCTCAAACGCTCAAGGGATGGGGGCGGGGGGAGGCGGGTTGTGGGGAGGGTGCCACTATCTTAGTATTGCCCCGGTTCGGAAATATCGTAGATCCGAGGCTGATGCGCAGAGCAGTCTGTGTTATAGTGGGGAAGTGTGTAGTCTCCACGTGCCCTGTGTTTACATTTAGTGAATTTGCTGTTTCCTCTTCATTTACTGCTCTCACGTCAAATAAAAACAAAATGGATTTCTGTGGCCGGGAGCTATCAAGTGAATGAAAATACATTCACATATTTACGGAAGGCTAATATATGTTATTAGTTTCAGATTTTATTTTATTTCCTCTTTTCTGACAGGCATGCATTAATCACCTTGCACAACAATGAAGTTATTTTTGTCGATTTGCTGAAGAAATTTGAGGCAGTCAATGTGTTTGAAACAAAGTGTTTAGTTCCGCACTATTGGCTAATTTCAACTGCTCACTGTATTTCAAGTGCATGTTTTTATCTTCTAGCATGTATGGCATTATGCCATAGTAAAGAATCAAAAATGAATTAGTACAGTACCGGTACTCCAAGAAAATTTACATCCCGAAACCCACACTGAAAAGCTTTATATCAGGCCGAGGCCTACTTCATTGGGAATCTGTACATACGAATGTGCTCTTTAAGTATGCACTTTAAATGTGCCATTTTAGTATGGTTCACGAAAATCCGATGCTCTTGGAGTGTCCTCTGATTCCTTCTTTTATGACGTAATGTAACATCTTTTACTGTTTTACACGCACGAACACGGGCTTCCTGCATCATAGCAGCTGCCAAAGCGCAGTGGCGCATTATCTGGCCCTCTCTGACGACTACTGAAACGAACCTATTTCTAACAGGTCGCGGGAAAATATTGCGAATGGTGGTTTGAAAACGTTACTTTCAAAGTAACGCAACTTGAACTATGTGCGAGAATGTACGATGAATTTCTTAAACCACAGAGCGTTTGATGACGAACCATTTAGAAGTATTTCGAGCCCAGAAGATCAGACATTCATGTCGTTATTGTGACCAAATTGATGTAGTGCTACGGGAAGCTCTCTGTCCTCTGTGGTAACTAATTTATTTGTGGAAAACTTTGAGGACAAATCACTAGACTCGGCTAAAAATTTTACAGGCATATTTGTGCGATGATATATCTTAAAGCGTAACACGCTCAAAAAATATCAACATATGTGAAAGCTTAGCTTCTCTTGAAGCTTATTAACATTAGAGACCAATATTATATGTGAAACCTTTGCTTTTCTTGTAGCAACGCTATGTATATTAATTTAAAACATTAACTTTTCCTGTTTGTGTATCCGCACTACTTAACAGTGATGTTGGTATTAGCTGACTAAATCACCTGAATATCCAGTCATCGGCTGGCGGGATCACGTGACAAGAGCTATGACTGGCTTACAAAAGCGCATCGCAATCTCGGTTACAATGGTTCGGAAAGTAACATGCAGTGTTTAGTGGAATCCAAATTTATACTTTCGCAATATGAAAATATGCAGCGTACATGTTGCTGCACATCAAAAATCTTTCCAAAAAGGAGTTTTCTTCCCTAAGTTTCATTTTCTAATGTGCGGGAAGTTCTATGCCCGTGTATAAAAACATCCAAAGGATTGATAAGTTTTACAGTTCCGAGGGAAAATATACTGTCACTTAATTACACGGAAAAAGTGTATTTTCATCCGGGAGAAACTGTATTTTTAACCGGGAAACCCGGGAATTTTTTTTCCTTGTCCACGTATACACCCTGGTTGTGATCTACAAGATAAGTTGCAACCACTGTGATTAGTTAAACGTGGTCATGATAACCATCAAGCTGTCTGTCAACATGAATGGCCCCCAATAAACCGTGGCCGAGCATGCTGACAATAGCAGTTTATACACTCTAGATTCCATACAGCAACAAACAATTGTGATTTCCTCATTTAGATAACTAATGGATTACTGAGAAGTGAACTGGTATGCCAGAGGCTCTAGCCCCTCAGGAGGCTCATGACGGAGTGAATGTGCGTGTGCATTTCATGCATAGGTCCTTATGCAATGGTAGCATTTATTTACTTTTCTGTGTTGCAATCTCTCGTCTCTGACTATCCTTCCTTCTCTAGCTGTCATTCTCATGGTGGCAGCCTTTGATGTTGACCCGTCTATTCCCCAGGTTCTGTCTTCTGAGTTTGTCTTCATTTTCCAAATTTTCCTGTAGTATGAAATGGCTGAGGGACATCTTAAATAGCACCTACTGCACGCAGTTTCAAAGATCATGTGCATGCAATACCTGCATAGGCTCTTATTTGTACTTCAAAGCCAATGCATTAGCATGATCGGGTGGTTATTTACCATTTCAGTTGAGCCCACAGCCCCCAAAAACACATGAATCAGAGATGCTAGCTCCTCACCCGTGCCAAGATGTAGGTACACATCTTTCTGGGGCATCAGGACTGTGGAAACAGCCATTGTGCTTGTTGGCCTTCACTGTGACCTGGTAGTGCCCTTGGGGAGAGCTATTTATTGGAGTAGGTTGCATCAGGACAGACGTTCCACATATGAAACCTACAAAATTGCATCGAAGCAATCACCATTCTGATGGAGCCATCTCATTGGACAGCTATAGAAATTTCAGTGCTGATAGTTATAACTCTACTGTTTTCCCTATCCTGGCTACCCCATTGGAAGAATTACAAACCAGAAGTGTAGGAGCAGAACAATTTATCCAATATTTAGTATGTATTGAAACTGAAGGGGATACTTTTACTGTGACAGCTGTTATTTTTTGTTGTACATATTGAAGACAAATTTGAAGAAGTCACTGGGAAAAATTCATATTGTGTCAGTGCTGATTAAAGTCTGCTCTGCTGCACAGTCTACAGCTCTGCAGGCTTTTGAATGTCTGGGTGATACAGCAATGACCATCCTATGTAAGGCTTTGAACGTGGTCCAAGGAATCACTGTCCACCGAGACTTTGTCCTCCAAATAGATGAGGAGCAGTGGGCTAATCTTGAGTGTTGATGCGTACATTTTGTCTTACATGTCCATAAAAGTCCCAAGGATAACAGAATAGATAATGGTGCCTTTATCTTAGACTTTGAAGGGAACATCCTTTCAGAAAAAGTTAGTCATGCTTTACAGGTGTGATGTGAAACATTGTCTTACCATCCACGACGTGCTTCCGATGCTTGTGCTTTGGTCATATGTCGGCCTGGTACACGGCGGACCCAAAATGTGGTAACTGTGGACTGTCATTCCACAACATAGTCCATGTGAACAACTACCTTTGTGTGTCAGTTGCATGGAACACCATCCTCTACATTAACTGGTTTGCCCAGTCTTCAGTATCTTCCTCCTCCGGCATCTACCGGTGACAGCCGTCCTGAGGTCAGAGGCCTGACGCCAGCTGATGGCTGAAGGAATTGCGACCTGTGGGGCCCAGGGCTGCCCAGTCTTCATCCATCCCCACACACATCACAAATAAGCCCACCCAAGAATCTTGATCACCAAAGGCTGTGAAGGTGAAAGACAAGAAGAAACAGGACAAGGCTACTCAAGTGATCCTGGAGGTGCCAGATTTCCTCATTTCCTCATCTTCTGCAATTTGCTTTGCTCTACAAGGAAAGCACTTGACCAATGACCATTCCCCAATGCTTCATGGTTATTGTGCATTCTGTCAGAAATGTGCTGGCCATGGGAGGGCATCTGGTGAGGTCTGTACATTAGTTCACACCAATGTGCTCTTTGAGTGGATTCCCCTTCATACCATGTTGGAAGCTACAGCAGTGAGAGCATAAATGACCTCGGTGATCTCCATTTGCAGGATTTACATACCTCTAGGCAAGCCACTTACTTACTTACTGTACTTGGGGATTCCAGTGAGCACCACCCCTTGTGGGGGAGTACCACTTTCTCTGGAAGAGGCCTTCTACTTGTCCATCTTCTTACTGATCATGATGTCTCTTTCCTCAGTGGTAGTACTCCCACCCATAGCACCTTTTCAGCTATCAATATCAATCTAGCAATCTCTTCTCCCCACACCCACCCTCCCAGTCTCGTGGCTCCATTGCATCGGTCACTACATGGCTTCTTTGTGAATGCGACCACTTTCCAGTGATCCTGTCACTTCTTTGCCACTGCCAGGTGAACAGACTACCACATTGGGGGCTTCAAAGAGTTAACTGATAGTTGTATGCCTCTGTTGCTACCTTTGGCCCCTCTCTGTTGGGTTGTCTCTACCAGGTTGTGCAAGCTGTATCCGATGCAATCACCCACACCGTGGGAACTAACAAGGACGGATAGGCAATGACACAAATCACCACAAGGGTTACAGAATGTTACTCCCCTTTATCCTCAAGCAGTTCTGTGGATCGGTTGCAATGGTTACTGAGTGGTGCTGATGGAAGCCAGGTAGAAGAGTGCAGCCAGGCCATCAGTGGTCGTCCGACACGATTGTTGCGAGCCAATCGACTGGATGTCGGCCTGCTGCCTGTAGTTGACACTGACTCTGGTATCTTCACTGTGTACAGGGCCTCCTTGTGTAACTCATGGCTTTTGCTGCTCGAACCTCATGACCACCTCCTGTTGTGACTCTACCGCCAATCCCCAAATCTTGTGCCTGCTCTTGGGCCAGTGAACCCCATCTATATATATCAGCAAGCAAAGACCTTCTAAGGACACAACCCACAGATACCAGCTCTTCCTGGGGCTGCCAGAGGGATAGTCGATAATGCCCTTGAGCCAGTGGTGCCAGACAGAACAGTTTACTAACTCAACGGCACCATGGCTCAACCTCCCCCTCTCGAACCTGAACAAGCCTCCCTCAGAGCTAAGAACCTCTCATTCCACTGGAATGTTCAATCTGATTTATATGAACCTGTATGAGCTTCCCCTTTCCTGGGTCCCTGACCAAAAGATTGACAATGGATTGTGGACCTAGGAAAAAGCAGGGCAAGCTTCCCTAAGCATTTATCCGAGGAAGTCCGTCCAGGAACATTCCTGATGTAGACAAGATCCCCTACCTCCCCTTGAAAGGTGCGCTTGTTTCTACTACAGTGACAGACCTGACGATAAAGAGCCTTCCTGATATTTGTCCAAGCTCGCCCCCATTTCTTCCTAAGAACCTCCAGAGTGATAGATGAATGTAAAAGACCATTTGTCTCCCATAAATTGGAGAGTGGGGAATGCATGGGATATGCGAGCATTAGGCAAGCTGGTGTTTCTTGGGATGCTTCATGTCGCGTGGAGTTAAACGCTAAGTTTAACAAGGGCAAAGTGGTATCTCACTTCCTGGGTGATTTATGGTGGTAAATAACTAACTCGTGACTTCAAGTTGTGGTTAATCCTTTCGGCAAAGGAAGCCTGAAGATAATAAGGTGTGGTGGTAACATGTTTTATCCCATTGCCAAAACAGAATTGTCTAAACGACCTTGCCAGAAAGCCAGGAGCATTATCCGTAACAAATGCTTGCAGTGGCCTAAACCACCTAAATATACTAGCAAGATGGGAGATGGTGATAAGAGCGGTCACACCCCAGCTAGGTATCAACCAAACGAACCTGAAGTTGGCGCCACCACTATGAGAATATACGAATTGCCCTTTTTCATGGAAGTGGGCCCACGTAATCAACAAACAATTTATCCAACTGATGCTCTTCCCATTCCGATTGCAGTTACTTGGTTTTCCCTTCTTACAATCTCGGCATTCTTTGACTATACCTCTAATGTCTTTATAAAAAGTGTCAGCCAGATCAGCTGCTCCTTGACCTTCTCTAAGGGTTTATAAAGACCTAAATGCCCTCCTACTGGAGAGTCGTGTAAGACCGGAATAACTAAGGTTCATGGGAGACAAATTCAAGCTTCCCCAGACCTACTCCTGCAGTTACACAGAATGCCTTTCTTCAGAAAATAGTCATTGGATTCCTGTCCATCGAGTATTTGCTTCCCGAGGTCCCCCCCCCCCCCCCCCCCCCCCCACAACGGGTCTTCTTCTTGTTCAGTTTTCAAATTATTAAACAGTTTGGGTACCTCGGTACGAATCATACATACTAGGTGACTCTGGTGTTTCCCCATCAAGCTCGTGCTGTTGGAACATCCTGCTAAGGGTGTCAACACCTGATTATCAGATCCCTTAATGTGCCAAACCTTAAAATGGGAAGCCGAAATGTGGACCGCGCATCTTGCAATACGCCCTGTCTACCTAGGATGAGCTTGGACCCAACTAAGGGTTTGATTATCTGTTCTAGGTCATATTCACAATGTTAGAGATAGAACCAAAATTTTTCCAAGGCAAATAACACAACTAATGCTTCACACTCATATACCGCAGGAAGCAAATGCTAATGGAAGCCTGATATCTTGATCTTCATGTAAAAGAACTGCTGCCCCACCAGTAGTGCAATCA
This sequence comes from Schistocerca serialis cubense, assembly GCF_023864345.2. Classification (NCBI taxonomy): domain Eukaryota; kingdom Metazoa; phylum Arthropoda; class Insecta; order Orthoptera; family Acrididae; genus Schistocerca; species Schistocerca serialis. The sequence goes on from NC_064644.1 coordinate 182,297,137, forward strand.
TCAGTTTGGACCACAAATCTTTTCTTAAAGTCACGTGTGGCTAAAACCTGGGGGAGGGGGGGGGGGGGGGGGGGGCTGGCAATTGCAGTTTTGATTCCTTCAAAGGCTGCCTGCTGACTTTCAGCCCAAATGAATTTCTCATTATTTCTTTGTAAAAAATTTAACGGAGTTGCAAGTTGCGCAAAGTTGGGACAAATCTGTGGAAATAATTAGCCATCCCTACAAATCGGGCAACCTCCTTCTTATTTCGTGGCTGCAAAAAATTCCTCAACTCCGTAGTGTGTTCTTGATCAATGCTAATTCTGTCCCAGGCACCAAGTGACCCAGAAATGACACTTAGCCAAAGTTATCTTTGAGGGTTTCACAGTCATATCCGCATCTCTGAGCCTGGATTGTACCTTCTGGATGTGCACCAATTGCTTTTCAAAGGAGGCACTAAATATTACCACATCATCTAAATAATTGAAGACACAATTAAACTTTATATCACCTAAAATTTTATCCAGTGTTGTTGTGGTCTTCAGTCCAGAGACTGGTTTGATGCAGCTCTCCATGCTACTTTATCCTGTGCAAGCTTCTTCATCTCCCAGTACCTACTGCAACCTACATCCTTCTGAATCTGCTTAGTGTATTCATCACTTGGTCTCCCTCTATGATTTTTATCCTCCACGCTGCCCTCCAATACTAAATCTCATGTTGCCTCAGAACATGTCCTATCAACCGATCCCTTCTTGTAGTCAAGTTGTGAAACAAGTTCATTTTCTCCCCATTTCTGTTCAGTACCTCCTCATTAGTTATGTGATCTACCCACCTTATCTTGAGCATTCTTCTGTAGCACCACATTTCGAAAGCTTCTATTCCCTTCTTGTCTAAATTGTTTATCATCCACATTTCACTTCCATACATGGCTACACTCCGTACAAATACTTTCAGAAACGACTACCTGACAATTAAATCTATACTCGATGTTAACAAATTTCTCTTCTTCAGAAATGTTTTCCTTGACATTGCCAGTCCACATTTTATATCCTCTCTGCTTAGACCACCATCAATTATTTTGCTCCCCAAATAGTAAAACTCCTTTACTACTTTAAGTGTCTCATTTCCTAATCTAATTCCCTCAGCAACACCTGACTTAATTTGACTACATTCCATTATCCTCATTTTGCTTTTGTTGATGATCATCTTATATCCTCCTTTCAAGACACTGTCTATCCCGTTCAACTACTTTTCCAGGTCCTTTGCTGTCTCTGACAGAATTACAATGTCATTGGCGAATCTCAGATTTTTTTATTTTTTTCTCCATGGGTTTTAATTCCTACTCCGAATTTTTCTTTTGTTTCCTTTACTGCTTGCGCAACATACAGATTGAATAACATCTGGGATAGGCTACAACCCTGTCTCACTCCCTTCCCAACCACTGCTTCCCTTTCATGTCCCTCGACTCTTATAACTGCTATCTGGTTTCTGTACAAATTGTAAATAGCATTTCGCTCCCCATATTTTACCCCTGTTATCTTCGCAATTTGAAAGAGAGTAGTACAGTCAACATTGTGAGAAGATTTCTCTAAATATACAAGTGCGCTAGAAATGTGTGTTTGCCTTTCCTTAATCTATCTTCTAAGATAAGTTGTAGAGTTAGTACTGTCTCGCATCTTCAAACATTTCTACAGAATCCAAACTGATGTTCCCTGAGGTTGGCGTCTACCAGTTTTTCCATTTGTCTGTAAAGATTTCACGCTAGTATTTCACAGCTGTGACTTATTAAACTGATAGTTCGGTAATTTTCACATCTGTCGACACCTGCTTTCTTTGGGATTGGAATTATTATATTCTTCTTGAAGTCTGAGGGTATTTCACCTGTCTCATACGTCTTGCTCACCAGATGGTAGAGTTTTGTCAGGGCTGGCTCTCCCAAGGCTATCAGTAGTTCTAATGGAATTTTGTCTACTGCCGGGGCTTTGTTTTGACTTGGGCCTTTCAGTGCTCCATCAAACTCTTCACGCAGTATCATATCTCCCATTTGATCTTCATCTACGTCCTCTTCCCGTTCCATAATTTTGTCCTCAAGTACATCACCCTTGTATAGACCCTCTATATACTCCTTCCACCTTTCTGCTTTCCCTTCTTTGCATAGAACTGGGTTTCCATCTGAGCTCTTGATATTCATACAAGTGGTTCTCTTTTCTCCAAAGGTCTCTTTAATTTTCCTGTAGGCAGTATCTATCTTACCCCTAGTGATATATGCCTCTACATACTTACATTTGTCCTCTAGCCATCCCTGCTTAGCCATTTTACACTTCCTGTCGATCCCATTTTTGAGATGTTTGTATTCCTTTTTGCCTGCTTAATTTACTGCATTTTTATATTTTCTCCTTTCATCAGTTAAATTCAATATATCTTCTGTTACCCAAGGATTTCTACTAGCCCTTGTCTTTTTACCTACTTGATCTTCTGCTGCCTTCACTATTTACCCAATAAACAGGATAATACTGCTGCACAGGTTGACAAACCAAATGGAACCTGGCTTAACTCATATAAATCCCAATCTGTGGCGAAGGCAGTGAGATACTTGGATTCCTGTGTTAAGGGTATCTGATAATAAGCCTGATTAAGATCTCGGACCTTAAGCCAAGATGATCCAGAAAACCAGGTGAAACAGTTGCGGAGATCAGGCAATGGCATCAGTTCCAAAATCACCTTTTTATTGAGAAGCCTGCAATCAACCACAGGTCAGAAATCCTGCCCCTAACCTAGGTACTAAGAAAATGGGGGAAGCATGGCAGGGAGTGGATGGTCTTATGACTTTGTCTTTTAACAAGCCCTCAATTTTGTGCCACAATATCTTTATCTTAGATGGTGACAAGCGATATGGAGACTGGCGAACCAGCATGTCATCCATGACACAAATATGATATCTAATGACGTCTGTGACTCTCAACCTGTCACAAAGTATGTCAGGAAATTCCACCAAAAGTTCACGTAACTGTTTCTCTTGCTGATTAGAGAGGTGGTCTATCCAAAGCATGCACCTGTTACTATTGGTGTCATGACCCATCTCCACATGAGCACATGAACAATAGGCTATTTGTATGTTGGGGGAAAATTTGAAATAAAAATAAAAAACCCGGGTACCAAAATCTAACACTATACCAGTCTTACAGGTGAAATCATGCCCTAGAATTAAGTCAGGCACCAGTCCCTTAACTAATAAAAACTTGACAGGCCATGAAAATTCACACACAGAAAGATTTCACCGCACTACCCCACACAGAAGTAACTCTTGGCCACTGGCCGCCTGACATCTATCAATTGGCAGACATACTGGAGATAATCTACATAAGTGTCCATATTCAGTAAACCACTCGTAATTAAGGAGGGACACAGAGCTGCCTGAATCTAGTAACCCACACAATGATTCATGCCCTATAGCCGCACAAACAAATGGTAAGGTATGTGTGGTGGCTGCCTGCATATGAGTACACCACCCCTGTTTCAGAGGATGTGAACCCGCTCCCGCCTAGCATCAGTTCTCAGCGCAAGGTGCCCTTGGAACTGGGCATCTTCGTACCAAATTGTCATGTGCGTCGCATCTAGGACAAGCCCCTGATTCTATTGACCCGCATGCTCTACCTATTTTTGATGTCCTCCCATTAACTCATTTCGCTGGTTGTCGGCAAAAGACAAGTTCATAACAGAGTTAGCAAGATTCTCTAACTCGCGTAGAGTGACCGTATGAGGAAAGAGTGTGATCCAAGACCTATCTTCAGGCCGAATACCTTCCAAGCCATTAGCAACTAAATTCGAATCAGGAACATCCATATGTAGTGCTAATACTGCCTCAAGAACCCACTCTACATATTCAAACAACAATTTGTCGGAGCCCTGCATGTGCTAATAACATCTACACTCTAGCTTTTGGCACATACGGTCTGATAACTTGACCTCTACGACCGATTGCCTCAGTTGCCCACTCGTCTTACCCTGCTGTAAGGTTTTGAATAGCAGATTACGTAAGCTAGAGTGTGATAAAAACTACATGATGGGGGATCCTTAATGCATAAGCATGCAACTCAAACTTAACTAGCAGCCACAATACCTGTTGTATATTTTCTATGGTTTCAATTGACAGTTCCTGAATACTAGTAAAGATACGTCGTTGGGTTAGGGAGGTGGGCAAAATATTCCCCAGACCGATCACGTAGGCCTTGGGGGACTGATCACCTTCAGCTATTGGATTGTCAGAAACACATTCTGTGTTATTTGTATCAGCCCCACTTCCTAATTCAAAAGCTGCAGTTTGGATTTGCAGATCAAAAGAACTGACTGGCCAGGGCTGATTTCTAAAATTTTAAGATCCTTTATTCTATTGCCCAGGTGGACTAATTGTGCATGAATGCGCTTCACCTGCCTAACGGTTGGTTGATTATTTTGTAGAAAGGAGAGCTTTTCTTGTAACTGATTTAATGCTACCATGACAGTCTGTAAATTTTGGCTCACCTTGCCGACTGTGCTGACAGAAATGGATAGTGGTGTTGACAGCGCTGCCCGTACATAGCCTGGCTGCCAGCTCCCCCACCATACCGTGAACATTTTGTTGCCTAATGCTCAGTTCATACTTGAACTGATCCTGTTTTAGGTACGAAATACTGGAAAACTGATGTAGATCCATGGTGTGATTGTGGACAAAAGAGAATAATTAGACTATGTCCCAAAAGAATAAAGTACAAAATTTAGACTGAAGTAGGTTGTGTGAAATGAAACTCCTGACAACCTCCACTGACAGGTCAAAAACCACGGTCTGCTACCAATGATACATGGTACTTACTGGAATTAAGGATAATGTGGAAGGGAGGAACCACCAATATAACTTTCTTTTCACACAACCTGTTCATTTAACAATATAAAACCATAACATTTTCTTTAACAAAATGAACAAATTTGCAAAATTCTTTTGACTTTAAACCTTAAATTGAATAAGCTTTTGCAAAAGAAAACTGAAGTGCTGTATTGCAAACCAGCAAACAATATGACAATGATTACAAGACAGCCGGACCAGCAGCCCACCCGTTATCGGATGAAACCGCGGTGTTTACTACCGCACTGGACACAGTCTGTCTTATTAAATGCTCTTCTGCAACACATGAGAACTATACAAGCGTCATTGATGAAAAGAGTGACTCGATTACTCAAAACAGATGACATAACTTTTAATTTGAAAACTCTTTGTCGAAAGGCTTGGGGTTAAGATGGGCACCTGTGCTTAATGGTTAAAAAGATTAGGAAACAACATGACAATGATAAGGCTTACTTCAAAGCAACCAACCTCTTAATTTCAATTGACAGCCGAGGTGCGATTTGATCCCGTCCCGTCCCTTCCGACAATTCTATTTTGACTAAAGCCCTGGTGACAGTTGGCTGTTAACATTTTCAAAGTTAAACTGATCATCAGTTATTAAGACCATTCTATAGGAATGTCTTAAAACATTGCCTTTGAACACTTATTACAAGAGAACTCACTCATAATATCCAGCTAAAATACACCAATAATAACCCGGTCTTTCAAACACAGTAACGAACAGCTTAGTACAGCAGGTTGTTCAGAATGAGTGAGAAATGCAATTGCAATCAAAGAATTGGACTGGTTAACATCCAAATCTAACCACAAAGCCCCTCTTTTGTTTAACGGTAACCTGTGCCTTAGTACAATTATTCCGGCTGTATTTATGACCAAGAGCTGATTCATTAGAACACTAATGATCGGGTACAAACCAGAAAGGAAAGGCAATATAATCACGGGACAGATTTTCAGATGGCAACTATTTTCTTAGTACAATACTATGGTCTATATTTACGACTGAATAGCCAACCAAGTAAAACCCTGAGGGTCGGGTACAAACCAGAAAATAATGAGGGCAAGTAGATAATGACACTAATCACCACAAGGGTTACAGAATGTTACCCCCCTTTATCAGCAAGCAGTTCCATGAATCCATGGTGTGTCGCAGCAGTTACTGAGTGGTGCTGATGAAACCCAGGTAGAAGAGGGCAGCCAGGCCACAAGCAGTCGCCTGAAATGAATGTTCAATGTCGGCCTGTTGCTTGTAGTTGATGCCGACCCCGTTGAAGTACTCCAGTATTTTCGCTGTGTGCAGGGCCGCCTTGCACAGCTCGTGGCTTCAACCGCTCGGACCTCATGACCGCCTCTTGTTGCGATGCTACTGCCAATCCCCAAACTTAGTGCCTCCTCTCGGGCCAGCGAGCCCCGTATATATATCAGCAAGCAAAGAGCTTCTAAGGACACAACCCACAGGTACCAACTCTTCCTCATAGGTATTGGTTATGGGGCTGCAAGAGGGATAGTCAATACTACACCAGAGCCAGTGGCACTAGACATAACAGTCTACTAACTCAGTGACGTCACAGCAGCTCACTGTGTGTGTGTGTGTGTGTGTGTGTGTGTGTGTGTGTGTGTTGTCTTAAGAAAGGGAGAGAACTGATTCCCATTACCAGTGTTATCAGTTATTGATTAATGTCTTCTTGTCCCTATATAATTGTCAGTTTAGGCTGACTGTTCTGTTGAAATAAAACTGAAGTAATTTTGTCAAACATTTATCCGCTACTGTTTTCTTAGGTGCAGTTCACATTGAGGCGATGCAGTTCATAGTAAGAAAGGTCGCATGACCTGACACTTATCAGTGCAACACTCGCATTCCCACTGAGAGGATACAAGATGTGATGTGATATGATACATGATGTAACCTGCATCACGACAACAAGAAGATAGCACAAATGACATTTCTGGCTCAGTTGCAGTCATAAACACTTCTGGAGAGGACGTTACTGTGGCCTATCAATGTTTAAAGCTCAATTTGTATATCAGCGATTATTGTTCCAGAACCTTAAATAGGGTTTCCTCCATTTCAGTTTCAAATGAAGTAGCTTTTAGAATATGATTAACATTTTACAATCATCTTCCAAAGCCATAGGTTTATTATGTGAGTAAGAAACTGCAACAATGAAGATAATGAGTTAAAAATTATGGTACAAATTCCACAGCAAATTTGTATCTCTTTCTTTCATTTCCACTGCTATCTACCTTCATGTCAAGCTGGTCACATCTACCCTCAAACACGATTTCATAGTGTTATCCCACAGACAAGGGCTTTTCTCAACAAGCTGGTTGAAAGATGGCAGCTTCAAACAGTTGTCTTGTGTGAACAACATGTTGACTATATGCAGCACAGAAAGGCAGGCACAGGTCAAGATGTCTTTCTAGATTGAAAGCACATGTGCCAGTGAATACTTTGGTTTGTATTGGCAGCAACAGGAGAGAGCTCCACATAGTGTGGCACGCGGTTGTAGCATCAAGCATGCTGTTTCATAGCTAATTGTGGCCAAAGACAAAATGTATCACATATTTACTCAAGACGGGAAAGAGATCCAGCTTTCCCTTGGGCACAACCGGGAGAAAACCGGGAAAACCCCGGGAATATTTTAGAATTCCGGGAATTTTTCATTGTTTTCAGTTAAATTTTTGTAATTTTGACTAGTAAGAACCAATACTCTAACAAAGAATATTACTGTATGCCGCTACTGCAGAATAATACTTCAGGAATAAAACATGAACGAGTGAAAAAACGAAAATAAAACTTAGACTGCAAAGTAAATGTGGCATATACATCGACAAAACAAAGTGCTTATACAAGGGTATGCCAACAGCAAAATTTGTCAAAGGCTTTAGGAAGAATATGCAATGATTCTTAACAACAAATTGCCTCTGATGAGCGTGACGTCACAACTTTTTACATTAGATTCGTTTTAGCAGTTACAAGTGGAATCGGGCGCATGCGCAGTTGAGTAGTACCTTCTCCCGCTTCTGGCTACAGAAATGTGGCTGTTGGCTGTGTAAGCAGCTGCAGGTTCGAATGTCTTTTTTCTTTTATGACCTAATGTAAGGTTTTTTAATTTTTTACACTTACGAACATACGGCTCCCTAGACATCGTAGCTGCGCAAGCGTGGTGACGCCTGTCATCTGGCGCTCTCTGGCAACTGCAGAAACGAACCTATTTCTAACAAGTGGCGGGAAAATATTCTGAATGGTGGTTTGAAAAGCGTTATTATCAAAGAAAATTTCCTTTTACGCAAGTTGAACTTCGTACGAGAATGTACGATGAATTTCTTACATCAAAGAGCGTTTGACTCTCATTTAAAAATTAACTCTTCGATGACAAGCCATTTAGATGAATTTCGAGCCCAGAAGATCAGACATTTATATCGTTATTAAAAATTTTAATGGCACATTTGTGTGATATATCTTAAATAGTAATACGCGCATAAAAGACCGACATTATATGTCAAAGCTTAGCTTCTCTTCCAGCGTATTAATCTTATAGACCAATATTATAAGTGAAAGCTTTACTTTTCTTGTAGCAACACTATGTATATTAATTTAAACCATTAACTTTTTCTGTTTGTGTGTTCGCGCTGCTTAACAGTGATGTTGCTTTGGCTGACTTCATCACATGTCATAAGCTCTGAATACCTGGTATCATCGGCTGGCGAAAATCATGTGACATAAACTGTGACTGGCTTACAAAAGCGCATCGCAATCTCGATTTTAGTGCTTCAGAAAGTAACATGCACTGTTTGGTGGAATTCGAATTTATCCTTTCGTAATACAAAAATATGTAGCGTATATGTTGCTGCACATCAAAGATCTTTCCAAAACGTTTTTTTCCCCCTGTGTTTGTTTTCCAAAGCGCCAGGAAATTCTACGCCCGTGTATAAAGCCACAACCATTCAAAGGATGGATAAGTTATACAGTTCCGAGAGAAAATGTACTGTCAGTTAACAGGGAAAAACTATGTTTTCGTCTGGAAGAAAATGTATTTTTAACCGGGAAATCCGAGAGAAATCCGGGAATTTTTTTTTCTTTGTCTGCGTATACACCCTGGAAAAGCAATTTGGATACTTTAGCTACATTTCTTCTGCAGCAATGTATGCCATAAAATGCATCAACAACGAATGCCAGTGACTATATTTTTCTCTGCAAACTTTTCAAAGTATGCGTGGTGCTGTATTTTACATTGAAGTATCAAATTAACTACTGGCAGTAAGGAGAAGAAAACACAGTTCATTGTGATGTGTGGCTATAAGATGCTGAAAGATAATATTTTTTTTACTGACTATTTTGCTCAAAATTGAATGTGAGAGACTGCTTAGCAGAGAACACATGATCCCAAACCAATGATTTTTATTTTTTCGTCCAAAAAGTATTAGCTCTAACACAACCTAACTACAGAGGTGGATGTAGCTTTGCTTCATCTACATAATTTTTTTTTTTTTTGGCAAAGCAGATAACTTTTAAAGTTCACTCCCTGTTTATTATACAGTATTAATGGCAGGGAGCGATCAGCACTCTGAGTTGAGTTGCACCAGGTGACACAGTAGAGATACGTATTGGTTTCATATTGCTGTCATTCCAGACCGAACCAGTTCAGTTGCTTCCACTATGTTTCCGTATACTCTGCCAGCACATGTTGCTTTAGTGTTGTAGCACATATTGTATCGCCTCAGTTTTAAAACTATTCTGTGAACCTACGTAGGTCAAACTTAGTGTTGTAAGTAGTATTTCACACAGAGAAGGATGGATGTCAGATAAATTTGATAATATTTTTGCTTTACTTTTGAGTAAATAATAGCACTGTTTATATTAATTATGGTGTTATTTGCTGCATCAGGTTTGACTGTCCTCGTGAGTGGCCTGACTTGGTGCCAGTACTTCTATCTGAAGCTAAGAGTCAAGTGCCTATTGTCCAGCAACGTTCTCTTCTTTACTTGCATCATGTTATAAAGTCACTTTCCTCAAAACGATTAGCTGGTGACCGCAGACTTTTTCAAGAACTTACAGGAAATGTGTTTGGTTTTGTTTTACATCTTTGGAACACACATCTAGAGCAGTTTTTACAAGAGGTATGTGCATGAAAAAATTGGTACATTACAGTTTTTTTTTTTTTTTTTTTTTAGCATATCTGTGATTCATGTACACATTCATACATTATAGTGGACATTTATGTTTTGCCCCAAGATAGTATGTGCCTCATGAAGAATCTTATAAGGAAAATTGTCACACCATAATTATGCAAGGACAGAGCTTCAAAAACAAAAAAAATAGTGTAAACACAAATAATAATAATAATAATAATAATAGTGGAACTAGTAGTAGTAGTAGTATGAGCTATCTCCATTACTTTCCAGCTATGCCCTTCAGAAAGTGATACAGAAATAGCACAACAGAAATCAATCCTCAGAATTGATCAGCCAATCATGTCAGGCCTATGCAAGTTATCTGTAGACTGCCTTGCATTTACAGGCAGTTCAGCAGTCTTAATTTACAACATTTTATGTGTCCAAAATCAGATTGGACTCTTGGAAGAAACTGCAGAAAAAGTTGTTCTTCAGGTATCTTTTGAAAAGAGCGATTAGATGTCAAAAGAGGAAACTGCATACTGACTTATCCAAAATATCTACAAGAAGACATGTCTCAAAGCACACAAAATATTACAATACAGTAATTAAATGATAATTCCTCTGTGGATGAGAAACACTAATTTGGACAGGAAAACAGACATTGAAAACATTGAGGAAAAGGTGCACAAAATCGTAAGAGAAGTACTAGGCCCAAAATTTGTAGACGATCAATACATAAATACCCAAAGTTTCTTTAGAAAATGCAGGGTATGACTGTATAGACCCATTAAAAGAATGAACCCTGACAGACTTACAAAACAAATAGCCGAATTCTTTGACAATAGGAGTAAAGCCAAAATACACGATGAAATGAATTGGCAGGATAAAAACTGATCTGAAATTGTAGGAATTATACCAGGTGATGTCTAAAACCACAAAATCTTCAGATCCAAAATCACAAATGGCAAGTAGACCAAGAGGAAAAACCAAAGAAGACTAGAGCAACATGGTCTGAAGAAAGAAAGGAGGAAACCCAATGGAATAGAATGAAAGAAATGTGGACACGAAGACAACTGTCCACCTGTAAGTACTTAATTTTGGGCTTTTTTGCTAATAATAAAATAATATAATAATAAAGTCCTGGGCAGAATATGGATAAAGAAAGGAATGAAGGTAAACTCATGATACATTTGAGTCATTGAGAGGTTGGTCCACGCAAAATGACACTAAAAATGTTGCTAAGCATTTGGATGATGTCCTTCAGGTAACTAGTACAGAATACACACATGCCTAGCTAGTTCAGCTAAAATGTACTGACAAGGAGCTCGACTGGCATGAGGGATTGTATTGTATGGAGTGGGCGAGAGAGAAAGGAGACAGGAAGGACTGGTTGGAGGTGAGAGGGGGTTGACAGTTGGGAAAGAGAAGCAGAAAGTACTTGGATATGAATAGAAGTAACAAATGGTGCATTTGTACTAAAATATATATACAATCAAATTTTAATAAATGATTTTGGTGTTTGTTTGCTCTCAAAAGAAACAGAAAAAAGTATTTATGAACCACTACTAATTGTACAGCAACTAATTCATATGTTATTTGTGATATTTAGTTACCTGTACCGCACATTTCTCTTAACGATTTTCAAAGCTGTTCTCTGTTTTGTACAGAATAGCTATAGCTACAAAATTAATCTCCTCTATCTAAAATCTTGAAATACTGTCTGTCTGCTTTTCTTTACATACGGGGAGTATTGTTGTTCTTACATAAAAATAAACATACATTTATCAAACAATAGAAATGCCAGATAGGAATATCAATAATGTAGGAAAAGACACCATAAAGAAGACACGTCAAGTTGCAGTCAGTCACAGTTAAGAGAGACTCATTGTAGCTTTCGGCCACAGCCTTCATCAGTAAAACACACACACACACACACACACACACACACACACACACACACACACACACACACAAACGACAAAGGCTGTGGCCCAAAACTATATGTGAGTGTCTTTTAATTGTGCCTGTCTGCAACTTGATGTGTGTTCTTTATGGTAAGTACCAATCTGTCTTTTCCTACATTGTTGTAAACATACACTTAACTCTTTCCATTTCGACCACAACTACAGCACTTGCCACAGAGATAATTTTAAACTACCAACTGTTACAACTCTATTTCAAAACATCAGAGTATATGCGATTAAAAATTTACGGTGAAATAAAAGGCAGTAATATACACTCCTGGAAATTGAAATAAGAACACCGTGAATTCATTGTCCCAGGAAGAGGAAACTTTATTGACACATTCCTGGGGTCAGATACATCACATGATCACACTGACAGAACCACAGGCACATACACACAGGCAACAGAGCATGCACAATGTCGGCACTAGTACAGTGTATATCCACATTTCGCAGCAATGCAGGCTGCTATTCTCCCATGGAGACGATCGTAGAGATGCTGGATGTAGTCCTGTGGAACGGCTTGCCATGCCATTTCCACCTGGCGCCTCAGTTGGACCAGCGTCCGTGCTGGACGTGCAGACCGCGTGAGACGACGCTTCATCCAGTCCCAAACATGCTCAATGGGGGACAGATCCGGAGATCTTGCTGGCCAGGGTAGTTGACTTACACCTTCTAGAGCACGTTGGGTGGCACGGGATACATGCGGACGTGCATTGTCCTGTTGGAACAGCAAGTTCCCTTGCCGGTCTAGGAATGGTAGAACGATGGGTTCGATGACGGTTTGGATGTACCGTGCACTATTCAGTGTCCCCTCGACGATCACCAGTGGTGTATGGCCAGTGTAGGAGATCGCTCCCCACACCATGATGCCGGGTGTTGGCCCTGTGTGCCTCAGTCGTATGCAGTCCTGATTGTGGCGCTCACCTGCACGGCGCCAAACACGCATACGACCATCATTGGCACCAAGGCAGAAGCGACTCTCATCGCTGAAGACGACACGTCTCCATTCGTCCCTCCATTCACGCCTGTCGCGACACCACTGGAGGCGGGCTGCACGATGTTGGGGCGTGAGCGGAAGACGGCCTAACGGTGTGCGGGACCGTAGCCCAGCTTCATGGAGACGGTTGCGAATGGTCCTCGCCGATACCCCAGGAGCAACAGTGTCCCTAATTTGCTGGGAAGTGGCGGTGCGGTCCCCTACGGCACTGCGTAGGATCCTACGGTCTTGGCGTGCATCCGTGCGTCGCTGCAGTCCGGTCCCAGGTCGACGGGCACGTGCACCTTCCGCCGACCACTGGCGACAACATCGATGTACTGTGGAGACCTCACGCCCCACGTGTTGAGCAATTTGGCGGTACGTCCACCCGGCCTCCCGCATGCCCACTATACGCCCTCGCTCAAAGTCCGTCAACTGCACATACGGTTCACGTCCACGCTGTCGCGGCATGCTACCAGTGTTAAAGACTGCGATGGAGCTCCGTATGCCACGGCAAACTGGCTGACACTGACGGCGGCGGTGCACAAATGCTGCGCAGCTAGCGCCATTCGACGGCCAACACCGCGGTTCCTGGTGTGTCCGCTGTGCCGTGCGTGTGATCATTGCTTGTACAGCCCTCTCGCAGTGTCCGGAGCAAGTATGGTGGGTCTGACACACCGGTGTCAATGTGTTCTTTTTTCCATTTCCAGGAGTGTATTTAACATGAGTTAGGTTCACTGGAAAGATGACTGTATACCCATCTGGGTAAAAGTGTTACTGTTTTGTTGAAGAACTTCTTAAGGACAGTTTTACAGTTTGAACAGGGAAATCATACATTTACTTTTGTATACTGGAAACAACAGAATGTAATTGTGTAGCTGTACCCCAGAAATATATAAAAAATAATGTAAAAATCCCAATATGTCTTTAGTATATTAAATCAACAAAGATTCGAAATTATGTGTTATGCGATAAATAAATCTTTCTACCTATCTACCACCCTCGCTTCCCTTTGATATTCAGAGTTTCAAAACAACATTGGAAAATTGTTTATTGTGATGCCTGTTTTGTGCACTGCTTGTTCTCCATCAGTGGTAAAATAATAAAAATTCATAGTAGGCAAACCTCTTTTGAACCAGTTTGGAAATACTTTCGTATGATTCCACTAAGACTGGATGTGTGTTTTGCAGATGGGTTAGATTATTATCTAGTGAAACTTGAAATGCTGGCCATCCCACATAAAAATTATTACCATTCCTATTCTCACTCTTGGCATGGGTAGTTGGCCATCCAGCACAATAAAATTCACTTTTGGTAATAGTTCTGGGGTTCTGGCAAATATCGACATTTTATAGCAATGTAGGAGTAAAATCTCATCTTTACCATTCAGATACTTGTAGTTATGTGTGACTTGACAAAGTCTGTAGAAGAATGCGTCCCAGATGTAACCTCCAAATTTTTTTTTTATAATTCATAAGGGACATGATTGGTACATAGTAAAGACTGATCTTGCAAAACAAGGAGATTCTGTTAACTGTTCATTATATGTTATGCAACACACCTTTTCAGGCCATAAAGTGGTGCCAACTACTTAAATATTCATATGCAGTACAGAAGCAGAAAACTTGCTGCTGACAATTCTGATATGTAATAAAACAAGTTTTGCCATCTGAAGATGGGCGTAATAGATCAGACCAGTCTTGGCAGTGAAATAAAAATATTTGTGGTTGGTTGTGATCTCCAACAACATTAGCTAGGTTCTTTCGTTATTCCTCTGTTTGTGCATTAAACCTTAGTAGGTGTCGTTCTTACCATCTATGGATGTTTTATTTCAAATTTGGTATAACCATAAATTCTTTATTTTCAGGCATCACAGGGGAAAGAGGATATGCTAAATGCTTTAGAAAAAGCCCTATTCTGTCTCCGAATTTTACGTAAACTAGCATTGTATGGATTCAAGAAGCCTCATGAATCGTCTGAATGTTTCCTCTTTCTCAACATGGTGTTTGACAGGGCCAAAACTATGCTGGAATGTCGTAAGTAAAACCCTTTTCTGTCTTAATATGTTACAAGCAGCTTTCCACTTTTGGTGCTGGGTGAGAATGGTGAATCACCACATGAAGTCATGTAGATTGCACTTGAAACTGAAGTAGTTTGTAGGCCTTTTTCATTGAAATATTATAAAATGATTTGATACTTCTTTGCTTTTTTCCTTTTGTTTTCATCCAATCATTTCAGCTGTCTTCCTTGCTACCTCCTGTGATCTACATCCATATGACAATGTAACTAAGTATTTGCTTCTTACATACAAGTTACTATAAATTGTAGTATATCAGTTTCATTATTTTTAATTACACATTATCTTCATTTTTATCCCACAGGAAAGACGCTGCTGCAGAAAAGGATAGGCCCTGTTGAAACAGTAGAAAAATTCATTATTCATCTCTCTAAAGTTCTGATGTCAGTTCTAGAACACCATCCATTTTCTTATGTTGAACTTATTCGACCCTCTTTGGAGCTTTGTGTATATTATGCCTTTACACCAGCTGGTGAACCTTTACTGTTTGAAAGGTTTCTTATACATTGCCTGAATATAATAAAGGGTATTCTCATGTGTGCTGAGTACAAACCTGCAAAAATAGAGGAAGGTAAGTGTTTAGTGTTGTCTCAAGTACTTTATTCTTAAATTTCTTGAATTATGTTCACTGTTCATTGGTTAACTGTTGTATTTGATAGGCTTTGCATACTGTTACTTTCAGAACAGGTTTTTGTGTCTGTGCGTGTGGGGGGGGGGGGGGGGGGGGGGGCAAATCCTATTGCATATTTCATGTGGAGAATATGTACACATTTACAAAAGAGGTAAATGCAAGGAACAGGCACAGAGGTAATATGAGAAGTGATAAGAGATTTGTATAAAGGAAAATGGTGAAGCATTGAGAGTAAGAGTAAAGATTATCTAATTTGGAGTCGAAAAGTAACGGTAATATGAGGCTGGTAGGGGTTCAGTAGAAGGAAATGGGATGTGGACACCACAGAGGGTCTCGAGGAACATTAATAGGGACTGAGACTCTGTGACATAACAAGCTATGTGGAGCATGGAAGGGTGTGCATAACATCCCATGTGTGTGATGTCAATATTGTGACTTAAGATGTCACTGAAACGGTTTGAATAAAGAGACCAGCCAGGTACCGCAGGAGGCCACAAGGTCCATACATATTGGAGATAACTGTGTGGTGAGCACAGGATTTATTTATTTTTTTAATTTTATTTATTTATTTATTTTTTTTATTTTTTTTCCTTCCAATGGCAAGTACGAGTGTACCAATGGAATTTTATATTTAACATTGAGGATGGAAGAAAGTCACCAATTTGAGAATTTGTATGGATCATCACCAATGACAGTTGAGCTATGATAAAACAAAGTACACCATTAAAAGAAAATTTCAAGCACGTATTAGTAGTGCAAATGGCTAATTAATGCAGGAAGAATCTACAAGCTATTTTTATTTTAAGATGTATAATTGGGTATTTTAATAAAAAGTGGTGAATATCTGAATGTCTGGTAAACAAAAATTGTTACTGTGACCAGTGGAATGTCCGATGTATAGTGTTTCTTAAGTGCTATTGAAGTATGTTGCTATGTCTGTGAAGCACTAATGTAATGGAGCTACAGAAGCAGTCCACTGCTGCTGAATTTTTGTTTATTAATTTATAAGTAATAAAAAATACACATGCAGTAGCATGCAATAAGATTAATCTTTACATTTATAAATTTATATTGGTTTGCTATAATTATTGACACTAGAAACCTTATAAAGATAATTATTTTAATTAAGGTGAAACAGTGTCAGGTAGGTAAATTCGAAATGCATCACAGCAGACATATGAAAACTCATTTCAGAATATCATATTTTGTATCTGTCTACTGTTAACTATAAACAAATTTATTGTGTTGCTAACTGAGAATTCCTGCTTAAGCAATTACTAAAATGCTGATAGAGCAAGAATATTTCCAAGAAGAGGTGCCTTTCACTTCATGCTTTTTATTCTGTCAATACCAACCTATTTCACACTACCATTCCTTTCCCTCCGCTTCATCTCATACTAATTATTTATACTGTTCCTGCTTCGTATACCTTTCCCTCATTGCTCAGTCCCCCAATCTGCTTTGCAGTCACATTTTTAGTAATTCCCCATTAGAACAGGGTTACAAATATGTTGTTTGGAAGTGTTCCTCTTCTGCCCTTACGAGGTGCATTCAAGTTCTAAGGCCTCCGATTTTTTTTTCTCCGGACTGGAAAGAGATAGAAATATGCGCATTGTTTTAAAATGAGCCCGCGTTCATTTTCAATACGTCCCAGAGATGGCAGCACGGTACGGCAGATGGAATTTTACCGCCAGCGGCGAGAATGAGAACTGTTTT
The DNA here is from genome assembly GCF_023864345.2 of Schistocerca serialis cubense. Taxonomy (NCBI): domain Eukaryota; kingdom Metazoa; phylum Arthropoda; class Insecta; order Orthoptera; family Acrididae; genus Schistocerca; species Schistocerca serialis. Next base: position 182,314,477 of record NC_064644.1, read on the forward strand.
AAATACTTAAAATGGATGACGTTTTCCTTACTAGAACAGCGTGCAGTCATTCGTTTTCTGAATTTACGTGGTGTGAAACCGATTGAAATTCATCGGCAGTTGAAGGAGACATGTGGTGATAGAGTTATTGATGTGTCGAAAGTGCGTTCGTGGGTGCGACAGTTTAATGAAGGCAGAACATCGTGTGACAACAAACCGAAACAACCTCGGGCTCGCACAAGCCGGTCTGATGACATGATCGAGAAAGTGGAGAGAATTGTTTTGGGGGATTGCCGAATGACTGTTGAACAGATCGCCTCCAGAGTTGGCATTTCTGTGAGTTCTGCGTTCTAAAGGGCACTACGGTAACAGGTGCATCCTACGAAAATGTTTTGAAGAACAAATTCCTTCCTGCACTGCAACAAAAACGTCCGGGAAGGGCTGCACGTGTGCTGCTTCACCAAGACAACGCACCCGCACATCGAGCTAACGTTACGCAACAGTTTCTTCGTGATAACAACTTTGAAGTGATTCCTCATGCTCCCTGCTCACCTGACCTGGCTCCTAGTGACTTTTGGCTTTTTCCAACAATGAAAGACACACTCCGTGGCCGCACATTCACCAGCCATGCTGCTATTGCCTCAGCGATTTTCCAGTGGTCAAATAGACTCCTAAAGAAGCCTTCGCCGCTGCGGTGGAATCATGGCATCAGCGTTGTGAAAAATGTGTACGTCTGCAGGGCAATTAAGTCGAGAAGTAACGCCAGTTTCAAAGATTTCGGGTGAGTAGTTAATTAGAAAAAAAAATCGGAGGCCTTAGAACTTGAATGCACCTCGTAATACTGCTGCAGTGTATATAAGCTGGTGATCGTTTTTACGAAGATTTATTATACCTGTAGATTATCAGAAGTGTGTGACCACTTATGACTTCCACAATACTACAATAAACAGTTACGTTAGTTAACTCTACAGGCCAATATTTGCTCTCTGCTTGTTACTAAAGAAATACATAATTATTAATTGCTAGTGCATTGAACTATTATTGCTTGTTTACATAATGTAACAGGATCTCAGTTACCACTTTCATCCCACCAGATACTTATCTGTATCCTTAATGGGTTAAATAGCACAGTAAACTCGAATAACTGCTTCACAGTGAGGACTTACACAGTCAATCGTTTTGCAACACAATAGTAAAATATGACATTTAAACAAATGTATTTGAAGTGTAAAGAACAACAAATGAAACTTGTGTTGGGTGTTTACCACACTTCATTAGTTAAGGTGCCAAATGACGCAATATGAACAACGGAGAGAAGATTGTATGAACAGTCCAAGACATCTTCAACCTTCCATCAGGCACTGAGTTTCAACGGGATCAGTGCATTTTATCAGATTGATCAGATTACTTATTTGCATGCTTTTTAAATTAAATTTCATTGATTAAACATGTTATAAATGATACATATCAGTACAGAAAGACAACAGTCACATAAGATCATAGCAACAACAGAAATAAAAATCATTACATTGTCTCATCATCACTGCAGAGCAGTGATAAAAAAAATGGTTGATTTTTCTGTAGTCAAAGCGAGAAGTTTCCATGTACATCAACCAGATTGGCTTTTGACAAATTTTGCAACAATATTCTACAAGTATTTTCTTTACTGTGCAAGTATTACACCTTTTCTGCTGGACCCCAGTTCTACCTTCTTCTTCTTCTAGAATATTTATGAAGTAGTTCACTTATCCAGTGTTCATTTACAGGCTTTCTTGAAGCCAAAAAGTTAACTGTGGGCCGCCCTTCCTTTACTGGTGCCAATCTCTTGCTTGCTATTCCTCCTCATCCTGGAAGGAAGAAAGATTTTCCTTCCTAACCCTTTTATCAAACCAATAGTGGTTTGCCATCATGTTTTGACCTAACTGATAAATGTATTCACGCATTCATAGATCATCATCAGATGACTTGTCACTCGCCTGATATAATACTGTAGTTGCAACAGCATAAATCTCCAAATTATACAGGCAAAATAGCTGAGCCTCCAGAAGAGCATATATCTTAATGATATATTAGTTTGGTTTTGTAGTTATGTATTAGCAAAAGCAGCATCTTCCATACAATCATTCCAGTTTTTCATCTGCTGTAATATTTTCTCTGAAAGAAAAGTACTTTTGACAGTTCTATACAAATATAGAAAATATTTCCCAAATTGTTGGATATTGTCTGATTGTCTCCTTTCATCGTGAGTGCCACGATAGTCAAATCTAAATCACTGCATGATGAAGGTGAACATTTTATTTTCATTATGAGGCAAAATTTTTCAATTCCATCACCCATCAGTTCCTCACAGGTCCTCTAAGCTTTGTCTGTTACTTTTATTAATACTAACTAAATGTAAGTGACCAACAAAGGCTTTGAGTTCAATAACATGTGTTTTTACCTTACTGGAATGAAGCATTGATGCTCTGATTAATATACAGAACTGTAATCGACAGAAATCATCTTCTACATGGTAGTTCCACAGTTCCAACATTCAAAGGCATTCTCCCTGCTTTCGTCGCACCTAAAGGTTCAGATAACTTTTGAATAATATTGTAGGCCCTGAAATGTACTCTTTGTGTTGGTGGTACTTCATTCCACTTTGTTTCTTTATTCTCCTCTTCTTTGCACTTTCCATTGCTACAGGTTTGGCAATGTTACATTGGCAGTGTTTGTACGTGACAGTTTAGTGGTCTGTTGTCGCCAGTCCTCCACAGTACAGAATTCGTGTACGGCACTTGTTTACATCTAGAGTAAATATCATGCACAAATGTGTGAATGTTTCCTGAATGTTTACATAGTTTATATCTCAGGTGCGACGTGGGTACCAGCTAGTATTAATTTAGTTGGATGTGGGAAACGGTCCAAAAACCACATCCAAGCTGGCCAGCTCACCGTCCTGCATTGTTAATCTGCGAGATAGATTCAGTGTGGGACTAGCTTGCCTCCCTGAATCCTGAAAGTCGTGCATTAATGCACTTGGCTGTCTGAGCAGATTCCATGAGGATCCTCTGTTAAATCAGTAGACAGAATTTTACTTTCAAATTCGTTGAGTGCTCTACACGTACCTCTCCTTACAATAATTTTGGCGTTGTTGAGCTTTTGTTTGTCTGTGACACATTGACTACATTGAAATTTGCAGTGAAGCTCTCCTTTGCTTTCTTAGCACTTTTCTAGCATGGCTATTGAACCACAGCAGGTCTTTTCCATCCCTCAGAACTTTACTCATCACATACCTATTGAAAGCATCTTCTTGCCAAACTTCAAGTTCGTCGTCACAGTCTTTGCCCTCATCATCTTCAAAATCCTCTTGAACTTCATTACATCTTCTTCAAACAATGCCTTTTGAATTGGAGGAAAGACAGTCAAATGGCTGGTTGTGGACATTGAAATAAATTAATGGGAAAGTTGAAAATTGGTGCCTGACCCAGACTCGAACCTGGATTTACTGCTTCTCATGATTGATCTGGCTTGAGGATGAGAACGCCCTATCCAGATTCCTCCAGATCCTCAACACCTCCTGCCCCGTTCACTTCATCTGGTCCTCCTCAAACCAACAAGCCACCTTCCTCTATGTTGACCTCCACCTCAGAGATGGCTAATCAGAAACAGATTTCCCATGCCATGCCTGTCCAATCACCTGCCAACTCTGAGTCCACCTCTGGCCACAAAGCAGCACTCCCATAATGGCTCGGTACCACCCAAGACTGGAGCAACTGCATCACATTCTCCGACGTGGTTTCAGTTACCTTTTGTCATGCACAGAAATGATTAATATCCCACCCACTATCCTTCCTACCCCTCCCATAGGGGGATCCACTGCCCACCAAATCTATGCAATATTCTTGTCCATCCCTCCTCAACCACTGCTCCCACCCCCTCGCCTCATGGCACATATCCCAGTAACAGACCTAGATGCAAGGCCAGTCCCACACATCCTCCCCCCATCTATTATATATATATTCTCATGGTACAGATCTTTAAACAAAAATTGAATACACAACAATCTTGCTGTTTTGTTTTCTTCCTCACAGACAGTTTTCACAGAAAACGGGAAAGTGATATCTATGGCTTATCAGCTTATTATTAGAGTACTACTACAGAATCTAAATTTGCAATAACAATAAAAGAATGGTTTAAACACCCTGCTATCTTAATTAAAACTGACTGTGAGGAACAAAATAAAACCACACATTTTCAGAGCAGAGTAAGTGCTGCATTTTATTTCTCAATTGTAACATAATACCTGTTCATTTTGTTTAAAAAAATATGTTACCTATGTCCACCTGAATGTTTGTTAGAGTATCATGTAAAAATTTGAAGTAAATTGATTGAGAACATTCTGAGATTTTTGGTAACAATGCTAAACATCATCTTATCTTTCATATAATGGTATACATATGAAATATGTAGTCTATGTCTGTCCAAACATTGATTAAAGTATTGTGTCAAAATGTGAAGTAAATTGGTTAAGATCTCAAGATTTTTGCTAATAGTGAGTGTGTGTGTGTGTGTGTGTGTGTGTGTGTGTGTAGCCTATGTTCATCTGAAGTAAATTGGTCAACTATTTTTTAAGATATTTGGTAACATCATTAAACGATGACCTGTCTTTATGTAATCGCATAGATATAACAGTAGTACTCTGGAAGTAATATCAGATGAAATGTATAAACCATTAAAGGTATGAAGAAAAGAAATGTTCCTGGAGATCATGCCATTTTGGTAGGAGTTGTTAAAGCAGCAGACAAGGTAATAGAAAAGTATTAGGTCTACAACTATGCTTCTGCCATTTTTTCTCAAAGTTCAAGGCTTATTGTGAAAATCTTACAATTAAAAGTATTGACAATCACTGGCCACTGCTTTCCCTTATCTTTGGGATAGCATACCAATACTGCGGCAGAAGAACTGGGTCTCTTTTGAGGAGATCCAATTTTGCACTTGTTCTTATTACCAGAAGTGCTGGTCAGCCAGGCCATGTGCCATTGATTGTAAAAGATGGTAGTCAGAAGGAACAGTGTTTGGAGAATTTGGCGATTGGGGTAGAATTTCCATTTCAATATTTCTAAGTATGTTTGGATTGGTTTTGCAACGTGGGGTCATAATGATCTCCTGTGTGCCTCCAAAAACCTTCTCTCTTCCACCATCATCATGGTCTTAGACTTCAAAATCACCGTTATTAAAGCATTGAAACCATTCTCTTCAGTCTTTCAATAATAGTTGCTTCACCATAGGTCTTACCCAGTATTTTATAAGCCTCAGCTGCAGATTCCTTCATGTCAAAGAAGAAAATTAAAACTTCTCACAAATGAGGAGAACTGAGGTCATAATTTGACATATTCAATTATGAATAACTTTATCCCAAATGCATAAGCTTATTTTACGACACCTGTGGCCTGTGACTTACCATCTTCACCACTACTACCATGTGTTGCAAAATGCCAAAGCAAAGTTGTAGATCTAATAATTTGCTAAAATTATTTAGAAAAGGTTTATGGGAGCAGACAGTTTCACATAACTGTAACAATTCTGTAATAGTTCTACCTCACAAAAGGAGAAAAAGACTTACAGACCTATCAGCCTCTCCATGATATACAAGATATTCAGCAAAATCATATCAGACCCAACTGAAAAAAAAATACTGAATTATGACGAAGCAAAGGAACCAGTTGCCTGTAGAAGTATGTACAGTACAGTGGACCATTTGCAAGCATTATAGAGTGAAGCAATGTTATGAATTACCACTTCATCTGCAATTTGTAGATTATGAGAAAGCCTTTTCACTCATTTTTCACATTAATGGAACATATCTGAACGATCTTCAGTTGCTGAGGACTTACTAATGCTTGCATGTGGCACAGAAAAACTTCAACCACGAATGGAAGATCATGATCAAGAAAGACTGAAAGTAGGCCCAAAAATCAGTTACAGTATGACAAACATATTGTATGAGCAACGTACTACAAAGACAAAATCCATGAAGGAATAATGACAATAATATGAAAAGGATAGATTGCTACTCACCATATAGCAGAGATTGTGAGTCACAGACAGGTATAAGAAAAAGACTGTCAAACAAGTAAACTTTTGGTCACAAGGCCTTCTACTGGATTAGACAACACACATCCACGCACAGGCACACACACGACCTTGTCTCTGGCTGCCGAGGCCAGACTGCAAACACCTGCGCATAATGGGAGAAGCAGTCTTGGTGGTGGGGGCAAGGAAGCAGCTGAGTAGGTAGGGTGAGCGACAGCAGGGTGGGGAGGAGGATGATAAAGTGCTGCTTGTGGGAGAATACAGGGATGACGTGAAGAGAGTGTAGGGCAGATAGGTGCAGTTGGGAGGTTAGGTGGGGACGAGGGGAAGGGTGGGCTGGGAAGCAGTCATTAAAATGAAACTATTGTGTTAGACAGTGTGCTCAGCAACTGGGTGGTCCAGCTGTTTCTTGGCCACAAGATGTCGTTGACCATTCTTGCAAGCAGACTACCTGTTGGTTGTCACGCTCACATAGGCTGCAGCATAGTGGTTGCAGCTTAGCTTGTAGGTCACATGGTGGATTTCACAGGGTAGTTGTGCCTTTAATGGGTTAGTTGATACTGGTGACCAGACTGGAATGGTGAAGGTGGTGATGGAAGGATATATGGAACTTGGTCGTGTATCTAGGTCTAATACAGGGTTTCATCTGCCTCTTGTTGTGCCCTGAAATGAGGAATGTCCTACCCATTATCCTTCCCACCTGTTCCACAGTGGTATTCCACCACCCCCCACCCCCACCCCCAACCCCTCCTGAATCTATATGATATCCTCATCCATCCATACACAACCCCTGCTCCCAACTCCTGGCCTCATGGCTCATATCCCTGTAATAGACCAGATGCAAGACCTGTACCATAGATTGTCCTCCTACCAATCCACCTCCCTTGCCCTCTGTCTAACTACCTGACTGAACCAAACTGCCCTACCCTCTCTCCATCTTGTCCATATATGCTCCCACAAGCAGAACTTTACCTTCTCCCACCCCACCCTGCTGCCCCAACCTCTTCCTTACCCCTGCCACCCAGATTGCTTCTGCCATCAAGCACACAGCAGCCAGAGGTAGTGCTTTTGGTGTGTGTGTGTGTGTGTGTGTGTGTGTGTGTGTGAGAGAGAGAGAGAGAGAGCATGCGCTCTAATTTGGAAGAAGGCCTTTTGTCCAGAAGCTTACTTGGTTGACAGTCTTTTTGTTATATCCATCCGTTTGCAACTCAACATCTCTGCTATATGATGAGTACCATAAAGACACAAAGATACATACATGTATTAATAGGTCTATTTGATGAGTTTGTTATGTGTAGTGCAATTGCAGACAGTCGCCAATTGGAAACAAAAGACATAAACAAAAGAGCAAAATGGGCTGGATTGAATTTCGTAAACTAAAGAGGGTTTTCAGAACTGAGCTTCCAGTTTGCCAGAAACAGCATGATTACAGGAAAAGTATAGTACAAGTATTCACTTATAGCAATGTAATACAATTTTTTTACATTGAAAGTGAGGGTTGCTTGGTGAGCAATTTTGGAAATTTCTGTTGGAGACAGGGTAACAAACACATGGATCAAGTAACAGAAAAGAAATGAAAAAAGTAATTACAGCTATAATCAAAATTCAGTAGAGGTGAGTGAAAGATGTAGCTAGCAAAATGGATGATTGATAAAAGAAGGAATCTCAATTTCAAGAGATGGTGTCGTAATAGAGGGTGGGCAGATGGCATTAGAAAACACGCAGAAATAACATTGATGCATGTAGCTGAGGACAATAATCTGTCAGTTTGTAGAGAAAGGATGCCAACAGTTATAATTCTTCCCAAGTATTTTAGTTTGTAAGCAACCAGTTTCAATGCTTCATTAGCGTTACCTTCAAGCCCATATATATTGAACTGGATACTGTGGACTTCTGTTATTTCAGCGAGTACACTCCAGACACATGACAATTGTTTTCGTTACAGCTTATGGTATTCTTTCTCTACAAGTTCTTTGTCAACTGCATTCCCACTGTAACCCTACCTCTACTATCGTAATTTGATATGCTTTTACCTAAATAACAGAAAAACCTTTCTCTATGTTGTGATGTGTACTATACCCCGACAGAACAAATAGTTCTGTTACGGGAAAAGCCGTGTATAACCCTTGTACTAAAATTTAGTTTACTTTCCATATAAAATACACTATGGGAGGATAGTCCTAGTAATACGAAAAGCTAATCAATAGAGTTACCCTTTTTACAGGATTTGACCGTGTGTTGTGTCTAATGGATAAGTAAATCAGACTATTCAATACTTTTTCCATCATTTTACCCAACATTTAAATAGAAACACAGTGTGAATATTATTATTTTGAAGCTAGAACAACTCAGTTCTAAGTTCATTTAGTAGTTTAAAACATGTAATAGTGGTCGCCAGCCTATCCTGGCAATGAAACAGTGAAGTATTTGGAAAAGCTGAATTATGAATTTTGCCCCTTTTTTTTACTGTTGAAGTTTCTTCTTGAAATAAATATTACTCCACGTAAACAATATTGGTGCAGACACTGTAATTTTTTTTATCTACTACACCCTTATACATTATGTTTTTAAAAGAGAAAGAGCCCAGTAGATAACCTCAGGGGAACTAACAAAAAATGGCCATGGGGGATCTATAGAAAAGCAATTCTATAATAAACAACTTAAATATTAAAGTACTTAGATACTAAAGCACACATTTTTTATACTGAACGTTTCACTTCAAGAAAAGGACATTTCTCATTTCAGGGCACAACGAGAGGTAATTGAAGCCCTGGCAGAGGATGTAATTCATTTGCTACAGTCCCGGATGGTACTGAGTTACGAGAGTAATGCTCCTCTGTGGTGGGACTTTGGGAGGTGGTGGGAGACTGGAAAGATAAGGCACGGGAGGTTTGTTTTTTTTTGTACAAGGATGGGAGGATAATTACAGTCAGTGAAGGCTTCAGTGAGACCCTCGGTATATTTTGAGGGGGACTGCTCGTCACTGCAGATGTGATGACCACGGGTGGCTAGGCTGTACGGAAGGGACTTCTTGGTATGGAATGGGTGGCAGCTGTCTAAGTGGAGGTATTGCTGGTGGTTTGTAGATTTGATATGGATGGAGGTACTGATGTAGCCATCTCTGAGGTAAAGGTCAACATCTAGGAAGGTGGCTTGTTGGGTTGAGTAGGACCAGGTGAAGCAAATAGGGGAGAAGTTGTTGAGGTCTGGAGGAATGTGAATAAGGTGTCCTCACCTTCCATCCAGGTAGCAAAGATGTCATCAGTGAATCTGCACCATCCTGGTTTTTCCATTGTTTGAAACAATGTATATAGTGTTTTACTTACATTGTTCACATACAATACAAAGAACTTCAACCTCCAGTATAACACACTTTACTTTACATATACAGAAAATACATATGCGAAATTTTTAAAGAAAGGTAAATTATAAAAATTTAAGTGAACCATAAACAAATATTACCATTCACAACTGTACAATGGATCTACAAAACCTAGATAATTCATCAAAGTATAGAGGAGGCCTTTACCCATAATTGGATGTCAGATAGCTTTGATGATGAACAAGCTGCAACACTGTGTTATAAGTGAACAACTCTTTCTTAGTTGTGTTATATATTTTACTGCTCACTTTTGTAATTGAAATCAAGCCAGTCTAGTTGGTTTTTCTTGTACTCTTCCCTATTAAGTCTCATTTCCGACCCTCTCCCATCTTTCATATTGTCTTATTCCTTTGCACACATTCACATGCACTTACATTCAAAGTGCCTGCATATTTCTTGGATCAATTTTCCCTTGGAGTAATGTTTTTTTGAAACTGGAAGAAAGTAAACATTATTTTTCTCCACTCAGTGGATGATATCCTGTCTGCCTCAGAAACAAAGGAGCCAGCCACACTGAAAGCACACCAGGTGAAGCAGGACTTCTTCACTGAAGATACTTTACATGAGATGTGTCGTAAGCTTGTCTCTCACTACTTCCTCCTGACCCAAGATGACCTGCAGCTGTGGGACTCTGATCCAGAAAGCTTTGGTGAGTTCTAGTAAATTTCTTTATCAATGAACTGATTTGGAAAACACCTGTAATGTTTTAATGGTGCTTTCAGTATGAAAAAAAATTAAAAATCCAAACAGGTCTTTCACTTCGTGGTGATAAGCTTCTGCATGGAGCTTAACAGGAAGATGTTGAAGTACTTACCCATACTGAGAAAGTTCAGCTGCAGCTACGTTTGGAAGTAAAATGTTGATCACAACTTTTTGGTATAAAATTTAACATGTTATATAATCTAAAATGTACCTTTATTCTGTAGTAGTGTGTAAACCGTTTTGAAATTTCTGGACAGATTAAAACTCTCTGCTGGACTAGGGCTCAAATCCAGTAACTGATAGTATCGCAAACACAGGGTACTCAGTGGTGCAGCCTGATTGGTCACTGCCCAATGCAGCATGTACCAAAGTCGTCTGCTGAAGTAAAAGAGTTAAAACTGGGTGCACTATCAGTACTTGAGCCAGGATCTAATTGATAGGCACCAATTAAGCCAACCGGGCAGGACTCAAGACCAGCCCCCACAGCTTCCAGTTTAAGAGTCCCTCTCTCCCAGTTTTCAAACTTCACAGCTCTCCCACGTACCTTGCTGAAATAGCACTCCTGGAAGAAAAGATATGGTAGAGAAACAGTTTAACCACAGTGTAGGGTTTATTGCCAGAATGAATCTTTCAGTCTGCATAAAGTGTGCATTGTTTTGAAACTACCTGTCAGATTAAATCTGTTTGCTGAACAGGGAATCAAACCTGGAACTTTACCTTCCACAGGCAAAGCTCTTACCAGATGAGTTCAAAACCCAGTTTGCTACACAATTTTAGTCTGCCAGTAGGTTTCAGAACAGCACAAACTTAACCGCAGAGTAAGACATTCATTCTGGCAACAATCCTTACAGCATGGCTAAGCCATTTCATTGCAGTATACTTTCTTCCAAGATTACTAGGCCATTGAGGTATGTAGGATAGTAACTGTGATGTTTGGAAAGTGAGAGGCACTGGCACTATCAAAACTGTATGGATCAGTCATGAGTCATGCCGGGATAGTACAGTCATTAAGAGCAGTGCCCATGAAAAACAAGGTTCTGGGCTCAAATCCCAGTCCAGCACTCAGTTTTGACCCTTTGACTGTTGGAGACAATCTTTCTATATGCATTGAATACCTTATGTTTGGGATCGTACCAGCTGCTGAGCAACTTGGGTCTCTTACGCTAAATATTTCTACAGCATATGCAGTGATGACTGTTTTTATCACTGCCAAGACTAACTTCCAGTGACAATAATGGTTATTCAGGCCACAAATTTCTGGTTTGGAAGCTCCTCTCGAAATCAGTTACCATAATGGCAAAGCCAGAAAGATTTTAAAATTCTGTTTTTTTCCCACTAAGAGTTGTGTTTTGTTGGTAGATTTTTAAATGATTTTTCTATAATGAAAGGGATGCATCACTTTTGATTCACTTCAGTTGATCATTGTTCTTTCCTTGCTACCTAATCATAATATTTTCTATTCTGCATGTATTCCTCACTATATAATAACTAAAGAAAGAAATATGGTAATAATTGTGTGAATATGATTAGGGTCAGTTGTCATAGGCTACAGTTTGATGGAAAGCAATTTATAGTATGTTGGCTGTAAGAGATGTGGAGCTTTCATGTTATGGCCGATTAAGTTGTACAGTGAATAAGATATACTATTTGTGATATCACATTGTCATGTGGTCATTCATTGAGACATAGTGAAAAACTTTTTGTTGATAGCATCATGCATGATGTTTTTTTCCTTGGGCTCTAGTAGACTGTGACATTTGTCATTGTCCATATTACATGTATTCTGTAAATATTGTAGCTTTCCTAGTCCTGTTTTGTGGGTTATCAAAAGGGTTTCTCAAGAGTCAAATAACTACTTTTGCACCAAAATCTGATGAATGTTTACAATTAAATGAGCTGAGCAGGCTGTGTTGTCGAACTCCAATTATTTCTGGAGTGGTAGCTGTGAAGCTTATTTTAATGTACTTTGCACAACTTATGAAATGCGCGCGCAGACACACACACACACACACACACACACACACACACACAGTAAATTATTACAAACCCAAAATATGAAGGTATGGGAATAAATTCTGTTGATGAATAAATAATTGATTCGGATAATTACTTTTAACTTTTGTTTAATTAGTGCCATAAATGCTGTAGCTCTTTTTTGTCAGATTTGTATTATAGCTCCTGGTATTTGCACTATTATATGAATAAAATCAGTTGCTTCCATTTACTATTAATACTATCAGAAATAGCAACAGAAATGTCACAGATGGTGAACACTACCTAATTGGAACTTATACACAGAAACCTGAATATACAACGCTTCCCTAAATGAACATAAATCACATTTATCTCAATAAACTGTATCTTTAAAACATGCTCCTTTCCCAAGAATTTCATACCCTCTTACAGAGTTTTCAGTTTCTGAAAAATTATCATCTGTTGTAAGGCAGGAGTGCTGTTACATGTGCACTGTATTAGGGTAAGTTTCAATACTGTTATTTTGTGAATCTGTCCTCCAGGGAATTCACAGCTTTTTCATAGGTATGTAAGGGGCAAATGCGAAACCCTGAACCATTGTGGTACTTCCCCCCACCCCCCACCCCTTCCCCTTGCTGCTGTCCCCACCCCGCCACCCCCTACCCCTACCCCTACCCTCACGCGCCAGCTATCCATCTCTCCTTCGATCTGTTGATTCCAGTCTTAGGCCTTGGTGATTGCTTACATTTTGCCTGTGCCTGTTAGATTATCCTACTTGATTTCTTCTCTCTTTTACCTTTTTAATAAAATAGTCTAGTCCACACTTTTAGTTTTGGACTCCTCTCTTGCTGCTGCTGCCCCCCCCCCCCCCCCCCCCCTCTTCCTCCCTTTTTTTCCAATTGTGCAAGTCATTTGGGGAGGATAACTTAACTAAGACAACTTAGATGACACCTTATCCACAATATATGAAGATCACCTGTGCATTCCCACTATGTGGACAACTTATATTGCCAAAATAATGTAGTACCTAATTGGACACTGTATTGTCATCAGGCACCTGCTTTACCATAGACCCCTGACAATGCAATCCTCACATTGTAGGTACCCAAGCTGTTACTTCCTGGAGCAAGTCAAAGGAGTAAGTACCTATTCTTTTGGGACTCTGATCACTGAACACCAAATTTGTTGGACTCTGCTGTGGCTAGGTGGCACACAGGCTGAGAGCCCTCAACTAGAATTGTCCACATTATGGCCAACACTTTGGAAATGAGAATAAGAATGGAATTGTTGACATGGCTGCCTCATTGACTTAAAGTAGAAAATGTAATGCGCATTCCTGTAGCCCGCAGCCTTCACTTATCTACCCGTGGCGTGGAGCCAGTTAGGAAATAAGGTCCCATACAATTTACTCAATAATTAATTAGTTTTAGGATAAAGAGTGACTTGTTCACAACAGTGACGCCATTGTCTTTCTGTGGAGAATATTTAAGATAATTTAGGTGGAGTAGCCACCCTTGAAACAATGTGGAATGGATCCTTATTGATTAAAGCAACAACTGAAATGTAATCTCAAGCACTGTTGACTGCTGGGAGATACGCTAGACCAACGACAATATCTTTCATAGAGAATTAACACTGCAGTTCTTGGAGGATGTGTGGGACTATTATGTGAATCATGAGGCAATGGGTTGGGAACAGGGATTGTATATGTATGTTCAGTGGGTGGCAGAATATCTCTGTGGGAGAGGTGGGAAGGATAGTGGGTAGGACATTCCTTATTTCAGGGCATGGCAACGAAACCCTGGCGGAGAATGTACTTCAGTTGCTCCAGTTCTGAGTGGCACTTACTCACAAGGGGAATGCTCCTCTGTGGCTGGACAGTGGGACTTTGGGAGGTGGTGGGTGACTAGAGAGAGAAGGCACAGCAGATTTGTTTTTGTACAAGGTTGATAGGGTAATAAAGCTCTGTGGAGGCCCCAGTGAGACCCTTGGTATATTTTGAGAGGGACCGCTCGTAAGTACGGATGTGACAGCCATGAGTGGCTATGCTGTGTGGAAAGGACTTCTTGGTATAGAATGGGTGGCAGCTTCGAAGTGGAGGTATTGCTGGTGGTTGGTAGGTTTGATATGGACAGAGGTCGAGGTAAACTTCAAGCAAGGTGGCTTGTTAGGTTGAGTAGGACAAGGTGAAGTGAATGGGGGAGAAAATGTTGAGATTCTGGAGGAATGTGGATAGGGTGTCCTCAACCGGACCAGATCACAAAGGTGTCATCACTGAATCTGAACCAGGTGACGTCTGGGATTCTGTGTGTTCAGTAAGGATTCTTCTTGATGGCCATTAAATAGGTTGGCATAGAATGGTGCAAAGCGGGTGCCCATAGCCATACGTCAGATTTGTTTGTACGTAACACCTTCAAAGCAGAAGTAATTGTGGGTGAAGATATAATTGGTCATGGTGACTAGGAAGGAGGTTGTTGGTTTGGAATCCATTGGGCATTTGTAAAGGTAATGTTCAGTAGGCATAGGCATGAGCATGGTATAAGGGATTTCATTGTAAAAGGAGATGACATCAGTAGTGATGAGCATGGCACCATGTGGTGAAGGAACAGGAACTGTAGAGTGTCAGTGGAGGAAGTGGTTGGTATCTGTTAAATAGGAGGGTAGGTTGCGGGTGATAGGCTGAAGGTGTTGGTCTGCTCTTAGGCTGAAGGTGTTGGTCTGCAAGAGCAGAGTATCACTCACTGGGGGCACTGCAATTGGCCACAATGTCCTGTCCTGGGTGATTGGGTTTATGGACTTCAGGAAGCATGTAGAAGGTGGGAGTGCAGGGAGTTGTAGAGGTGAGGAGAGGGATGGGTTCCAGGGAGAGGTTCTAGGATGGGCCTAGAAGGATTTGAGGAGAGATTTCCATAGTGGAGTCACTGTGGCAGGATTTGTAGGTGGAGATTCTAACAGCTGGCGGAGTCCTTCCGACAAGTAATCCTTACAGTTCAAACCAACAATGGTCGAGCCTTAGCCAGGACGTAGGATTATAAGATCGGGGTCAATTTTTAGGTGGTGGATTGCAGTTCTTTGGGCAGATGTACCATTAGCTTGCAAGTTGATGGGTGTGGGGAATGATGGTGATGCAAGGTTCAAGATTAAGCAATTCTGGAATGTTAACAGGGGGTGATTTGGGGGCAGTGGGGGTAGATCATGGTTGGATGGAGTAGTGAACTGAGTCATACAGGGTTAATGATGTAAAATGCTTGGGCATTTATAAGTTCAGGTAAGTGTCCAAAATTCAGAAATGCTCATGCATTATATGTTTTGAAGATTAATTAATAAGTGGCACTTACAAAAAAATTTTAACTGATATTTTGTTTTGGAAAAGGTGTTTTGCAACGCTGCTTCTGTAATGGTTGGGTAAACAAGCTGAAAAAGCTGTTTGAAAGTTAGGGAAGAGTTGTTGTTTGTTGTTGTTGTTCTTGTCATCGTCGTTGGTTTGATGCAGCTATCCATGCTACTCTATCCTGTGCAAGCCCCTTCATCTCTGAGTAACTACTGCAACCTGCATCCTTCTGAATCTGCGTACTGTATTCATAACTTGGCCTCCCTCTACGATTTCTACCCCCCACGCTTCCCTCCAGTACTAAATTGGAAATCGCTGATGCCACAGAATGTGTCCTAGTTATTATTAGAGTTGTTAGGGGAAGTAAGTTGGGCTGTAAATGTAACTATACTTTTTTAATTAGGTCAATTAGTGGGGTAGTACATAATAAAAAAGGAAAACAAAACTCAAGTTTAAAAGTAATTCTTGAAATAAGGTATAGTTCATATTCATGGTTTCATATCAGAAAGGTCATAGTTCGTAGTAATAGAAAGTCATCGAGTAAAACAGAACTAATATCTGGCGTTCCCCAAGGAAGTATTGTAGGCCCTGTTTGTTCCTGACCTATATTAACAACATAGGAGACAATCTGAGTAGCCCTCTTAGATTGTTTGCAGATGATGCATTTACCGCCTTGTAAAGTCACCAGATGACCAAAATTAATTGCAAAATGATTTAGGTAAGGTATCTATATGGTGCGAAAAGTGACTGTTGACCCTCAATAAAGAAAAGTGTGAAGTTATTCACGTGAGTACTAAAAGAAATCTGCTAAATTTCGATTACGTGATGTCACACAAATCTGAAGGCTGTGAATTCAACTAAATACTTAGGGGTTACAATTACAAATAACCTAAATTGGAATGATCACATAAAGGCATTTTTCGTTGCAATGGGATCTTCTCATGAAATTTCAATCACCAGTTTTCTCTTCCGATTATGAAAATATTCTGTTGACACCCACCTACATAGGGAGAAATGATCATCATGATATAATAAGAAAAATCAACGCTCGCCCTGAAAAATTTAAATGCTCGTTTTTCCTGGGCACCGTTCAAGAGTGGAATGATAGACAGACACCTTGAAGGTGGTTCATTGAACCCTCTGCCAGGCACTTTTTTGTTTTTTGTAAATAGCAGGTTAATCTTGTACATGTAGATTAAGTAGGTAGCCTGTAGGTGTTATTTTTACTTATGCTGTGGACTGCAAAAATGTTAGAGTGAAAAGAGTTTATCCATAATGATTTTAATTAGGGATGAGTCGTGCTGATTCCGATTCCACAAGTCCAAGAATCACCAGTTCTCTAGAAATTGACTAGCATCAGAATCAAATGATTCCAGGGTCCTTGGCATCAATTCTTTGTATTAAATCTTTTTCATTTTAGTATTCTCATTTTATCTTCACAGCTGGCAGTCATATAAAAGTAGATAAGGAAACAAGCCCAATAGAAAACTGTGGTCTATCTCAAATGTCACTACACCTTACAATAAAGTGCTTTTTTTCGTTAAAAACAGTGTAACACTTAAGAATATATTTACTATCAAGAAACACATGCCAGCTGTTTAATACATTCAGTAATAATTTTGTTATTAATAATCATTTTTCAGTAATATTCAGAGATTTGACACAGATTACAAAGTGTGTTACGTTACAAAGCAATGATCTAAGAACAATGTTTTTTTTTTACCTGCTTATCACTAAACAGCTATTCACTGCTCTGTATGTGTGTGTGTGTGTGTGTGTGGCGGGGGGGGGGGGGGGGGTGTCGTTTGAATGTGTGGGGTGAGAGGGGAGGGAGTAGTACTGGCAGATGATAAGCAGCTGTCAGTAACGTGCTCTCTTCCTTGGTACAGCAAGTTGGAATGCTAGTGGGGAGGGAATGCTTCTCTCTTCTTTCCTTTTGTTCTCACTAATAAAGTCAGTGACTGACTCATGTATGTTTAAACGTAAATATTTACTAACTCCTAATTGGGAGTATTCTTCCATCACTTAATTTAATTATTAATCATAGACTCTAGCAGTAAAAACTTTAAAAAGTACTTTCTTTATAAATGCCCAGATTTTGGACATTTGAAACTGCTTTGGGCAAATTTCCAGGGCAAATATCCATTTGCTCAGCCCACATCACTAGTCAGGGTTCAACATTGGTCTTAAGAGGAGTAATTGTGGGTGAGGATATAGTTGGTTTTGGCAACTAGGAAGGAGGTTGTTGGCTCGGAATCTATTGAGCATTGGGAAAGGTAATGTTCATTTATATATTCCACAAAAAATAAGAGAAAGGTAAAGGAAAATGAGAATCTCCCCTAATGACAGAAAAACAGCACGTAGAGATATTACACTTATCCCATAGCAAGCAAGGGAACAAACAGTGACTTAACCGAACTAACTTCCGCCTCAGTTGCATTTCTCTTAATGACTCAGCAGTGGAACTGTGGTGGACGTTACCAGTCAAACAGTTGACAACCCTCTTCTCCAAGATGTCACACTGCAAAAATTACATTTATTGGTTTTTCACTTTCCTACAGTCTAAAACTATCATGTTTTCAAATACTTGAAGTACAGAGAAGAGGTCTTTGTGGTGCTTTTGCACATTGGTCATTCTGTCTACTTTTAGCAGTAACTGCTGAGTAAGATGATTTGAAGGTGGAAACTGCAAGAATTCAACTTACAACTCCCCTCAGATACATATGCATCCTAGCAGGAGAAGAAAGGCCTACATTTGTTCTCTCTCTCTCTCTCTCTCTCTCTCTCTCTCTCTACACCCCTCCCCCACCTCCCCCATATCTTTTTTGGCGATTTCAGCATTCACATTTACAGGGCAGCTAGAATACAAGTAGTTGAGATCAACTAGTTGAGCAGTTCCTTCTGGTTTTAGGTTTTGTCTGGTGAGTACAGGGACCTCCGTGAATTTTTGCGTTATTCCTGGAACTTTTTTTTCCGTTGACTAAATGCCCAGCAATCCTAGGCTCACATCTATTACATGATGGCATATCAGAGTGATATGCGTAGCAGTGCCTATTAACCCAATATTTTTATGACACAACACTAGATACTTACTGACATTCCATCATGGTGGTCCATATAAAAAGTCAATTGATAACCATATTTCTCTAAAGCCTATATATCACATTGGTATGAGAGTACAAGAAATGTGCAGCACATAACGCAATACCCTACTCTTCCAGACCATCTCAATGCTGTTCCATGGTGGTGTTCCAAGAAATGGCCGAGGCATTCAGAAGTAAACAAAGAGCATTGTAACAACAAAGGAGAAACCGCTCTACTAAAAATATAATTATATGCAAACTACTACTATAAGATACATCATTTAATCAAACAACCGAAGCAAAGCTTTCAGGAGAAGTAACTTACTTCAGTTAATGTAATATATGCATAGATATGGGCCAAACTGTGATGTATCTATTGACATTCATTTTACTTAATACCAATCCTTCAGAGACACCCAAATTAATGACTCTGTACCTCAAAGTAATGGTTTCAAACACTTTTCACCCAGATTTTACTCCATATTAAATTTTATCACAGCTTTTAACACTCTGTAGACAGATTCTAATAACACCCCTTTTACAGACTGGGAATTAAATGGTGCACTAGTGCAATGCAAAGATAGCTCTACAGGACCAGATATCATACACAATCAAATGCTGTACCACCTTAGTGACCACAGCAAGCAGGGTATCTTGATGATGTTTACCAATATTTGGCAGCAGAGAAGTTGTCACACCCAATGGAAAAAAAGTGTCATTGAGTGTGATCTATCCTGACAAACCAACTGTGTTTATTGATCTTGGTTGTCCAGCTGAGTGCAGTCGTTTACGTAATATGATATTTCCATGGCGTATCGTGCCATTAT
This sequence comes from Schistocerca serialis cubense, assembly GCF_023864345.2. Lineage (NCBI taxonomy): Eukaryota > Metazoa > Arthropoda > Insecta > Orthoptera > Acrididae > Schistocerca > Schistocerca serialis. The sequence continues at coordinate 182,333,830 of NC_064644.1, forward strand.
CTTCAGGTTATACCTGTAGAATAAGCATCTCCATTACATTGCATCTCCTTTATACTCCTATCCACTCTCCACGCCTTCCCTCACTACGTGGTCACATGCCATGTTGGGTGGGGTGACAGGAGGACGCAAAACCAGATGGCGAGCACAAACTCCAGTATTCAATGGTCTTGGCCAATGTTGTGACTTCCATTGGCCTAGTGCTGGGTGCCACTCTTTACTGAGAGTGAAGCCACTGTCGGCCCTCGTATTTCAGGAGCGTCATTTATAACACAGTCTCTAAATGATAGGTCTGTCTTAGCATTTCAGTTTGTTCCTATTTCACTGAGTCCCCTGTAGCCATGCAATTTTTTGCAACCACAGATATTGTTGGTTGCTACAGTTTGGTTTCATTCCTTGCATCTTTTTTTCAATTGTCCACACAGTCTTCCTAATTTATGCCTTAACTGCATCTGCATAGAATATATTTGACACCCAGTTTACAGATCCCCATGCCATCTTCCATCATACCTAATAGTATGTGTCTTTCAGTGGTGGACCGAAAATGCATGTCGTGTTACATTGAGCCAAGATTCTGTTGATGTTGTTTGGTACTTTGCTGTTGTGTGTTAGATACACCATTGTCTTATCCTCTTCATCATGGTCTGTTTGCTTGATCTGTACCTTCTGCCTGAAAGCACTTTGGATTTGCCTCCCACAGTGCCTGTTCTTCTTGAATACATCCTTGCGGTGGTTGAACCCTCTTGCTAGACTTGTTGTATAGCATGTGCCATGTGGAGCAGTGTATAGCACACCCTCACACAATGAAGGATGATGACAGTTTCAGGCATGGAGATACGAACCATTGAGAGTGGCTTTCTGGCGCACACTGTGTCCCATAGTGCCGTCTGCTGTGCCATTGGCTAGGATGCCCAAAAACTAGAGTTTGCCATTCTCTTCCACCTCCATAGTGAATCTGATGCAGGGTGCAGTGTTGGACAAACTCTTGAAGCCTTCCCATTCTCATGGGGCCACACCATGAATGTCTCATCAATGAATCTGAAAAAGTGTGAGGGGTTCAGTGCAGCTTTTTTCACAGCTTTCACTTCGAAATTCTCCATTAGTACATTTGCCCCAACCAGTGACAGTGGGCACCTGTGGTAATACCACCCATTTGTTCATAAAATTTCCATTGAAGAGAGAGAATGTAGATGTGATGACAAATTCAAAGAGCTTAGTCATTCTGGTGTTGAATTTCTCCCTTGTCAAAATGAGGGGAATCAACAAGCAGCACTCTGTTGAAGAGGGAGACAACATCAAAACTCACCATAAGGTTATGGTTACAGAGGCACAGTTCTTGCAGCTGCTGAATAAAATGCGCAGAGTTCCTGATTGGTACTGACATTAGATGTTTGCCAAATTGGTACACAGATACACCTATGTTGAATACAGTGTCTTGTTTATGAATTTTTGGTAAGCAATGGAGCCTTGGTGGTGCAGCAGCCTATGTTCGAAGCTTTTTGATGATTTCCTTCAGCAGGGACTAGCATAGAAGCACGATAGTTCTCCTTTTTACTCTGTTGATTGGGTCTCCTTTAAATTTTCTTTGTGCTGAATCCTCTGGTAGATGTACATTTTGCAATAGTACTCTGACAGCAGTAGTAGTACAGTGGCATTTCCTTTGTGAGCTGGTAGAGTGATTATTTCAGTATGATTCTGCAGTTCTCAAATGGCAGTTCTCTCCACTTTCGTGATGTTTGTCTTCAGTGGATTAGCTCAAGTGAGTACATAGTGTGTTTCTTGAGGTATCTCTTATGCATTGTTGCTGGAGAGAGTGTGAATTACTTGTTCTGTACCACTGATGAAATCTGCAACAGATGTAGCAGTCAATGTTGGTGTGAAATTTAGTCCCTTTTCCAGAACTGATTTCACCTTATTGCCTATGTCTTTACTGGTGAGGTTAATTAGAGTTCATCATCGCTTTTCTTGCGGCTGTTCTCGTGCTGCCAAATGTTCAAACTGTTAGACTGTAGCAATGCATCACGATTGGTCCACTTGATCTCAAGAGACAGCGTCAAATCACTCCCAAGAATTAGGCGAGACTAAAAAAGCCACTGTTGAGTGGAGAATGTGCTTTCAGGCAGAAGGTATAGGCCCGGCAGATAGAACATGATAATGAGGATAAGACAGTGGTATTTGTGATGTACACCAGCAAAGTATCGAACAAAATCAGCAGAATCTTGGCTCAACATAACAGTAATGCCTTCGTAAATGGTGTCTACTGTATTCCGTGCAAATGGTGTAAGACTTTCATCAGGCAGGCTACGCAGATAGTCAAAAACAGGTGCAGGGAGCACAGGAGACACATCGAACTTCAGCAACCAACAAAATCTGTATTTGCTGAACACTACATTGCTACAGGGGACTCTATGAAACAGAAGTGCCAAGACAGACCACATCATTTTGAGACTGTGTTATAAATGAGGCTAGTGAAATAAGAGACCTGATGACCTGATCAGCCATAACAATGGCTTCACTGTCAGTAACGAATGGGTCTCAGCACTCAGCCAATTGAAGTCACAAGGTTGGTCCTCGTCCTCGGAGGGAACGCAAGTAATCTGGGACCTAAACTACAAAAATGTAATTCCTTGTACATAAATGATTTTGCTAATCATTAATTAGTGCTGACTTAACACTGATCAGAAGTAGTCTAGTGTAAAACCTTCCTATTCTAACCCCAGACGAGGAAAAAAAACCACAAATATCAAGGAACAATCCACTTGCTCAGAATAAATCAAATATATCTTTTGAACTAATCATTAGTTCAGTCGTCATAATTAAATTCAGCATAGCATTGCTGCAAAATCCTCACGTAATGCATCACACTCACTGCTCATCCATGCCAGTCAGTACTGTCTGAATTGCTGAATCGTGCCCAACAGCAGTTAACACTAACGCTCACATATTTTTCTCATAAGAAATAAAAGTTTGCACCAACCAACCCTTACTAACTGTGAAGTTTAGTAATCACAGTCGAAGTCCAGTTCACAAGCTCTCTAGGAGCTATTAGAACAGCAATAATGACTTAATGTGTCAGGTATTCCATTTTTATGTTTCTTATTCATTTTCAGTTGTGGTCATTAATAATCTTTCAGTAGGTTGTACACAGTCAGTGGCCAGGTACTCAATCCCCTGGTTGTGGCTGATAGCTACACCCACTTGTATCCCAACCCTCTGCAACGTATTTTTCATACATTAAACTATGGATATTCCCCCTCTTGAACTAAATCTATGCTCTCAGTTTCCCATCCATCGACTATGTCATTCAACTGATACCATCACTGGAATGTCACGTGGAGTGCAATAACATAACAACAGTTGTACTCTTACAACATGAACCACTGTTGTTGGCTTTGATTCACTGTTGATTCTGTTGAGATCAAACCAAAAACTGATCATTTCACTGTAACTCACTCTTTGCACCACCTTCCTACTCATAATGAATCCAACTCTCTTACCATTTTCTGCTTATGTTGATATTACTCTGTATTCGTGCTACCAGAAATCCTTATGTTCCTCCCATTTCACTTCACTGGCCCAGTATATGTAGATTGGCTCTACTCCTGACATTCTGCACCCTGACTTGTAGAATGTTATCCTTTTGTTGATTACTCAGTCTTTATCGATGACTATTTCTCAGTTTGCTGCCCTTTCCTGGAGACCTGAATGGGGGACTAATCCAGAATCTTCTGCCAATGGAGAGATTATCATTGCACTTTTTCAGTTCCAGGCACCATGTCCAGTGGACACACATTATCTCTCTGCAATGCAGTGGTTTCTAGTGCCATCTGCATCCTCATGCCTTTGATCATTGGTGATTCTTCTGGCTTTTAGGGGCAGCTTCATATCCCAAGGGCAAGAGTGTACCCTGAAACACTGTTGGTTCATCTGCCTTCTTTGATGAGGCTGTTGGCAAGACAGGAGTGACTCCTTATACTGGAAATCTTCAGACTTCATTGCTAAGGAATTTTTATTCAAAATTTAAGCAATGGTTGGCTTTAAACCCAGGATGTTTTAATTACTAGCCAAGAGACACTACCCCTAGACTAAGCATGGTCTTTACGCCACACAAAATACTTTATAGCTTGCAAAGCATCTCTGCCTTGACGTTATAACATTGATTGATAGTCAGACTTTGGATTCAACAAGGAAGTCAGTAATCACACCAGAGTCCAGTCATGTGCCAAGTGAAAAATCCAAATCTATAATGGAGGGGGGGGGGGGGGGGGGGGGGAGAGAGAGAGAGAGAGAGAGAGAGAGAGAGAGAGAGAGAGAGAGATGTTAGCAGTAGTTGTCAACGAAGCTTAGCATAGTCTAAAGTGATTGCACTGTACTGGACAGCGAATTTTATTATACAGTATTTGTCATGTCACCAGTTCCATCCAAATAACTGCTTTCCTTTGATGTCTTGTTGCAGTCTGTGTAGCCTGTGGCAGAGATGATCACCGGCCATTGATTTTGCTACCCGTAAACAGATTTATCCCTCATATTCTAACTGGCTCATATGACCAGCATTGTCACTGCTGTTAGTGGAGATTACTGTACCATGAACCAAATGGGAGGGGGTGAGACTTGGATTGGGAGCCCAACGTGAGGTTCTGGGGATTTTTGTATAGCCATCTCAATGTCTGTGCTGTAACTTTCATCTGCAATCTAATTGTCATCTGCATATGGTGAAGGCGGCATCTCAGCATAGGAATCAGCTGTTGGGCTTGTTATTATGCCAAAAATCTTAATGGGCTAGCTGCAGGGTAAGTGTTGGTGACAGCTCTTCCACTAAGAACACTTTGTCTGCCCTATGTTGGGAAGTCAATGTGGCACTCATCTAAAGGTGCAGGTATAAACCTCTGTACCTACAGATTAACAGGGGCAGTGGCTGGAATGGAGTGAGTGTATAGTCAGTCACCAGAGGTCCAGGACTATCTGATGTTGGCAGCCATGCAGTGACTTGCTGGGGTGCCTTCTACAGCAAAGACTTTTTTAAGGCAACAAAAGTTTCTTGAGAAGTGGTGTCGGGCTATTGCAATACATATGAGAACTTTGAGCGTGCATCAACTAGAATGAGCCACATATTCTGAAGAAATGGTTCCTACCAAGTCACTAGAGGCACAGAAGTGTTTTCCAAGCATGGAACTATTGTGGTTGGTCTGCTTGCGTCACGAACAGGTTTCACAGGAACAGGCTGCCCAACCGATGTAACATATGATGCCACCCCATCTTGTAAGTCTCTTCATGCACATTAATACACAGTGGTCATTGCGCAGGTCAATGACGTGCTGTTGCAGTGTTGGCCAGCATCAGCACTCCCAGAACTGTTGATTCTATTTTTTAAGAAGAAATAGGTGTGAGATCATGGGGTTGGAGTCAGTCTGGCCAAGTGGGCTTAATATGTCTGGATATTTGTTGTAATGGTGGAGCCTCAGTCATAGCAGACATGATTTAGGCTACTGCGATGGGAAAAAATTCTGAACAATTTTGCAAAGCATTGTCTTAAGTGGAAGCATACTATTTTGTGTGAGTGAAATATGGGGTCTGGACAAGGCATTGACATTATAATGTATTGTGCTGTAGGCTGATAAAGATGTGATTGTAATTAATTTGGAAGAGGGCCTGTTGTGAATGCACTGATCTGTCTTTCCAGAACGTCATTTCTTGAAACTCAACAAGTAAATCAGAAGTTAGTACCATAAAGAAATGTAATTTATTTTTTGGTACCACGTATGATCACAAGAACGTCTTTTTCAATTTGGGGTTATCTATCTGAGCTAAAATCCTTTTTGGAGCATATGAAATGGATTCTTGATACCACTGGTAGTTTTGTGGGAAACACCATCCCAGTGCCTTGCAGTGCGGTATTGGTAGGGAGGGTTAGTTGCTCGGGAGGGTCGTATGTCATTAGACAAGGAGTGGAGTTAAGATAATTTTAATTTTTGAAAATTGTTCTGTACTACTAGGGCCATTAATGTTTGGTGCCTTTCTTGTATAAGTTATTGAGTGATTTGGTGTTGTGGGCGGCATTCTGTAGGAATTTGGAGTAATAATTATTTTACCAAGAAATAATTAGAGATATTTCATTTGCAGGTAATTTATATTTGTCTATGGCTTTGACATGTTGCGGGGTTGATTGTAGCCCTCCATGACTCATGATGTGGCCTACCTATTCTCATTTATTTGGATTACATTTTAGTCCATTTTGCTGCCGTGTGTGCATAAGAGCATGCACAGGTTTTCCAGGTGTTCTCTTGTAACACCAGTGGTAATTATATCTTCCAAGAAGTTAAATATATTCAGAATCTGTTGAGTCAATTGTTGCAAGTAGTGTGTGAAAAACTGCCAGCGCACTAGCAATTCCTAAAGACAGAATCTTATATTTGTAAAATCCAAAAGACACATTAGTTACGATGAGTTGGTGTGACTGTTCGTCTTCCAGCAAAATCTGTCTTGGAGAAATACTGTCCATCAGATACAAGAGGCTTTCAATAAGTGATAACACTTTTTTTTCTTGGTCAAGATTGTATTTTCAATTTGCAACATCCTTAAACATTCCTGCATCATCTCGTTTGTTTTCAGTAACTCCTGATACATGGCAGTTCTACAACTAGTCTCCAAAATGGCATCTCCAACTGAGGTGCATTCCAAGAGCATTTATTGAATTCCTTTTGTTGAAAAATTAGACCATCACTAATATTCAAATGTTTATAGAATTGAAAGGGTGACCCACTGCTGGACTGGAAACCCCTACTTTGTGTCAGGATGCAAATGGAGGACCTGTGTATCATTGTTAAACACAATAAAACAGTACTGGAGATAATTCTAGTTATTGCTCAGAATGCAAGTCATTGCCGTGCTTTCTGTGGCAGTTGGCATCTACATAATTCAGAAAGGAATCTGCTGAATCCTACAGCTGACATAAGACTGCCAAGGATGCTGCATCGGCTTGGACTGGAAGTCAATGATACCCTGATGCAGCAGTTTGCCACCCACTGGTGAAGTGGACACAGTCCATCAGTAGCCCTGCTTGAATATGGTGGTGACACTGATGTGTATGTTTGATTCACATGCTATTTCGGAGAGTACTCAATCCCTCCCAGATTGCTGCCTGCATTGTCCCATCAGGTGGACCATGATGTCGGATACCATACTGTATGCAGAATCTTGCCCACCGGTACAGTAGGCCATCAAACTTGTGGAATGCTGGACTTTTAGGGCAGTTTCTGCCCTGGACCAGAACTATGTTGGTAGTCCCATGAACTATCCATAAGTGTTGACTGCTGCGCTGACTTTGGTACTGGTTGCTGGACTTCGTTATCTGTGGCTACGGATCACTGAGACTCTCCTAAGGCAGGAAGTGTAAGACCAATATTACAACAGTCTCTCACACACAAGTTGTTACCATACTGTAACCGGAGAATAGAATACAAACAACATGAATGCCGTCAATTGCACAGATAGAATGCTCTAAGCTGGGGGGGGGGGGGGAGGTATTTATGTCAGGGAGAGGTCACACTCTACAACATCAAGTATTTAAGTATTTATGTTGTTGAGGAGAGCTCCTCTCTATGGTATCATTCATAATAACCAAATCAGCTCTGCTATTTTCAAGATGTCAGTGGTCTTCAGTTTCACTATATTTGCTCAACAAATTTGTTACAGTGTCGTTACTGCTTGATCAAATCCCTGGTAGGCAATGTTGCATATTACTTAGTATCTCTTACATGATGTTACGAAGGCAATTTGGTCTGCACTTTCCTATCTGCAGAGCTCGCAGACAGTCTCATTCAAGAATGTCGAGATTGCTGTCTTCCTGACCAAGCAATGGTGTTTACGTTTTCCTACTGGGAGCTGTTGATATGTACATATGGTAAACACCGGCTGTTGGAAATTAGAAAAATTTATACCCTCCCACTTCCTTAGTAATTTGTATCATAACAGAATGTCTATGGGCACTGGGCACTAGATAAAAGTGAGGTGGTTGCTGGGTAAAGTGTCTGTTGTCAACAGAGCGAGATGAAGGAAATCTGATATCCCACACACAGATCATCTGCACAGAGATGTGACATCTGCAGTGTTTCTGTGTGCAGGCACCCTTATTCGAGGTAATGAATAGAAAACAATCAAGCGTCTCAGTGCTTAAGTCGACATCTCTGTTGGCAGTCCAGAAGGAAAGAAGAAACATCTGTGCCAAATTGCTTGTTTCAATGGTAATGATTTCTAGTCAGACATTGTTACAGGTGATGAAACTTGGATACGCCACTTTTCAGCCTGAAACAAAACAATCCATGGAGGTGAACCACGCAGCTTCTCCTTCAAAGAAATAGTAGTTCGAAACACTACCCTCAGCTGGTAAAATCATGGCTACAGTCTTCTGGCACTCTGAAGGAATTACTCTAGTTGATGTTCTCCCTTGTGGTCAATCAGTCAACTCTGATGTAAGAATATAAAGAAATTGAAGAAATGATTACAGCATGTTTGTGTTCATAAAAATTTGATTGCACTTCTCCTTCACTGCAATAAAGCAAGGCCAGAAACAAATCTGCACATCCAAGAGGTCACAAAATTTTAGTAGACTGTTCTTTCTCATCCAGACTTGGCTGAGATGCAAACCAGTAGAGCGGTACCATGATGGCAGACAGATCATAAATTACGTTGGCATAAAGCCTTAGAACTGGTCAGAGTTTGCATTGAAAAGTAGAGTTTTATAATCCAAGAATTGGGGTGCAATATGGTATATTTAAATCACAAATAACATTATCCTGCTTTGACGGGAAAAAATGTGTTGCATTACTTATTGAACAATCCTCATAGTTTTGTCATTATTTGTTCTGGTGATGGAGTGGGTCAAAAATCAATATTCAATTGTGCATTTACATTTGCTTTGAAATCACCATAAACACAGAGGGCACCATTTCATTTACATAGAACTGCTAAGTTTCCCATTGACTAAACGAGTAAAGTGTAAGGGTGTCATATTCCACTAAATGATTTTACTCACTTTTGAGGTCCTCTTACAATGCTACTGGGACTGATTAGGCTCAGGTGTAGTGAGATGTTGCAAAATATTTCAGTTGAATATGAGCTTTGATAATTGTTGACACATATGAAACCAATAGAAAAGAAATCAGGAAATGTAGTTCATGGTGATTACAGGTTATCAAATTGTATGATCCCAGTTATTAAGTTAATGTCATCTATTATTTGAAATTCAAAAACTGTTTGAGTGCCCATCCCAACTTTGTTTTGTGCCTTTTGTGAGTGTATGACTCAAAACTTAACTGAATGGTCAATTTTCTTGTGTGACACAGTTACTATGCTTTCACCATACAATGTGCGGTGGTGTTAACTGCAGGATTTTAGCGTTTCTGATGTAATCTGAAGTCCCTGCAGACCAATTCTTATGTAGGCTTTCTCATTTATGGTAGACACAAGATTATTTATTTACAAGAGAGAACTATTGTGTGGTCTTCCCTGAAAAGGATTCAGCTGTGGCTGAAATGTGTTCATGTTGAGTCAGTGTTGTGAGAACTTAGCTGGCGGGGTTGCCAAATTGTGGCAATGGAGGGCTTCTACTACATTTCCTTGTTTGTAACATTGCAGATACACCATTTCCTCGTATGGCCACTGAAGGTGAGGGTGCTTTGAGAAACCTAGTTTCAAAGCCCTTCCGCTATTACTGCAAGGTTGGGCCAGTGAAGGTTCCTGTGAAGCCACTGCAGTAGGGGCACTGCAGGTTTTTTATTTTTTGGATGTTAGTGTTTGTACCATTAGTCCGATAAGTGGGATGTGCTTGATGTGTTCCAGTCGAGCATGGAGTGGAATGAGACATGTAAGGTTTCATTAAAAGTTTGCTGTGCTGCAGTCAAAAATTCAAAAGTTGAAGTTGGTAACATTTCCCTGAGAATAGGGTTTGCTTGTGTAAGTGCCTATGTTCATACTTCTTCATTGAATTCATACCTAATTATTAATTCTTGCATTTAAGATTCAGCATAAAATTGTTCAAAAAATTATATTTTCACTCTTCAAGTGAGTAGAAAGATGTAATACTTTTCACTTCTCTCTTCTGGTCTTAATTCTGTTCTTGAACACATTGAAGTATTGTAGCACTTAATGGTGTTTTGCTAACATGTACAACTGAACAATATTGTGGCAAAGTACATAATGTATTTTATTTTCAGTTTGTTGTTTATGTGTACAGTACTTTCTTTGTTCCTTTACTTAAAAACAGAATGCGTATTGATATTTTAAGGTGAATATTTGAGTATCTGACAGTGTTTATATGAGATTAAATCACATATATACTGATATATTTTGTTAAGACAATAAATTGTTAATATTTTTACTGTTTCAAAATAATAACAATTATTGATATGAATATAACAGAAGGAAACATTCCACGTGGGAAAAATATATCTAAAAACAAAGATGATGTGACTTACCAAACAAAAGCGCTGGCATGTTGATAGATACACAAAAACACAAACATACACACAAAATTCAAGCTTTCGCAACCAATGGTTGCTTCATCAGGAAAGAGGGAAGGAGAGGGAAAGACAAAAGGATGTGGGTTTTAAGGGAGAGGGTAAGGAGTCATTCCAATCCCGGGAGCGGAAAGACTTACCTTAGGGGTAAAAAAGGACAGGTATACACTCGCGTGCACACACACACACACATCCATCTGCACATACACAGACACAAGCAGACATTTCTGAATGTCCGCTCCCAGGATTGGAATGACTCCTTACCCTCTCCCTTAAAACCCACATCCTTTCGTCTTTCCCTCTCCTTCTCTCTTTCCTGATGAAGCAACCGTTGGTTGCGGAAGCTTGAATTTTGTGTGTATGTTTGTGTTTTTTTGTGTATCTATCAACATGCCAGCACTTTCGTTTGGTAAGTCACATCATCTTTGTTTTTAGATATATAATAATAATTATTGATATTTATAAAAAATTGTTTCCACTTTAATATATTGAGCATGTGATTTCCAGGAGAACTTTTCTTTCCACAGATTTCTGAACATTCCAGAAATTTCAGTATGTTATTACTGAGTTCAGATAAACTAAAATCTCTCATTTGAGTGTGCATTTTGTGTGTTCAGGGATGAACAGCCAGTTCACTTCGGAGTTGTAGTTTTAGCATTTTCATTGTTGTGTCCTCAAAGCAATCAGGACAGTTGCTGTTAATTCACAGTTTGCTGTAAAATGGGAGAAGTAAAGGCCAAAGTTTAAGGAAACTTACCATTATTTTGAGCTGTGAGATAACCACAGCCGTAATACCTCAGGAATTTCAAAAGTTGAAGACAGACTACATTAAAAATAACAACTAAAGCAGTGTTGTTGAATATTGTCTATTATTAGTTGTGATGCATTTTTAGAATTTTGTGCAGAATTGGTCCATCTCTGGTGCCATGAATAAGTCCATGCAGGAACAGTTATGTGTAACATTAAAATATTCCTTGTTGACATGTGATGTTTTTAACTTGAAGGGTATTGATAGAAACCATAAAACATTAGTCACATTTGCCTTTTTAGGGACAGTTGGAGTACCACTCTCTTGTAGAACAAAATGTTTATAATCTAGAAACTTCTGCTCTCTTGATATATTACTCTTTTCATTTGCTTCCTATACCCTTATTATATAAAAGCGGCTTCGTGTGTCTTCAGTTACCAAAGTCAGATTAAAAGAATTTGTAGATATAAGTAAAACAGGTTCATTTCTGCATGTTGTGGTGCATTTTTCACAATTTTGATATATTAATCTTATTTTCTACAGCTACAGATGAGGGTGGAGAATCATGGAAATACACCTTGAGGGTAAGTATCCCTCCAGTTCTCTGTCTCTTCTTCTTCTTCTTCTTCTTCTTCTTCTTCTTCTTCTTTTTTTTTTTTTTTTTTTTTTAATTATTGCATAAATTGTTATTATTGTCTTTGAAAATGATATGCATATATTCTGTATACAATAAAACTTTTATACTTTTTCTAACATGCTGTAATTGCTAAGCTTCAGAAATCGTAATAAATACACATTTTTTCTGTTCATTTGTGAGAGATTGTAACACAGCTGACTTTTTCTGAAATTCTTTTCAGCCATGTACAGAAGCACTTTTCCTTGCCTTATTTCATGAGTACAGAACAATTCTTACACCAGTACTTCTTGACATGATACGAAGTAATCATGCTCTTGTTGATCCGTCAGACTTGAATGCAATTCTGCGGAAAGATGCTGTATACAATGCGGTTGGAATTGCTGCTTTTGATTTGTATGATGAGGTGAGTATGATAACAAATAATGATGAGAGATAAAAATTGAAACTTTATTTTGTTTTTACCTGCGTTATCATACATATATATTGTCAAATTAAATCCATATTGTCTTTTTTTGTATTTTGATGTACCAGTTACAGGAGTTCTAGGTTTTTGCAGAATGCATCTGAGACAGAGTTTTATGAAAAGGATAGTTGCCACTCAATATATAACAAAGATGCTGAGTCGCAGATAGCTGCAACAAAAAGACTGTTAGTAAATGAGCTTTGTCAAAAATAGACGACGACAACAACCCCCCCCCCCCCCCCCCCCACACACACACACACACACACACACACACACACACACACACACACACACACACACACACACACACACACACACACACACACAGTCTCTGGCAACTGAAGCCAGACTGGCGGTCGTGTTTTCGACAAAGGCCTTGTTGGCCATAAGCTCATTTTCTGAGTGTCTTTTTGTTGTTCCTATCTGTGACTCAGCATCTCTGTTCTATGGTGAGTAGCAACTATCCTTCTCACAATATTGTTACATTCCATCCCATATTTTCCAATATTTGAGACGAAGTTTTTTTTACGTATCATTCATAATTTTGTATCACATAATTGATCTTCCCTCAGATATGGAACTTTGTTATAATATTCTCTTGAAGGATACATAGCATTGATAACATTTGTGAGTGAGATATGAGCACTAATATTTCAACAGGAAAAACTGAGTTTCTAGCATTTGTAGACTTAGAGGAAGCTTTTGACAATGTTGACTGGAATAATCATCTTTCAAATTCTAAAGGTGGCAGGGGTAAAATATAGGGAGCGAAAGGCTATTTACAATTTGTACAGAAACCAGATGGCATTTATAAGAGTCGAGGGGCATGAAAGGGAAGCAGTGCTTGGGAAGGGAGTGAGACAGGGTTGTAGCCTTTCCCCGATGTTATTCAATCTGTATATTGAGCAAGCAGTAAAGGAAACAAAAGAAAAATTCGGAGTAGGTATTAAAATCCAGGGAGAAGAAATAAAAACTTTGAAGTTCGCCGATGACATTGTAATTCTGTCAGAGACAGCAAAGGACTTGGAAGAGCAGTTGAATGGAATGGACAGTGTCTTGAAAGCAGGATATAATATGAACATCAACAAAAGCAAAACAAGGATAATGGGATGTAGTTGAATTAAGTCGGGTGATGCTGAGGGAATTAGATTAGGAAATGAGACACTTAAAGTAGTAAAGGAGTTTTGCTATTTGGGGAGCAAAATAACTGATGATGGTCGCAGTAGAGAGGATATAAAATGTAGACTGGCAATGGCAAGGAAAGCGTTTCTGAAGAAGAGAAATTTGTTAACATCGAGTATAGATTTAAGTGTCAGGAAGTCGTTTCTGAAAGTATTTGTATGGAGTGTAGCCATGTATGGAAGTGAAACATGGACAATAAATAGTTTGGACAAGAAGAGAATAGGAGCTTTCGAAATGTGGTGCTACAGAAGAATGTTGAAGATTAGGTGGGTAGATCACGCAACTAATGAGGAGGTATTGAATAGGATTGGGGAGAAGATAAGTTTGTGGCACATCTTGACTAGAAGGGATCGGTTGGTAGGACATGTTCTGAGACATCGAGGGATCACCAGTTTAGTATTGGAGGGCAGCGTGGAGGGTAAAAATCGCAGAGGGAGAACAAGAGATGAATGCACTAAGCAGATTCAGAAGGATGTAGGTTGCAGTAGGTACTGGGAGATGAAGGTGCTTGCCCATGATAGATCAGCATGGAGAGCTGCATCAAACCAGTCTCAGGACTGAAGACCACAACAACAACAACCATTAAGTGTGTTTCCTAGCTGTTTAAGAAGATTAGGAAATAGACTGTAATGGTGGTTTGTAATTTAACAGAAATTGACTGACTTGTGCAGCAATGTATGGGTAGATTTCTGTAACCCGTATCATGTTGTATGCAAAATCCCACGTAACTTAATACGTAGTCTATGAAAAGGACAAATCCAGACTGTAGACCTAATGTAATTTCGATTGATGTAAGAACACTAACTTATAGTCACTGTGAACTATGTTTCAACTTAAGTCAAGTGGTTAGGGCCAGCCATTAGCCAGTTTCAGTTTTTTCTTAAACTCCACACCCTCTCTGTGTTTCATGTTGCATAGGTATATATAGAGCCTTGTCAAGTGTGGCTGACTACACACTGACAACCGATCAATTTATCACGAAGTTATTTTATTCAAGCTACACTAGATTGACGTTTCATAGCCTCACAAATTTGCCCTTCTTAATTCAGTGTTGCACTCACTTATGAGAGTTCAGGGCTTAATGGTGATGAAGTGTGTAAAAGAGGCAGTTTTTAGATAATGAGTAGAGCTGAGACAACCGTAATCAAAGAAAAATAATAGTTATTGAGCTCACAAAAAATCAATCTAAACATTGTTCGTTAGACATGGCTATTTTGGTTTCATCATCCACAATTTTCATGTAGTATTTTCTGAAATATTTTTAGATTTATGAATAGATCTCTGTAGACTGTGTTCTGTAGTTGCTAGTAATACTAAATCATCAATGAAAATTAATGCAATAACTTGCAGAAGTTAATAATGTAAGGAAAAAATAGATTGCTACTTATTGCAAAGATGACTCGGTAAGTTGCAGACAGGCACAACGAAAAGACACTCATTAGTTTTCAGCCACAACCTTCATCAGAAAAGAAGACAAAATACACACATACATTCATTCACGCACACAAGCACACCTCACATGAGCTCCATCTCCAGCATCTCAGACCAGAATGCCATTCTGTGTGTGAATGAATGTCATGCCTGTCTATAACTTAATGCGTCATCTTTATAGTAAGTAGCTATGTAACTTTTTCCTTACATTGTTGATATTCCAACCTGAGTTTCCATTGTTTAAGTGTGGTTTTTAGGAACCATATTTTTTTGACCTGAAGTCTAATTCTCTATTATAGCATTCATGTAGATCTTGAAGAGAAGGCGAGATAGTTCTCATCTTTCCTTGACCAGTGTAAAAATCTGTTTTGAACTTGATAATTAATCCTCAGCTCTAACTGTGATAGGGCTTTGGTGTGTGTACTATTAGTATATAAAATTATGTGCGTTGGAGTGTCAACTTGTAGTAGTATTGTTAGTTAACCAATTATTTGCATGTTCCATGGATTGTAACTGCAACCTGTCTGATAGAGAATGAATACGTTTTATGATGTTAGTGCTGACCATTTACGTAATTTCTTAAGATTTTCCTTTTCCCTCCCCACTTTTTTACTTGCGTACAATGTTTCATACTTCCCCATGTCCACACTCTCCCCCCTTCCCCCTTGTACGCTCCCTCTGTCTCCCTTTCTCCCTCCTTTTCTGAGTCATCAGTCTTCTGACTGGTTTGATGCAGCCCGCCACAAATTCCTCTCTTGTGCCAACCTCTACACCACCCTCTACCACCATATGAAGTCATTCTCTGGTGTCTTAACAGAGGTCCTATCATCCTGTCCCTTCTCCTTGTCATTGTTTTCCACAAATTCCTTTCCTCCCTGATTCTGCGCAGAATCTCATCATTCCTTATCTTACCAGTCCACGTAATTTTCAAAATTCGTCTGTAGCACCGCATCTCAAATGCTTCAATTCTCTTCTTTCTGTTTTTCCCACAGTCCATGTTTTACTACCATACAATACTGTGCTCCAAACATACACTCTCAGAAATTTCTTCCTCAGATTAAGGTCAATGTTTGATGCCAGTAGACTTCTCTTGGCCAGGAATGTCCTTTTTGCCAATGCTAGTCTGCTATTAATGTCATCCTTGCTCTGTCCGTCATTGGTTATTTTACTGCCTAGGTAGCAGAATTCCTTAATTTCATCTACTTCATGATCATCAATCTTGATTTTAAGTTTCTTGCTGTTCTCATTTCTGCTACTTCTGATTACTTTAGTCTTTCTTCGATTTACTCTCAGTCCATATTCTGTACTCATTAGACTGTTCAGTCCATTCAGCAGCTCCTGTAATTTGCCTTCATTTTCACTCAGGATAGCAATGGCATCAGCGAATTGTACCATTGATATCTTTTCACCCTGAATTTTAAATCCGCTCCTGGACCTTTCTTTTATTTCCACCATTGCTTCTTCAATGTACAGATTGCACTGTAAGGGTGAAAGACTAGATCCCTATCTTACACTCTTTTTAATCAGAGTACATCGTTCTTGGTCGTACACTATTATTATTCCCTCTTGGCTCTTGTGCATATTGTATATTTCCCTCTCTCCCTATAATTTACCCTTATTTTTCTCAGAATTTCAAAATCTTGCACCATTTTACATTGTTCAATGTTTCTTCTAGGTCGACAAATCCTATGAGCGTGTCTTGATTTTTCTTTCGTCTTGCTTCGATTATCAACTGCAACATCAGAATTGCCTCTCTGGTGCCTTTACCTTTTTTAAACCCAAACTGATGTAACACATTCTAAATTGTGTTTTCCATTCTTCTGTATATTACTCTTGTCAGCAACTTGAATGCATCAGCTGTTAAGCTGATTGTGTAATAATTCTCGCTATTGTCAGCTCATGTGGTCTTCAGAATCGTCATGATGGTATTTTTCCGAAAGTCAAATGGTATGTCACCAGACTCGCACATTCTATGCACCAAAGCTAAATAGTCGTTTTGTTGCCAATTCCCCCAACATTTCCAGAAATTTTGGTGGAATGTTATTTATATCTTGTGCCTTACTTGATCTTAAGTCCTCCATAGCTCTCATAAGTTCTGATTCTGATACTGGATCCCCTATTTCTTCCTTATAAACCCCTGTCTCTTCTTCTATCACATCAGACAAATCTCCCCCTCATAAAGGCCTTCAGTGTACTCTTTCCACGTATCTGCTCTCTCCTCTGCATTTAACAGTGGAATTCCCATTGCACTATTATTGTTACGGCCTTTGCTTTTAATTCCACTGAAAGTTGCTTTGACTTTCATATATGCTCCCCTCTACATTTCACAAAGACAACCTGTGTTTCATTATGAGATACTGTATGTTTCTCCACCAGGGGTTTCATCAAAAGTCCTTCTTGCAACATGATCTCTGCTTCGTCATTTGTGTGATGGATGTTCTAATGCAAAAGAAGATGCTTAGAACAAACTGTGGAAGTTGTGTGGTCATCGTGTGATGACCCGCAAGAGTAGGCTAGTGGTTTTACTCTCTCCTCCCTGTGAGGAATTCGGACCCTGAATTTAATGCTGTGATGATATGTAGAACTGTATGAGCAATGATGGTTTTTTTTCCTGTCCCAGTTCACATTGGGAATACTTTCACTTTTTATGCTATGTATTTACGCTGAGTGTATCTTTGTATTACAGTCTCTTCTACCAGGTTATGCTTGTATACTGTGACTAGTCTCCTGACTGGGCAAGTACTGATTTTTGATGACAAGGATACACATGGTTTACGACATTTGCTAAGCTACAATGTGGACGCAGAAGGTGACCATGTTAAAGGCAAAAAGAACCATGGCATGGTGCTGGTAGTAGTCTCAATACTGGTGGATGTTTCGGAAAAATTGTTCCATGTTGTTGTCACGGTTTTGAGCTGTTATCACCTTGTCCAGGGAAGTGAGCAGGGTAGGACATAGGGCAATGTTTAGAAGAGTCAGCAGGTAAAATCTCGAATGGCAGATCCAGTAACTACAGCAGAGAATACATAACATTCAGCATCATAGTCTTTTTTATTGCTGTGGGTAGCTGGAACGATGGGCCAAAAATGTCACATTAAGTGCCATTTAGTATCAGTCCACTACCCAATAGTTCTACCTGTTCAGTCCTAGGTTGTGCTGTTTTCTGTTCTTGTCATCTCTCCTAGAACTAGAGATGGAATGGGCTAGTTAACATTACCCATTCCCCCACATGTACTTTGTGTGATGATAACTGTACCATACATTCTTAATTAATTGTGACTTGAAATTTTGATCAATGCTCTGTTAGTACTTCCAAGATTTCAAACTTACATACCACATCTTAGCCTGTGCTAGTGTTTCAGCCTGCTAATTTATAATGGCAGTCATCATCGGGTAAAATGAGGAGTGATGGTATATAATTTTTGCATTCATATGTGAAAGAAATTATACTGCTGACAATCAACAGCTGTACGAAGTAATTCAAAATTAATTCGTTGAATGTGAATTCTCTGACTTCAGCTGTATTAGGTATTGATCTACTACCCAATATTGACATATGAATGTTTGTGCCGTACCAGTAATCAAACCCTCATTTCCTTGTTATCATGAGTAGTCACCTTAACCACTTCGGCTATCCATGCACACTTCCTGGGCAAACCCAAACTTCCATATGTCAGGCTGCCTACATACACTATGTGATCAAAACTATCAGGACACCTGGCTGAAAATGTCTTATAAGTTTGTGGCACCCTCCATCAGTAATACTGGAATTCAATATGGTGTTGGCCCACCCTTAGACTTGATGACAGCTTCCACTCTCGCAGGCATATGTTCAATCAGGTGCTGGAAGGTTTCTTGGGGAACGGCAGCGTATTCTTCATGGAGTGCTGCACTGAGGAGAGGTATCGGGTGTTGGTCGGTGACTCCTGGCACGAAGCCAATGTCCCAAAATATCCCAAAGGTGTTCTTTAGGATTCAGGTCAGGACTCTATGCAGGCCAGTCTATTACAGGAATGTTATTGTCGTGTAACCACTCCTGCACAAGCTGTGCATTACGAACAGGTGCTCGATCGTGTTGGAAGGTGCAGTCGCCATCCCCGAATTGCTTTTCAACAGTGGGGAGCATGAAGGTGCCTAAACCATCAATGTAGGCATGTGCTGTGATAGTGAAATGTAAAACAACAAGGGGTGCAAGCCCGCCCGCCCCCCCCCCCCCCCCCCCCATGAAACACATGACCACATACACCACTGCCTCCGAATTTTACCACTGACAGATGATGTTCACTGGGCATTCGCCATACACACACCCTGCCATCGGATCGCCACGTTGTGTACTGTGGATCGTCACTCCACACAGTGTTTTTCCACTGTTCAATCGTCCAATGTGTATGTCCCTTTTGGCCAAGCAAGGTGTCGTTTGTCATTTACCAGAGTGATGTGTGGCTTATGAGCAGCTGCTCGACCATGAAATCCAAGTTTTCTCACCTCCCACCTAACTGTCATAGTACTTGCAGTGGATACTGATGCAGTTTGGAATTCCTATGTAATTGTCTGGATAGGTGTCTGCCTATTACACATTATGACCATCTTCAACTGCCAGCAGCTTCTGTCAGTGAGCAGACTAGGTCGGCCTGTATGCTTCTGTGCTGTACGTGTCCCTTCATGTTTCCACTTCACTATCATGTCAGTAACAGTGGACCTAGGAATTTTTAGGAGTGTGGAAATCTTGCGTACAGACGTATGACACAAGTGACACCCAATCACCTGACCACATTTGAAGTCTGAGAGTTCCACAGAGCACCCCATTCTGCTCTTTCTCATGATGTCTAATGACTACTGAGGTCTCTGATATGGCGTACCTGGCAGTAGGTGGCAGCACAATGCACCTAATATGAGAAACGTATGTATTTTGGGGTGTCCAGATACTTTTGATCACATAGTGTACTCATATTGTAGCCTGCTGAATTCATCACCTAATACACACAACTTAACTTGGCTTCAGACGTTCATGTAACTATTACAATGCTTGGCAGGCACACAATTATAACAACGTTCAGCTCTATTCCTTATTGTCTCATTTTCACTGTTGCAGAAATCCAAGTAGTGTTGCAGGCATTGATGATGATTTCGGTGGACTACGATAAAGGATGTAGATAGTGTGATGTAGGAAGTTTGTGTTGGTCTGGGGAGCATGCACAATTATCCAAAGTGGTTATGGTGACCGTTCACAACAAGCAGGAAATGCGCGTTCGAGTCCTGGTCCAGCACAAATTTTCACATTCTAAAGTAGAAAACACATACACACATTCATGCAAGCACAATTCACACGTGCATGACCACTGTCTAAGGCCACTGAAGCCAGACTGTGAGCAACAAGCCCGATGAGACAAGCATGAGCAACAAGCCCAATGAGACAAGCAGTCCAAGGGTGGTGGGGAGGGAGGAGTGATAACAGGGTAGGGACGGGGGAGGATGTAGTGCTGCTTGTGGGAGCATGTAGTAACGTGGTGGGGACAGGTTAACACTGCTAGGTGTTGTCAGGTTGGGGGGGGGGGGGGGGGGGGGCTGCAGGAAAGAAGTAGGGGAGGGGAAAAAGACTTGTGTTGTGTCCTCACAAGTGGATGCAACAAGGGCTTAGGCACAGTTCTAGTACAGAATTCCATGGTTGCAGTTTGTAGCGGAGAGACTTATTATAGAAATGGAGTAGAGAGACTTAGTATACAAATGGAGCAACCTACAGCCATCACAAGTATTTACTACAGTTGCTGATAGTGTGGCCCCTGTGACAGACATAATCTCATTGACATTCTATTCCGTAATGCTTTGTTATCTGTCCACAAGCACATCCAATGAGTTGCTATATGCCTTTAGGTAAGTATCATAGTGCAATAAAATGTATATATGTGTGTCACTACTTTGTTTGCACTGTCACAGTCCCTCCGTCCACCTCGGAGCACCTAAACCTAATACAACATGTGTGAGCCATTCTACCCAGACGTCCCGTACGCGTCAACTAGTGGGTGTGTTGGTGAAAAGAAGGCTGCGTATTACTGGCATGGGAGCAGAGAAGGGGAGAGATGGGTGAAGGATGAGTGCAGTGGTGTTAGGGAACCATACGATATATTGCAGGGAAAGTTCCCATCTGTGCAATTCAGCAACTTCAGGAACTTTCCTGTAATGCTCCCGACCCCGCAGTGTTCCCGACCCTGACATTTGTCATCCCTGTCTTCACCCACCTGTCCCCTTCACTGCTTCCTCTCCACATTCCAATAAATACAGCCTTCTGTTCCACCAATGCACACACTAATCTTCTTCATCTCCTATAATTCTCTCCTTTCCCCACCACATCCCTGCATGCTCCCACAAGCAGCCCCATGCCCTCCCCCACCTTTACCCTGCTATTCCTCCTCCTTCCCAGCCCAGCCTCCTCCTCACTCGTTACCCATGGATTGCTTTCCTGTGAAGTGGGGTTGCTTGCAGTCTCGTTCAACTCACTCACTGCACATGTGGTCCACAGTTCTTTTCATATTGCTTTATATCCTGATTTTGCATTTTCCACTAGTAGTTATCAAAGACCCAACACATTGTGATCCTATGTCTTCTGTGATCTGCTAACAGAAAACTATTTGCTTGCCTCAATACCTCAGTACACAGAACAACTGGTACAACTATTTGCAGACCCCACTTGGTTTGCTTACATAATAGACTGTTGACAGTCATTATAAGCAGCTTGTGTCTTTCGGCGTTAGGTTGACAAAATGCTTACGTGCTATACTGCACACATTTTATAGCTTCGGCTGTGCACGTTACATTTGGTTGATGTAAAACCTGAAAATCAGATGTATCGAACTCGAGTGCCCACAATGTTAAATAGCTGCATGGATTTTTCAAACTTAGTGATCACTTTAATGGTGCCAGTTCTTTTACAGGCTAAAGACACCTTTCTCACAAATAGCAGCAGAAGTAAGTTTTGCCATAAATAAGACCCAATATCTCCCTGTTCATGGTGGCATAATTTCTCTCTACTTTTTTCAGATGCTATATTAGCTAAATGATGTTCATCCCATTAATCTTTTGACATAAAACACTCCCAAATGCCTGATTACTCATGTTGTAAGCTTAAAAGCTCCTTCATACTCCACTCCCTTCTTGAGCAAATACGTGAATGGCCACACTATTCAGCGAGCAATGACTGCAATTCCATGTCTGTGTGAAATCTTGGGAAATTTTGTATGGCCTCTACGATCTGAGGCTTCTCAGACTCCAGCTGAGCTGATTACATGTCCCAAATACTGTACCGTCTCTATCATGAAATTACTCCTCCACACTCAGCATGAGATGCTCTGCACACATTGTTTTGAATACTCTGGTATGTCTTTTGAAAACATAATGATGTCTTTCAAATAAACTATACATTGTTTCAGTTTTAATTTTTGCAAGAACTTGGTTCTTATTTTTCTGAACACCATGGCCAGTAATTCCCATAGGAACACTTCTCATGCCCTTTGCTCTGCTAAATGTAAGAGGACTTCATTAACAATGTCACTGTCCAGCTGCTTGTAGACACTAACACTGAGCTTCTGAATTCTCTCTACGAAACACTCTGTTGATTCTCCGTCCTTCTAGTAACCTCTTATGCAACTGTGCCCTGTAGTATGTGCAAGCATCCCCCCCCCCCCTGCCCCCCTGACAGACCTTCCCTGATGTCCTCAAATATATGGCCATCCCCTCCGCTTCTCACAACACACTACGTAAGATTTAACATTGTCTGTCAATCATAATTGGGTCATCCAGAACAGTTTATCTTCCTACCAACATCCCAGATTCGTGGTTGTCAGCAGGTTCTCTACAAATGCCAGAAAGTTCTCTCCCAATCAATAAGGTATCTTAATCATCTTGCCTTTCAGATAAACTTAGGCCTACTTTTTTGGCCAAACAATGTATTTATGACAATTAGCTGATTGCATAGTGCAAAACAAAAAATCTTTGATTCCTTCAGTTGGCATTTAAACTCAGATTTTAGTTGTATACACTCTACTTACTGTCGTCCATAATTCTATCCCACCTTCAACCTCAAATTTATAATCAGTGATTCAAGAATCAGTTTCTTTTGGAACACAAGAATTATCCCTTCTTTTGCTCTACTTTTTTCTTTCATACCTGAATAAACTGTAGGTAGTTTTGTTTCTTGTGGTGTGCCTTATACACTCATTTCTGTGTTTCACAAGTTCTAAATTTTGATCTAATTATTGCAGCAGCTGAAAAATCATAATAATTAAGTATATTAGTCAATCTACACTCATACTCATAAATTTTGCGGGTTTAAATCACCTCAAAGTAGGACCGTGCGGTGCATTTGACCTGTGGTCGTCGCACAGTTGTGCTGGTAGCCGTCCACATATGCAGAGGTGTGTTGGTGCATGTCAGAGTATGGTGCAGTGAGTAAGTGTGCAGACATTTTCAGACATGCTAATGGTGACTTGTGTGTTGAAAATGGCTCAAAGAACACACATTGATGACGTTATGAGTAGTAGGTGGCTGGAGGCTGGTCAAACACAGTAGGTCGTTGCACAGGCCCACCGTGTGCCACTTAGTGTAATCTCAAGATAATGGCACTGATTCTAGCCGACAGGAAATGTGTCCAGGCACTACAGTACAGGATGTCCAGAGTGTACAACACCACAAGAAGACCGATATCTCACCATCATTGCCTACAGACAGCCACGGAGTACTGCAGGTAGCCTTGCTCGGACCTTACCACAGCCACTGGAACAGTCGTCTCCAGTCGCACAGTCTACAGATGACTGAACAGACATGGTTTATTCGCCAGCAGACCTGCAAGGTGTATTCCACAGACCCCTGGTCACAGGAGAGCCCGTAAAGCCTGGTGTCAAGAACACCGTACATGGTCATTGGAACAGTGGTCCCAGGTTATGATCATGGACGAGCCCAGGTATAGTTTGAACAGTGATTATCGCCGGGTTTTCACCTGGCATGAACCAGGAACCAGATACCAACCTCTTCATGTCCTTGAAAGGGATCTGTATGGAGGTCATGGTTTGATGGTGTGGGGTGGGACTATGATTGGTGCACTTACACCCCTGCATGTCTTTGACAGAAGTACTGTTACAGGGCAGGTGTATCGGACGTCATTTTGCACCAGTATGTCCACCTTTTCAGGGGTGCAGTGGGTCCCACCTTCCTCCTGATGGATGATAACGCACGGCCCTACCAACCTGCCATCGTGGAGCAGTACCCTTCAGACCTAAACCCCACCAAGCACATCTGGGATGCTCTCGGTCGATGTATCACTGCACGTCTTCAAACCCTATGACACTTCAGGAGCTCCAACAGCACTGGTGCAAAAGTGGGAGGCTATACCCCAGCAGCTGCTTGACCACCTGATCCAGAGTATGCCAACCCGTTGTGCGGGCTGTGTACATGTGCATGGTGATCATATCCCATATTGATGTCGGGGTACATGCGCAGGAAACAGTGGCGTTTTGTAGCACATGTGTTTCGGGATGGTTTTCTTAACTTCTTAACTTATCACCAATACCGTGGACTTACAGATCTGTGTCACGTGTGTTCCCTGTGTGCCTATGCTATTAGCACCAGTTTTGTGTAGTGCCGCGTTGTGTGGCACCACATTCTGCAATTATCCTTAATTTATGAGCATGCGTGTAGATGACTTTATTTGAAAAAATTCGCAATGATAACAAATTCCTTTAGGAAACCTATTACTTGAATTGATAAAAATATAAAATTCTGGAGAAAGAACAGTCTTGATTGTACAAAATGATCAAGACTGTTCCATATATTTTATTACTAGTTCATTGCAGTTGCTGCTGTTCCCATTATGTTTATAGTGGAAATGCTAGAGCTTTCATTGACATGTCTTATTGAGATCCATGTCTTCTGCAAACCATCACAAGATGAAACCAGGTTGTATCAGTGATATGGAGTAGAACAAGCATCCATCACCTTTACAACTGCTTGTATCAAATTTTGACAACCATCTAAACTGAGTGACGTCAGTTCTGTTATTGATTTAAAAAAAACTACTGTCTGTATTCATCAGCTTTCTAAATATTACTGAATGTTTATTGTTGCCTTCTTCTTCCAAAAGGCTAAACCTCGTCTCTGCACCACAGCTTCCAATCCTCAGCAGTCCTCTTCATCCCCATCAATGAAGAACTTCCCATCACCCTGATCATATTTGTTAAACAGCATGTTGTCAGTCATCCCCTCATTTTCTTCCCAACAGGCTGGCCTTCAGAAATGTTTTGCAAAAGAATATCATATTTAACCAAGTGTCCAGTGAGTTATGTTTGGCCTATAACTTTCAGTAGTCCTTTCTTCTGTCCTGTTTCATTTATTGTGGCTAATGAAGATTAGTTTGAAGGTAAATAATGATATTTTGTTTGTATCTTCTGTTTTCATTTCTTTGTAATGCAATTCATTGAACTTTTTTGCTGCACCAGTCCCATCCTCAGTAGTTGAATATTCTATAATTTCCATTTATTTGATGCCAATGGGCTCAAAGTTCCTTTGAAATCCACGAAGAATCTTTCCTTCATGCCAAAGCTGAGGTAGCTTGTCTCTGATCTTTGATTCAGTGGAAAAAGCATGCAAATAATCAAGAAAATTGTTCTGCTATAAAAATGATTACCATGGCCAAGGTATTGGTAAAATCACTGCATGCTAAAAACACATTCCTGTCACAGCCTTTTCAACTTATTAGGCTGCTTTACTAGTCGAGCTTTTTGTGCTGTGTGTGTGTGTGTGTGTGGGGGGGGGGGGGGGGGGGATGCTGACTAACGTTTTTAATTACTGACTGATTAGTCTTGTTCTCTCTCCCCCCCCCCCCCCCCCCTCCACTCTCCCTCCCTCCCTCCCCCGCTCTAGGTTACAAAATGTAATTGCTGAAATATTTTTTTTGGTGATGATCTCTGTGTACCCACCTCAGTATCATTGTTTTGCCACACACTACATCCAGCTGCACAAGTTATCAACAAATGGGCACAAGAATGTTGTACCTTGAAATCACAACACTTGAATCTAGTTGTCTGTGTACTCGTACATACACATAGAAATAAAATGTTGTAGAGTGACATTAATATGCAAATAATTCATCAGATTTACATTCTTTGCCTCTAATACTTAATAAACTAAGCCATGTGCTAATAAATGACCTTATTTTCAGGTTAACTTTGACCAATGGTTTTCAACAACACTTACGCAGGAGCTTGGAGTACGTGATGGAAACTACCGTATCATTAGGCGTCGAGTGGTATGGTTGATTGGTCAGTGGTTGAGTGTGAAACTATCACCAGAACTGCGGCCTGCTTTGTATGCTAACACATTACCACTATTACAAGCTGGGGAGGACATAGCTGTCAGGCTAGCTGCTTCCAACACTTTGAAGCTTGCCATAGATGACTTTGAATTCATTTCTGAACAGTTCCTGCCTTTCCTTGAACCAGCCTTTTCACTACTTTTTGCATTGCTTAAAGAAGTCCATGAGTGTGATACAAAGGTTAGCAAACATGTTTTGTTGATTGATTGTAATTAATTGTGATACTTTAGAATGGCAACATATTTGTATATGAAGTAGCATATGTATTTGGTAAGTGTGTGTGTGTGTGTGTGTGTGTGTGTGTGTGAGAGAGAGAGAGAGAGAGAGGTAGAGAAAATGATATAATAATAATCAGAGTAATATAAATACTCTTTCACCAATTAAAAATTAATACACCTGTAGTTTTCATAATTGCACAAGCAGGTACAAATTATTAAGACCAGCACGTTTACTGCCATATGGTGACCATTGGCCTCAGCATGTGGCTCTGCTGCACTAGCGGTGATCTCATAGCAGTCAGTGTGTGAAATTTACACTTAATTTTAACAACTTCCCATCAAACTAGAAACTTGCTTTATTTCCACTCAGACAATATAAATTGTTAACATTAAATTGTACAGGCCTTACCCTGTGCCATTGTTGCGAAGAGAGAGAATTACCGCATCCACAAAAAGGCAGAGAAGATGGTTAGATCAGGGCAAGAGAATAGAGAAGTCTGCTGAAAATCATTCAACATGTGAAAACAAATTGTTTTCTTCTTTTGAAGATAAAAAGGTCAAAAAGGGAAAGATTTAACCATCTCTCTCTCTCTCTCTCTCTCTCTCTCACACACACACACACACACACACACACACACACACACACCACTGTAGAAGTTCCAGAGTGGGTGCCGGGAGCACCACATGTTGTTGTTCTTTTGTCAACACTCTGGGAAGGGATATGTGATGAAAGTGTGCAATCTTTAGTTGCAGATAAAACACTATTAGTGAATATCTTTCCAAACAAAAATTGGACAATACAAAATTGGACAATGGGCTGAGTATGTGATAGTGCATAGTTAGTACTGTCATGGATTCAAGGAATAAAAATTATACCATTATGACTCAGTTGTAACCACACTCAAAAAGTATCACATTTCTTTTGAAGAGTTTTCAATAAGTGCTGTAACTGAAACACTATAGCTCATCACCCTTCAATTGAATTGCAGAAATTTGCAAAATATTAGTAGTTATTCATCTGTATTGTTTATTATTATTTAATGAAAGCAATCTAGTAGTTTTTTAAGTAGAATATGTTACATGTAGAGAAGAATAAATATTTATTATTATTGACAAATAACAGGGTTGCCACAAGTTCTGGAAATCAGGGAATATTAGGGAATTTCAAATGCCAGGGAAATATCAGGGTAATTGGGAAAAAAAACGCTGGAAAACTCTAGCTTGCTTTCCCCCCCCCCCTCCCCCCCTCCCCCAGTAGATGAAATGGTTTGTTTACTGAGATTTTATGCATTGTCACTGGCTGGGCGCAGCTGAGTATATGCACCGCTTCCTACTCACTCATTCTTACTGCTTCTGCCCTTCCTACCACCCCCGTCAGCTTGCAGTCAGTGCTGCCACCACTTCTTCGATGAGATGCAGGGTGGCATTAGGAATGATTTGTTTTTGATGCTGCGCTGCAGGCAGAGGTCATTTGTGCACAAGTTGGGGGGGTTGCGCGTGCGTGTATGGGTGGGTGTGCACACGCGCTCTTGCTTTCTGGCAGAAGCTATAGCTGAAAATTTAGTAGTGAGGGGTGTGGTGGTGGTGCCGTCCCCCCCCCCCTCTCGCCCCCACACACCCCTGTCTGTGGCTCAGTGGTAATCGTATGGTGAGTTTCTACCTGTCCCATTATTATTGATTTCCAGATTTTTTGCACAAGTTATTTGTTGCATAGATTGTTCACTGCAGTGTCATTTCATCAATATGCTGTCTGCGATATGTAAATAGCTGGCCACTTGAGTGGACTTCCACAAATGGCCAAAACCATAGGTCATTTCTGCGGGTGTCTCTAATGGATTGGGCCTGCCAATCTGAAGCCTGTCATTTCCCACTTACGTGCAGGCCCTGCTCATCAGATCTAGTCTCTCTGATCTGGCCACAAACGAGGTCTGTTTATGTGTGGCATATTTTCAGGGTTTATCCAAGAACCCAAGACTGCGGTGCTCCTCGGCAGGCCAGAGGCCAAGGGTGATCAATTTAAGGAATTGCAACTGTCTCACCACAAGTACATTATACAGTGCAGTGTTTTATAGACATTTTATTTATTCTAGTGCATTTTGGCACCTCGAAAATAATTTATATGTTAGAAAGTATGGTCAGCAGGAAGAAGAAAATTGTGGCAGTCATGGGCAGTTCGTAAGTAATGTACTCGCATATTTCTCACATAATACCTGTAAAATAATAGACATAACACAGTGGGTAATAACTGACAATAATGAACATAGTAAAACTAACATTTTATTGGTGGTCACCTATAGTGTCGGTTTACACAACTTTTCCCTGCCTTAGACACTTCTCTCAAGAAGCCTACTTTTTTCTGAGGTTATATCTTAAATCAGTGAAGGTATTTTAAATCTGTCTTGCAACTCCAAGGAAATGGATTCTTTTGTCAATAAATGAGTTTCATTTTATTGAAATAAAACAACAACAGTGATCTTCATTAAACACACATACCATTTGGCTTGCTTTCTCCATATAAAACGGTTAATTACAAAAGATGTTGATGTTAGTAGTTAAGATTTGTGCTCACACAGGGGAGAAATACAGAAATCCTTACTTCTTTTTTTGTCAACTTATGTCTGTGCTTACCCTTGATGTCTCAAAATTTGTCAAGGAAAAATACTAAAACTTCTCTGGAACTCAGGGAATTTCACTTGGGGAACTTGTGGCAACGCCAAATAATTATCGACCTAAAACTGAGGAAGAATGGGTGCAAATATCAAAAATATAGGATGTTAACTGTAATGTGATACTAGAAACTAATGTGTGAATGTTGCAGATGCACGTTCTGTATGTCCTGTCATTTATGGTGGAGCGTGTTGGTCTCTCCATCCGGCCTCACGCTGGTGCTTTAGTGCAGTATTTGCCGCTGTTGTGGGAAGAATCCGCTGATCATAACATGCTGCGCTGTGCCATTGTGTCTACACTTGTGCAGCTAGTGAAGGTAAGAGTTGTAACTAAAACAAATTTTTGACAGTATTGAAATACTATGTCCATACAGTAACAAATTTTATAGTTCTGTAGGCACACAGAAATACCCTGTATGGTTATAACAATACTTGATGCTCCCAAAATGTATCACAAAACTGCTAGGAGGAAGTAATTTGAAAGAGAGGAGTGCAGAGCAATACAGATTGATAATATAGTCTTAGAAAAATGCTCAATAATATTGTGTGGTGGGTATGAATTAAGGCCCACACAATTTTTCATCATAATTGACCATCTGCCAAAAAATTAATAAACCTTAAGGTTTTCACCAAGAATAACTTTGATCTTAAATAAACAGCTTTACATTCTCAAGGTCTAAATTTTTGGAAAGAACACTTCTACTTTGAAAAAAGGATGCTGCCGCCACAGTTTCAATGTATAGCTGTTGTTTGTCTATTATTAGTAGCTAAATATTTGCTGGATTACAGTGGTACCAGGTACTTTCAAAGAAAATATATTCTTACACCTGTAAATACTGACAAGGAGAGGTCTCCAGTGGTTGGAAGCTTTTTTGAAACAATGTATACAGTGATGTAGGTTAAGGTCCAATGAATCACATCCTGCAGCCATTCACCCTGGTGGGCCCTTGTTTGCAAGTAATCAATGAAAAAAAATTCGGAATTTTGCATGCTGCTCTGTAACTTTAAAACTAGTAACAATATACTGACAAGTTGCACAGTGTTAAGATACTGCACATCCGCATGCAAAAGGTTGTTGGTTTGAACCTTGTTACATGCTTTGAAATTTTTTTGTCTTAAGTCTTTATCCAAATTACTTTGATTATTATTTTTGTTCAATTATTTGGCTTAAATATAATTTTTTTCTCTTCTTTGATACCCCATATTAGTTGTAATATGTAATACCTAGTTTGCTCTTTTTTTTTTCCACTTGGAATCCTTGTTCCTGTGATTTCGATGATTGTCATATATTAACTTCCGTTTAATTTTTTTCATTTTATCATCTTATATTTTCATCCAAGTTTTTGCATTCTTTATTTCTATTTCTCATTTTGCTTGAATTTTGTTTTACTTACTATCCCTGCTTTCGTTTAAATCATCATCCACATTATTTTATCCATAGAGCAATAAAATTTGTGTTTTAAATGTTTGCCTGACAATTACTATCAAAAAATATGTACATTTTGTAACAAGAAATGCATTCTTGACACTACTACACAGTCAATATAAATAGATTATTTAGTCTTTTGTTTTTTAACCAACTGATTAGCATTTTCAAGTGTTCAACCTTTATAACACATAAGCAAAAATAATTAACTTCACATGCGCAAAGATTCCAAGTGGAAAAAGAATGATAGGAAGAAAAAAAATATGAGCTATTGAGAAGTTAATACGTTGATTGAAATGGCATGACAGAGGGAAACAAACAAAAAATTGTATGTAAACCAGTTAATTGAATAAAATACTGATCCAAGTCATTTTGATTAAGATTTAAACATAAAAAATTTCAATGTACCTGTTAAGATTTGAACCTATAACCTTTTGCATGTCAGGCCAGTACCATTCCTTACATACTTACTAATTTTGAAGTTATACAGTATCATGCAAATTCCAATTTTTTTTCCATCAATTACTCGCAAGTGAGGGCCTGCCAGGGTGAATGGCTGCAGAGTTGATTACTTAGCCCTTAACTTGCGTCACCATGTAGATTGTTCCAAAAAGTTGATCCCACTGCTGCAGACCTCTCCTTGTTAGTCCTGCTTACAGTACATTACTACTTGTCATGTAGTTTTATTATAAACGCTACTCCTTGCAATGTCCCATGACTAAAAACTGTTAAACAAACTGTGCCTACTGTATTCTGCGGAACAAATGGCTTGAATGAATAATGCAGGGTTTTTCATGTTTCTCATACATTAGCGTAATGGAAGGATCAAACAAAATTAGTTATGTACTTCATCTACATACATCATGGAACAAATTCTCAAATTCTTTGACAATGCGAAGTTGATCATTTTTAATAGATTTTAGTTTGTGGTGGAATGCTTGCTATGTTTTTCTGTTGTAGGGGTGAACAAATCATCTTTACCTATCTACTAGGATAAGTCTCTTATTTCTTGTTGGAACACTTTCGACTACCCGATCTAATTCTTCACAGTACTCATCTTTTTAATACTCAGTTGTATCTTCAGTCTGTGCTTGAACATCGATGAATGTTATATTGTACCATTGGTGTTTGATTGTGGTGTAAGACATTCTTTTGTTAATGATTCTTTAACCATATTAACAATCTCGTTCATGACAGCAAAGCCGATACCAGATTCATGCTGTTTTTCACCTCCCCATAAAAAATGACACAATCATTCTCCGTGTTTATCCCTTCTCCAAGCCGCCTAGTTTCTTGTAGAGCTACGATGTCTGTGTTGTATATTTTTAATTCAGATATCAAAGTCGCTGCCACAGCTGGTTTGTTAAGACTATGTACGTTCCATGTCTCGAATGTGAAATCCCGTTTGTTGTGTCCATCTTGTGAATTCTTGCACCGTACCCTAGTTCTGTTTCCTTTAAATCCAGTATCTGAGGCGTATCATTAATGTGAGCCAGCATGTATAAAATACCCAAGCCACTTTGAGTGCTGCGCAGGTTAAGCCTGGTGATGGGGCTATCATCACAGCTTCTAAGCATGCTGAGTAATATTTTGGATTACCATTTCCTAGAGAGACTGCCTCCCAGGCTTTGAGCTCTGCCTGCCCTGTAGGCAGTGACTGAAATTAATAACCGGTTTACAGCATTGCAAGAAGTTGTGGAGGAAAATAGTATAGGGAAGGCTTGGGAAAGAACAAATTGGGCAAGAAAAAGAAACTGAAGAAATGGAAATGGTTCAGTGAAAAGTACGAGAGAACAGCGAGAAAGAGGAAACCAGAATGCTGTGGCTGCAAAATGTGGAGAGTGAGGACAGGAGAGAGACCTTCAACACATTGAAAAGAGAGACAGCAAGAGTTCTACAAGCAGAGAAGAGGAAATACCTAACTGGATTCTTGGAATCTATAGAAGTGGAAAGCAGGAATAGAAACTCAACAAAGCTGTTTCAGTATACAAAGAACAATAAGAGAGGTTATCAAAGGGAAAACTTGTTCATAAAAGATAAAAATCGAAACATGCTAACACAGTTGGAAGATATTCTAGCAAGATGGAAAGAGTATTTCTCAGAAATGCTAAATTGCACTGATCCTCACATAAGCTTCAACTACGCAATGACCGAGAGTAACAGCAACAATACTGACGAATACAGCATCACAGAATAGGAAGTGGTTCACACCAATTCAAAAGTTGAAAAACAATAAACTGCAGGCGAGGACCAGATGTTAAGAGGATGGAAACAGACTACACAAAGAAATTTATAACTGTTTCACAATAATCTAGAAAACAGTACCTGAAGACTGGAAAACTGCAATAATTCGCACCATGCACAAGAAAGGAAACAAACTGGATTGTGGATATCACAGGGGAATCAGTTTGCTGAGCATAACATACAAAGTTCTGTCAATGATCAGTCTCGACAAAATTAAGCCTTACACAGAAAACATTTTTCAAGAGTACCAGGCTGTATTTCAAGCAGACCGTTCCACAAATGATAATCTATTTACTCTGTGGCAGATCTTTGAGAAATACTGGGACTTAAACAAAAACTTCCACAGGCTGTTCATTGTTTTCCAGCGAGCCTATGACAGCATCCACAGAAGTAGCCTCTACAACACTGTAAGAGAATTTAGATACCCAGTAAAACTGTGCATGGATGGCTCAGAGGGAGGAGTGAAGTTCAGAGGATTCATATCCTGCAACTGCCCAATCAAAACAGCCCTACGACAGGGAGATGCTCTTTCATGTGTTTTCTTCAACCTTACATTAGAGAAAGTGGCTCAAGGAAGTGATTTACAGCTGTACGATGGACTCCAATTCGAACTCGTGAAGTAAAACTCCTGGCATATGCAGTTGATATCGTTTTACTCAGTGGAACAGAAGAGGAGCTGAAGGACATATACAGATTTTTCAGGCACAGTGCCAGCAAAATAGGACTTTTGACAAACCAAGAAAAAACAGAATATATGGGAATAGGTAGTCATAAACCCAAATCCACACTATGAAATTGACCACCATTCTAGATTCAGAAAAGTTCATCAGTTTAAATACTTTGGATTCCGCTTCAGCAGTAAAAATATCATAATGCTTGGACATAAACAAGAGAATAAACTCAAGGTCAAGATGTCTGTATGCCTTATGCAGCCCACTCACAAAGTAGAGCTTTGTCAGTCACCACTGAGATGAACATATATATAACAGTATCATCTGCCCAGTAGTACTACATAGTTTGAAAAGCTGGACGCTTACCTAGAAAGAAAGAGCAAAACAATGTTTTTGAAAGAAAAGTGACGAGAAAAATCTGAGGACCTGTGTTGGAGAATGGCATGTGGAGAGTGTGAATCTGTCATCCAGAAATTAAAAAGTAGCAGACTGCAATGGGCTTGGCATGTGGCTAGAATGGAAAACAACAGAATTCCTAAGAAGGCATTCGAGGGCTCTCTCCAAGCAACAAGATCATTGAGCCAACCTCGCACGTGGTGGAAAGATAACTAGAGTAGGACATTGCAGCATTAGGAATCCTCACAGGGTGGAGAGAGACAGCAAGAGAGAGAAGAAGACGGAAGCAGAAGTTTGATGCAGCCCACGAGTGCTGAAAAGAAGAAGAGGGAGAGGGGGAGGGAGAAGAATAAGAATCTACATACGTACTCTTCAGGCCACCATATGGTGCATTATGGAGGGTGCCTTTTACCCTTACTAATCACTTCCTTTCTTGTTCTACTCGCAAGTAATGAGGGAAAATTGACTATTTATATGCATCCATACGAGCCCTAATTTCTCTTACCTTATATTACCTTCGTAGTCCTTACACAAAGTGAATGCGGGCAGCAGCTGGATCATTCTGCAGTCGGCTTCAAATGCACTTTCTCTAAATTTTCACAATATTGTTTCATGAAAAGAATGTTGTCTTCTTTCTCGGAATTCTCGTTTGATTTCACACATCATCTCTGTAATACTTGCGTTTTAATCTAAACTACCAGTAACAAATCTAGCTGCTAGCGTTGAAATGATTCAATGTCTTCCTTTAATTGGACTTGGTGGGCGAACCCAAACACTTGAGCAGTACTGAATGAATGAATGGGTTGCGCTAATGTTGTATATGCAGTCTCCTTTATAGACGAGCTGCACTTGTCTGAAATTCTCACAATAGACAGAGATCGACACTTCGTTTTCACTACTAATGCCCTTTCGAGGTTGTTCCATTTCATATTGGTTTACAACATTATGCCTAGCCATTTAATCAATGTAATGTGATTTTTGAGAAACAGTGTTGTCACAATATCCCATTCTAATCAAATGTCAAACTGATCTTCAGTAACTCAGCAGGTGCGGTTGGGTGTAGTTTTGGCAGTTGATGTACTGATGATTGGTGATAAATTCAACAAGTATTTCTCATTGTATTTCAAGCAGTAACTCCTCATTAGCCAAGAGGGGAGACTATCATTTTAATAGGAGAGTGGCAGAATTTAATTCTAGGAGCTTATAAGAACGCTTGATATGTGCAATTAGTGCCACCAGCAGGAAAATATGAGTAAGTGTTGTTACTCTACAGTCCAATTTCAGTCATGAAAAACTATCACTTTAAACCTCCAGCCAGTCCATAATCTGCACACATTAGCATAAATAAATTATTAATATCGATAAAAGATGTCTGTCTGTTTTCTACCTATTTAGGAGAACATTATTCTGTGCCACACAAGCCGGATGCGACTCTTGTTACTCAAAATCACTACCAAGAGAAACTTCACATATTGGAAGTTTTTCTCCACCCCCCACCCCACCCCCCACCCCCACCCCACCCTTTACCTGCTCCTCCCCCCACCTCCACCCCAATCCCCCACAGGTGCACGCCCCCCCCCCCCCCCCCCCACACACACACACACACACACACACACACACACACTCAATGCTGCAAATACCTTCTAGGGGTGGGATCAATGAGGGGGGGTACTTTTACTAAGTGGTTTTTGATTCTCAATGCAAAAATGTTGTCTTCCCTGTTAAATTGTTTTATTATCAACCAGTGTCAGATGCTTAAAAAAATATTTTGTAACACTTGTGAGTGAAACTATTCACTATAGCAAGTGACACAATCTTATTGATCATGAACATTAATTACAATGTAGCTCTGTGGGAGTCAGCCATGAAATACTGAAATATAATGTCATAAGAAGTGACCAGTTTCCTACTTTTAATAAGATGACAGTTCGATATGATAATATGGGTTGTTTACATACATGAAGTTTATCTTGTCATATATATATAAACTAACAAAGAGATAGAGGGGCTGGCCAGTACTTACCTCAGCTCAGTACAGCCGATAGATACACATAAAAGAGAACTGAAAATTTACATTCCTAGCTTTCGGAACTTTGTTCCTTCATCAGGGATGAAGGAACAAAGTTCCGAAAGCTAGGAATGTAAATTTTCAGTTCTGTTTTATGTGTATCTATCGGCTGTACTGAGCTGAGGTAAGTACTGGCCAGCCCCTCTATCTCTTTGTTAGTATTTGTTTCACATCTTATATGAGATTTTCCATTAATCATTTATATATATAAACTTCTTGTCATGCTATCATGTCCAGACGTCATCTTATGAAAGGCATTAAATTGGTCCTTCTGATGATACTGCAGTACAATATTTTATGACTAATTTCCACAGACATGTGTTGTAATTAATATCCCTGATTAATATGGTTGTGTCAGATGTAATATTTGTCTTGCAGTAGTGAAACTTTTTACTGAAGCATGTTTCTATAATGTTATCATTTTAACATTTGAAATTATTTTTTAACCACTTGATACAGCTGAGTGATAAAATAGTTTAGCAGGAAGGTACCATTTCCACATTCAGAATCAAAAATCTACTTACAAAATATATCCTCGTTGCCTCCGTCCCCAAAGGGTATTGGGTTGACTTAATTTTGTGCATGTGTGTGTAGGGGGGTCTTCTACCAGAACACTCAAGAGACAAGTTAACTTCTGAAAGTTTACCTATAGTTTGGGGACAACCAGTTTAATGAGCCCCATAACCAGACAATAAGCAGAGGCTAAAAAGCCACTATTATCCGTTCTAGAAAAAACCTCATGATAGCAAGTTGCAAGTGAGGCTGTTGTCAGCAACAATCACTGCTGCTGCTCCTACTGTCTTTAAACTGTTAGTACTGCAGTTCCCCATGAACAACAGAACCAACTGAGATTTGAACAAGAAACATCTTAGGACTTAAGTGTGTTAACCAAGGGACACATGTTCACACAGGTTTGGAGAAGGGATCCCTTACAGTTAGTTGAAGCTTGGTTTAGTTCTAGACTTAATGGAAAATAGTGTATGAAATAAATAGATGAAATCAGTGAAAATGCAACAACATGAAATGTATTTGTACAAATCATTCAAATACGCTGAACTTGCAGTGGAACAGTTAAAAATTTGTACGAGACTGGGACTCGAACCTCGATTTCACACCCATTGCATGCAGTCACCTTAACCATTAGGCTCCCTGAGTATACCTCTGGGCCTGACTCAAATGTTTATCATCAGTTATGTTTCCACTAAAGATTTCCAAACCCTAGTACCAGATACTTCTATGGGGTATGTTACAAAAATAGTACAATGAGAGTACAGTCAGTGGAGGATTGTGGCTTACCCTGCCACAAGGGATATATTTTAATTAATTAAATGCACTGAAATAAAATGTGTGGATTAATGGGGATACAATCAATGAAGATGTAATGATGTTAAATATTAACAGTGCAAGCCAATCAGATATGCAGGAAATCAGACTGTATTTTTACGCTTAGTTTTTATAATACCCATGACCACAGATGTATTACATGATATGTCCTGGTCGATTTAGACTGCTTGGTTTTCCTGAGTGCTATGCAAATCATCCAATACTTGCAAACAGAGAGATTTTCTATAACAGTCTGCTGATATTCATTTACAGTTCTCTCATGTTTCATACAGTTGTTATGTATCGGGAAAAATTTAAGTATGATGGGAACGTGAATTCAATAGTAGGGAATGAAGGAAAAATTGTAGGAATACAGGGGGGTGAGGAATGAAAGGGAAAGCTAACTTACAGAGTTTTCCACAGAGCATCATTTAATCATTGCCAAGACTTGGTTTAAGGATCATGAAAGAAGGTTGTGTATTTGAAAGAGACCAGGAGAACTGGAAGGTTTCAGGTATTTTATATATTGACAACACAGTTTTAGAAACCAGGGTGTACCTACAAAACATTTCAGGAGCAAATGTCAACTCTAGCCATAATTTGTTTGTTATGGAGTACAAATTAAAATTGAGTAAATTGCAGAATGGTTGGAAAATAAGGAAGACTTGAATAAGTTTAAAGAACCAAAGGCTCGGAACTTTTAAAGAGAACATTAGAGAATGATAATCTGACAAAAGTGAAAGAAACACAATAGAAGATCAATTGGTAGCTTTGTTTGTGTACATGTGAAGGCAGTAGAGTAATCATCATCATCATCATCATCATCATTTAAGACTGATTATGAGTTTCAGCGTTCAGTCTGGAGCATAGCCCCCCTTATAAAATTCCTCCATGATCCCCTATTCAGTGCTAACATTGGTGCCTCTTCTGATGTTAAACCTATTACTTCAAAATCAGTCTCAACCGAATCCAGGTACCTTCTCCTTGGTCTGCCCCGACTCCTCCTACCCTCTACTGCTGAACCCATGAGTCTCTTGGGTAACCTTGCTTCTCCCATGCGTGTAACATGACCCCACCATCTAAGCCTGTTCGCCCTGACTGCTACATCTATAGAGTTCATTCCTAGTTTTTCTTTGATTTCCTCATTGTGGACACCCTCGTGCCATTGTTCCCATCTACTAGTACCTGCAATCATCCTAGCTACTTTCATATCCGTAACCTCAACCTTGTTGATAAGGTAACCTGAATCCACCCAGCTTTTGCTCCCATACAACAAAGTTGGTCGAAAGATTGAACGGTGCACAGATAACTTAGTCTTGGTACTGACTTCCTTCTTGCAGAAGAGAGTAGATCATAGCTGAGTGCTCACTGCATTAGCTTTGCTACACCTCGCTTCCAGTTCTTTCACTATGTTGCCATCCTGTGAGAATATGCATCCTAAGTACTTGAAACCGTCCACCTGTTATAACTTTCTTCCTCCTATTTGGCACTCAATCCGTTTATATTTCTTTCCCACTGACATTACTTTCGTTTTGGAGATGCTAATCTTCATACCATAGTCCTTACATTTCTGATCTAGCTCTGAAATATTACTTTGCAAACTTTCAATCAAATCTGCCATCACAACTAAGTCATCCGCATATGCAAGACTGCTTATTTTGTGTTCACATATCTTAATCTCACCCAGTCAGTCTATTGTTTTCAACATATGATCCATAAATAATATGAACAACAGTGGAGACAGGTTGCAGCCTTGTCTTCCCTGTGAAACTACTCTGAACCATGAACTCAGTTTACCGTCAATTCTAACTGCTGCCTGACTATCCATGTTGTTGTTGTTGTGGTCTTCAGTCCTAAGACTGGTTTGATGCAGCTCTCCATGCTACTCTATCCTGTGCAAGCTTCTTCATCTCCCAGTACCTACTGCAACCTACATCCTTCTGAATCTGCTTAGTGTATTCATCTCTTGGTCTCCCCCTATGATTTTTACCCTCCACGTTGCCCTCAAATACTAAATTGGTGATCCCTTGATGCCTCAGAACATGTCCTACCAACCAATCCCTTCTTCTGGTCAAGTTGTGCCACAAACTTCTCTTCTCCCCAATCCTATTCAATACTTCCTCATTAGTTATGTGATCTACCCATCTAATCTTCAGCATTCTTCTGTAGCACCACATTTCAAAAGCTTCTATTCTCTTCTTGTCCAAACTATTTACCGTCCATGTTTCACTTCCATACATGGCTACACTCCATACAAATACTTTAAGAAACAACTTCCTGACACTTATATCTATACTCGATGTTAACAAATTTCTCTTCTTCAGAAACGCTTTCCTTGCCATTGCCAGTCTACATTTTATATCCTCTCTACTTCGTCCATAATCAGTTATTTTGCTCCCCAAATAGCAAAACTCCTTTCCTACTTTAAGTGTCTCATTTCCTAATCTAATACCCTCAGCATCACCCGACTTAACTCGACTACATTCCATTATCCTCGTTTTGCTTTTGTTGATGTTCATCTTATATCCTCCCTTCAAGACACCATCCATTCCGTTCAACTGCTCTTCCAAGTCCTTTGCTGTCTCTGACAGAATTACAATGTCATCGGCGAACCTCAAAGTTTTTATTTCTTCTCCATGGATTTTAATACCTACTCCAAATTTTTCTTTTGCTTCCTTTACTGCTTGCTCAATATAGAGATTGAATAACATCGGGGAGAGGCTACAACCCTGTCTTACTCCCTTCCCAACCACTGCTTCCCTTTCATGTCCCTCAACTCTTATAACTGCCATCTGGTTTCTGTACAAGTTGTAAATAGCCTTTCGCTCCCTGTATTTTACCCCTGCCACCTTTAGAATTTGAAAGAGAGTATTCCAGTCAACATTGTCAAAAGCTTTCTCTAAGTCTACAAATGCTAGAAACGTAGGTTTGCCTTTCCTTAATCTTTCTTCTAAGATAAGTCGTAAGTTCAGTATTGCCTCACGTGTTCCAGTATTTCTACGGAATCCAAACTGATCTTCCCCGAGGTCAGCTTCTACTAGTTTCTCCATTTGTCTGTAAAGAATTCGTGTTAGTACTTTGCAGCTGTGGCTTATTAAACTGATTGTTCGGTAATTTTCACTTCTGTCAACACCTGCTTTCTTTGGGATTGGAATTATTATATTCTTCTTGAAGTCTGAGGGTATTTCGCCTGTTTCATACATCTTGCTCACCAGATGGTAGAGTTTTGTCAGGACTGGCTCTCCCAAGGCCGTCAGTAGTTCCAATGGAATGTTGTCTACTCCGAGGGCCTTGTTTCGACTCAGGTCCTTCAGTGCTCTGTCAAACTCTTCACGCAGTATCGTATCTCCCATTTCATCTTCATCTACATCCTCTTCCATTTTCATAATATTGTCCTCAAGTGCATCGCCCTTGTATAGACCCTCTATATACTCCTTCCACCTTTCTGCTTTCCCTTCTTTGCTTAGAACTGGGTTTCCATCTGAGCTCTTGATGTTCATACATGTGGTTCTCTTATCTCCAAAGGCCTCTTTAATTTTCCTGTAGGCAGTATCTATCTTACCCCTAGTGAGAGAAGCCTCTACATCCTTACATTTGTCCTCTAGCCATCCCTGCTTAGCCATTTTGCACTTCCTGTCGATCTCATTTTTGAGACGTTTGTATTCCTTTTTGCCTGCTTCATTTACTGCATTTTTATATTTTCTCCTTTCATCAATTAAATTCAATATTTCTTCTGTTACCCGAGGATTTCTACTAACCCTCTTCTTTTTACCTACTTGATCGTCTGCTGCCTTCACTACTTCATCCCTCAGAGCTACCCATTCTTCTTCTACTGTATTTCTTTCCCCCATTCCTTTCAATTGTTCCCTTATGCTCTCCCTGAAACGCTGTACAACCTCTGGTTCTTTCAGTTTATCCAGGTCCCATCTCCTTAAATTCCCACCTTTTTGCAGTTTCTTCAGTTTTAATCTACAGGTCATAACCAATAGATTGTGGTCAGAGTCCACATCTGCCCCTGGAAATGTCTTACAATTTAAAACCTGGTTCCTAAATCTCTGTCTTACCATTATATAATCTATCTGATACCTTTTAGTATCTCCAGGGTTCTTCCATGTATACAACCTTCTATCATGATTCTTAAACCAAGTGTTAGCTATGATTAAGTTGTGCTCTGTGCAAAATTCTATCAGGCGGCTTCCTCTTTCATTTCTTAGCCCCAATCCATATTCACCTACTACGTTTCCTTCTCTCCCATTTCCTACACTCGAATTCCAGTCACCCATGACTATTAAATTTTCGTCTCCCTTCACTATCTGAATAATTTCTTTTATTTCATCATACATTTCTTCAATTTCTTCATCATCTGCAGAGCTAGTTGGCATATCAACTTGTACTACTGTAGTAGGTGTGGGCTTCGTATCTATCTTGGCCACAATAATGCGTTCACTATGCTGTTTGTAGTAGCTTACCCGAATTCCTATTTTCCTATTCATTATTAAACCTACTCCTGCATTACCCCTATTTGACTTTGTGTTTATAACCCTGTAGTCACCTGACCAGAAGTCTTGTTCCTCCTGCCACCGAACTTCACTAATTCCCACAATATCTAACTTTAACCTATCCATTTCCCTTTTTAAATTTTCTAACCTACCTGCCCGATTAAGGGATCTGACATTCCACGCTCCGATCCGTAGAACGCCAGTTTTCTTTCTCCTGATAACGACATCCTCTTGAGTAGTCCCCGCCCGGAGATCCAAATGGGGGACTATTTTACCTCCGGAATATTTTACCCAAGAGGACGCCATCATCATTTAATCATACAGTAAAGCTGCATGCCCTCGGGAAAAATTACGGCCGTAGTTTCCCCTTGCTTTCAGCCGTTCGCAGTACCAGCACAGCAAGGCCGTTTTGGTTATTGTTACAAGGCCAGATCAGTCAATCATCCAGACTGTTGCCCTTGCAACTACTGAAAAGGCTGCTGCCCCTCTTCAGGAACCACACGTTTGTCTGGCCTCTCAACAGATACCCCTCCGTTGTGGTTGTACCTACGGTACGGCTATCTGTATCGCTGAGGCACGCAAGCCTCCCCACCAACGGCAAGGTCCATGGTTCATGTAAAGACCTTTAATTGCTTGCAAACGTTTGCCTCCTATTCCATAATCTCGTAGAACAGACAATAACTTCCACCTAGGAACACAGTCATATGCCTTTTCTAGATCTATAAAGCATAGATACAATTCCCTGGTCACCGAGCGAGGTGGCGCAGTGGTTAGACACTGGACTCGCATTCGGGAGGACGACGGTTCAATCCCGCGTCCGGCCATCCTGATTTAGGTTTTCCGTGATTTCCCTAAATCACTCCAGGCAGATGCCGGGATGGTTCCTCTGAAAGGGCACGGCCGACTTCCTTCCCGAAAACAACCAACCAACCAACCAACCAACCAATTCCCTGTTCCACTCATAACACTTCTCCATTATTTGCTGTAAGCTAAGATCTGGTCCTGACAACCTCTAAGAGGCCTAAACCCACTCTGATTTTCATCCAATTGGTCCTCAACTAATACTCGCACTTTCCTTTCAACAATACCTGAGAAGATTTTACCCACAATGCTGATTAAAGAGATACCTCTGTAGTTGTTACAATCTTTTCTGTTTCCATGTTAAAGATTGGTGTGATTACTGCTTTTGTCCAGTCTGATGGAACCTGTCCCGACTCCCAGGCCATTTCAATTATCCTGTGTAGCCATTTAAGACCTGACATTCCACTTTATTTGATGAGTTCCGACTTCATTTCATCCACCCCAGCTGTTTTATTGCACTGCAATCTATTGACCATTTTGTCCTCTTCCTCAAATGTGATCCTATTTCCATCATCATTCCTATCCCATTCTACCTCGAAATCTGAAACATTACTGATCGTATTTTCACCTACATTGAGCAACTCTTCAAAATATTCCCTCCATCTGCCCAAGGCATCCACAGGATTCACCAGCAGTTTTCCTGACCTGTCCAAAATACTTGTCATTTCCTTCTTACCTCCCTTTCGAAGACTGCTAATTACACTCCAGAATGGTTTTCCAGCAGCTTGACCCATAGTCTCCTACCTGTTTCCAAAGTCTTCCCAAGATTTCTTCTTGGATGCTGCAATTATCTGTTTGGCTTTGTTTCTTTCTTCAACGTAACTTTCTCTGTCTACCTGAGTTCTAGTATGTAGCCATTTTTGATACGCCTTCTTTTTCCTTTTACAGGCTGCCTTGACTGTGTCATTCCACCAAGCTGTTTGCTTCATCCTACTTTTACACACCACTGTTCCAAGACATTCTTTAGCCACTTCTAGTACTGTGTCCCTGTACCTTGTTCATTCCTTTTCCAATGACTGTAATTGACTAAATTCAACTAACTGGTACCTTTCTGAGATCGCTGTTATGTACTTGTGCCTGATTTCCTTATCCTGAAGTTTCTCCACTCTCATCCTCATACATATGGACCTGACCTCCTGCACTTTCGGCCTCACAATTCCAATTTCATTGCAGTTTAAATAATGATCAGTGTCATCAAAGAATCCCCTGAATACACATGTGTCCCTCACAGCCTTCCTGAATTCATGATCTGTTATTATATAGTCAATGACAGATATGGTTCCCCTGCCTTCCCAAGTATACCTGTGAATGTTCTTATGTTTAAAAAAGGAGTTTGTGATTACTAAGCCCGTACTGGCACAGAAATCCAGGAGTTGTTTCCCGTTCCTGTTGGCCTCCAT
This sequence comes from Schistocerca serialis cubense, assembly GCF_023864345.2. Lineage (NCBI taxonomy): Eukaryota > Metazoa > Arthropoda > Insecta > Orthoptera > Acrididae > Schistocerca > Schistocerca serialis. The sequence goes on from NC_064644.1 coordinate 182,377,933, forward strand.
ATCCTTTCCAAATTTACCCATAACCTTTTCATACCCTTCTGTTCGATTTCCAATCCTGGCGTTAAAATCACCCGTGAGCAGAACACTGTCCTTGTCCTTTACTGTAACAACTACATCACTGAGTGCCTCATAAAAACTATCCATCTTATCTTGATCTGTCCCTTCACAATGTGAATATACTGACACAATCCTAATTTTCTTGCTAGACACTGTCAAATCTATCCACATCAGTCGTTCGTTTACATACCTTATTGCAACTACACTGGGTTCCATTTCTTTCCTGATGTAAAGCCCTACACCCCATTGTGCTATTCCTGCTTTGACTCCTGACAGGTAGACCTTGTATTCTCTTCTTTCTCACCCCTTACCCGAATGTCACTAACTGCTAAAACGTCCAGCCCCATCTTACTTGCAGCCTCTGCCAGCACTACCTTCTTCCCAGAGTAACCCCCATTGATATTAATAGCTCCCAATCTCATTACCATTTGTTTGCCAAGTCGTATCTTAGGAGTCCCTGGTTTGTCAGTTAGAGGTGGGACTCCGTCACCTCCAAAGGTCCGAGGCATTTTGCTCTGATTGTTGCCAGCATCATATTTAAAGTACCAGGGAAGCAGGTTGCTAGCCTTACTTGCCCCGAGTCCCATTGGGTTTTACCCCTAACGGCTGAGGGACTAACCGGTGGATTTGGTAGTCTTTGCCGTATGAGCACAAAGGTGACCACGACTCAGAATATGTCCGAGATGCCCAGCCTTATTCCAAAGTAACTGGTATCCCGACTGTCGGGACCACTTACTTGGCCACTCATACGTTGCCCGTGGTTCATGAACTATGACATGACTACAGGAACTAACACCATGAACCACGCAGTAGAGTAATGACTAGACAGAAAGACAAATCCCAGTAGAAATCCTAGCATAGCATACGAGATAATGAATTTAACGATGAAAGGCGAAAATACAATATCAAATCATATTAATGTGACCACTGATCAAAAGCCAGAATAACCACATTTCCTATGGAGTAGCGTGGACTGCTGTGAAACGTGCAGGAAGAGTGTCAGTGAGTTTCTGGAAGGTACTGACAGGGATATGGGGCCACACTGACGCCAGTGCCATGACCATGTGCACTGGGTTTCTTAGTTAGAGATCAATGGCACAAACAGCCTGATAAAAGTTGTTTCTCAATTGGGTTTAAATCCAGGGATTTTGGTAGCCAGGGGAGTATGGTAAACTCAACCTGGTACTCTTCGAGCTATGCATGAACGCTCCAAGCTGTGACACACATTACATTGTCCTAAGGTAGTTTCATTGTGCTGAGGGAAGGAAACTGCATGCAGTGCTGGACTTGGTCCCCAATGATAGATGCATACTTGTTTGATCAATTGTCCTTTCTAGAACAACGGGATCTGTAGAGAATGCCATGAAAACATTCCCCAGACCATAACACTGTTGCAGAGTGTTTGCTTTCATGTTTCACTCCATACTCTCCAACAGCCATCTGCCCAGATGGAGCATAAAACATGATTCATAGGCCACCTGGCATCACTCAGTGGATGTCCAGTTGCAGCATTGGCATGCATGTAAATTCTGGCCTTTGTTGCCAGGAACCACAATCAGTATGGCTGCATGAACCAAAGACCTGGTACAGAGGCCCATACACAGCATTTTTTCCTGAAAATTTGTTTTGGAGACACTCTTAGTAGCCTTTTGGTTCATTCAGTTGGTCTGTTGCTCTACAGTTGCACATCTGTTCACCCATACACATCCCTGTGGCCATCATTCGTCCCTGTCATCTATGGCCAGTGGTGCACCACAGCTGCCTCGGCACCAGTTACAGTTAGTGCCATTTTGCTGCATGTGCTATATTTTAATCATGATGATATGCAAACAATTTACAGACTTAGTCATTTTCAAAATGCTTCCACCCACAGCACGAAAACCAATGAGCACGCCCTTTTGGACCTCAGATAAATCATTCCACCTTCACATTATGTAAAAAACTGCACTGTTTTCCACATTCCCCCAACGTGCTTTATATACCATCCACTGCTAGTGCTGACACCTGCTGTGTGTGAGTACTTATTGAATGTTGATGTCAAACGTAGGTGGTGGTCACATGTGACTGGGCTGTATATGAGAAAGCAGTAAGTGATCAAACAATGGAAAATCCAGGATGGAATGTAACAATATTGTGAAAGGAAAATTGCCACTCACCATACAGCGGAGATGCTGAGTTGCAGATAGTCACAAGAATAAGACTGTCACAAATAAATAAAAATTGCGGCCATTAAGGCCTTCGTCAACAATAGATGTAGAGGAGGGCACGCGCGCGTGCATGCGCACACACACACACACACACAAAACCATGACCACGACCACAGTTTCAGGAACTAAAACCACACTGTGTGTAGCAGCAACGATGCGCGATGGGAGTGGCAACTGGGTGGGAGTAAGGAGGAGGCTGGGGTGAGGAGGGGGAGGGATAGTAGGGGGGGGGGGGGGTAGGCAGACAGTGAAGTGCTACAGGTTAAATAGACGGCAGGGGAGATGTGGGGAAGGGGGGAGGGGGGGGGGACGTGTGTGTTAGAGTGGCAACTTTCCTTTTCATAATAAAGAAGTAAATGAAACAGGCAAAAGGGAAGTACAAATTACTAAAAAGGAGATTGCAAAAAAGTGTGAAGTAACAAAGGAAGAAAAGCCAAAAGACAAAGTTATAAGACCATACATGACTATAGGATATACAGATACCATTTATAGGAAAATGAGATACTGGTATAATCTGTACATTGAGTGAACTTCAAAGGAAAACAAGCATAAACTTGGAAAGTGAATCGAAAGTTCAGGGAGGAGAAATAGAAACATAAAGTTCACCAACAGTATTGTAATTATGTCAAAGATGGCAAAGTACTTGGAAAATCAGTTGATTAATGGAATTTTTCATATCTTGAAAAGAGGTAAGATGAATTTCAGCATAAATAAATTAAGGCTAATGTAGAGTTATTAAATTATATCGGCTGATGTTGAGGGAATTACACTGGGAAATGGCACACTAAAAGTAATAGGTAAGTTTTTCTATTTGGGCAGCAAAATAACTATGATGATATAAAATACAAACTGGCAATACAGAAAAAAGTATTTTTCTGAAATTGAGAAATATGTTAATGTCAAATGTAAGTGTTTGGAAGTCTTTTCTGAAAAAAAAAAAAATTACACATGATGTAAGCTGTGTTTGCAATTGTTTCTTTCCCCCAGTGTCTTTAAATTATCTTGTGAAATCATCATTATTATTATGTTGCACATTTCGTGTGTATGTGCATACCATCATTTAGTATATAGAACATTATAACGCAGATTATCCATGCATATCATCACCTATTTCAAATAGGCACTTGGCAGTGGAAGCGAAACTCTGCACCCATTCTTGCTGCCTGTCATTCAAATGAGTACAGATGTGCAACAAGATTGCCATGTATATCTCATGGAAGACGGACTGGAACTATGGTTGGCTGTCCTAGAGAATACTGCTACAGCCAGTCCAGATCTTCTGCAGCTTTTCAGGAATATGCCTCCTCTGCTTGGTCAGTACACAAAATACAATACTGGTGTTTTGTTTTTGGTTTTTTTTTTTTTTTTTTTTTTTATTAATGTGTTTAATGCTTTACTAATTGTAAGTTGCTAATCATTTATTTTGTATTGTCAAATTAAGAAAACCAGTATAATTTTTGTTGTTTCAAGTAGTTTCTCAATAACTGCCAAATATACATCTAATTTGTAATTATTTTCTCTACATTGTAATGGGTAAATTTCAATTATCTTAATGTTCAATTACAAGTAAACACTTCTTTTAAATATCCATACAGTGTTCATTCACTAGTTGCGGAAGTTCCAATCAGTGAGTATAATACCTTGAACAGCCAAATAACCAGTGTACCTGTCCTATTTAAAAGTAAGGAAATAAAGATTTTTTAAATTGTGAGTAGTCATAGTGAACTCTAGGTGCAGTTACACAGATTGAATGTAAAGGCTACTGCTTAGTGGTTTTTTAAATATGGAAAATGGGACACAATCATAATTTCATTTACTCATGCTTATTTTCAGTTTTATATTTTATCTTAACTTACTTTGTTCATAGAGAGCAGTTCAGAGAACCTGCGGACTTGTTACTACATCATACAAGCCAGTGTGCTGTTGGGTCCAGAGCAGTTCCTGAAGGTGAGTTTCAGTACAAGTATTGAAGGAATTTTACATTATGGTCAATTTTTCCCTCTCTTTTTTGTTAATGTTTTTTGCTTGACACCAGATCAGTTCTATAGCTGAATCACTTAGTATTTATGTTCATGTGAATGTGTTATTGTTATGATCTCCAATCTAAAGACTGGTTCCATTTAGCTCTCCTCAAGAATTCATCCTGAACAAGACTCATCATCTGTTCCTAAGTATTGCTAAGTATTGCAACTAAATCCATTTGAATCATCATACTGTAGTAGATGCTAGTTCTCTCTCTGCTATTTTTATCCTGGTGCTACCAAATTAGTTCTCCTTTAAAATGTCAGTATATGTCTCATCAACCTATCCTTTCTCTTATTCGAGTTGCACCAATTCAGTTCAGTACTTTTACTTTAATTATCTGATATATACATCTAACCTTCAGCATTCACACATGACAGTGCCATAGGCATGCCAACCTGTTCATAGGCCATCTTAAGAACTTCTTTCTACCTTGAACAATTGTGAGTCATTGATTACCTCTGAAGAAACCACTCACCATATAACTGAGGCATTAATAAACAGACAGACAAACAAACAAACAAGAAGGGAAATCTAGTGTTTAGTGTGAACTCCAAACTGTGGTACAATTTGACATTTAGATTACTATGTAAAAACAGAAAGAAAAATCCGAGCATTCTGATGAACACAAGCATTCTGCATGTGTTGTATATAAGCTGTTTGTACACAGAGAATGAATGACTTACGAGTTTTGACTTTTTCAAAGTGGTAACATCACATGGGACTAGATCAGATCTATATAGGAAGAATATCAAAGCAACTGATATTAAACGCTTTACAAATTGTGTGCTGCCTTCTTGCAAGAGCCAACTATTAGATTTTTAACTTGGTTGAGTGGTGTAAAGAACCACAGTGATTTGAGAGCAGTGACTGCTTCTGGACACCAATCACAGTGTTTAAACACTTTCCTCTTGATGAACAAAATGCCAATTCTTCACTGTCGATGAACAGAGATTTTCATTTTGTGATAACCAAGTCCTAATCTGACTCTTATTGAAGTTTTCCTGGCATACTGAACACTCTGTGAAGTTTCAGGATTATAGACAGCTATCATTTACTTCTATACATGATATTTCAGCTGAGCATCTGAAGGTGACTTCCAGCTGTCATGTTGAAATACCATGCTCAGAAGGAAATGCCAGAAACTTAAAATTTCATCAGATACTCTCATCTTCAAACACCAAGTCAGGTGAAGAGCTGGAGTTGCATTCGGGAGGAGCAGGGTTATAATTCTTGTCTGCAATCCAGATATAGTTTACTCTATCGGAACTTGTTCTCTGTCCGCAATATTATTTTTGTTCATGGCACAACAAAACCTTTGTAACACCCACTTCTTGTTTCGTGACTGAAACATAATACTGTATCTTCTGCCATATGCTGAATCCAAGGCAGGGACTTGACTCTCCCTTTCCCCACTTGCTGGCTATGACACACTCTTTTGTTCCATTTTTATTGTCTTTCATGTTATTTGTTATATTTCCTATGTTCTTTGCTCTCTAGACTCCTTTATTGCATTGACCTCCCCTTTGTTTAGAAAGGAGTTTTTATTTTGTACAAACATTTAATGTTGGCTAGGGATCGGGTGTCTTTAAGCTGCATGCTGGCATGGTGTTGTACATCTTTCCTGAAAATGTTTTAACACATACCATTGTATGTGTTCCCAATGGCTCTCTTCATTTTCACCTTTGCCTGCTGATAAAAGTGTTATTTATTAGATCATTGCTTTATGCATGTCTCATGCTGGCTTGGGCTCAGGCAAAAGGGAAGGGGTGAAGGAGGGGGGGGGGGTGTTCCTCTCACTGCAGGTGAGTTCTGAGAGTTCCTCATCTGCCTCTGGCCTATGTACTTACGACATTCAGTGGAATGGGATAGGGTGGCAAATACTTCTGCTCACTCACTCTCGTTGTTTATCTCAGGGATGATCTCTTACCCCTTCTACCACCAGACACGTGCACTTAATACCTGTTAAAGTGCATAAATAAAATACTCTCAATGCTGCTGACCAACAAGTACAAATGTTAACCAGGGTATTGTGTAGGACGCTGAAGTCAAATGACGAATTGAAAGTGTGTGTTAAGCTTCTTAAAATTCTCAAGCTTTTGTTTGTAACTAAATACAGTTCACTGGTGGCATCTTCCAAACTGTTATGTGCCATTTTAATTATTGCTCGAGCCCCCAGTAATGATACTACACACACTATAAATTTTAATAAAGGTTGTTGAATGCTGAAGAACATCTATTGGTATTTAGTAAATCGATCAGTTTGCTAAAATACAGCCTAATCCTAATGATCTAAAGTTCACTTGACACTAACGGGAATTTCTAAGTGTCAGATGCCACAAAATATCCAAAGTCCCGATTAGTTTAAACACAGTTAAGTCCAGTGGCACTGTTTCAGAATCAATCACCTAAATGTTGTTAAAATGGAATCAGAGTCCCGCAGCTATGATTTCACTGCAAAGCACCATTTGCTTGCAAAAACAATCACCAAAAGACAACATGCGTGAAAAACCCACATCCCTACTGTGTTCTACACTGAAAATATCCTAAGGGATTCGTCGTGAAAAGTTCTATCTTTCGTTCACACACACATGATATTCGGCTAAGTTCAACACTTCTGGAACTGCAAAAGCTATCACCAACATGTGGCGTCGAGTAACACAGGTCCGGCTTTGGCAAAGAAGCACAGAACACTCTCCTGGAGCTTTGTGTCATCTCCACTTAAATACCTTCAATCCAAAATTCCCCGAGCTACGTAACATAACTGCTTTACATTGATCACCATTTCTTTGCATAACTTTTTACATAGAAGAGCAATCTTAATTCTGTTTTCGCCGTTATATGCATACTCACATTCTCATCAAAAAACATTTTCATTGCACAGATTTGTAGCTACAATAGTTTGTCAAGAATTAATGTTTTAATGTTTTGCAATTATCTTTGCAGAGTGAGAAAATAGTTTTTGTCCATTTGTGTAACTTACAGTACTTTATAAGGCACCACTCTCCGTATGGATCTGAAGTGCCCTTTCTGATGCACTGATCAGAATTAACATATATACAAAGGGTAAACAAGTATGGGCAAAGCTATGCAAAAATTATTAAAAACAAAGACAACACAACATATCATATAGTAATTGCAGATATCGCATACTTTTTTTACGGCACCCACTGTTGTACACTGCCCTGCTGTTCATGTATCTGTCTTGTATTATTTGTTCCAATTAATTATTAGCAACAAATTAATACAGTTGGTATTTTACCAACGAAAAATTAATGCTTCAAATTATACAAGTACACCAGACCTTTAAAATGAGCAATCGCTCTACTCTGTAGCTGCATTGGGTCAAGAGGTATAAATTATTCAGTAAATCGCACATATTACAGAGTTGTTTATTTAATATCTTTTTATATAATATTCACTTACATTGTCAGCATCTCAGCTGATTCATCCCAAACTTCTCTTTCATTTGCCGTATCGTACTTTACCATACTAATTTGTGTGTGTGTGTGTAATCAACACAAATGTGGATAAAGCATTGTCCTAAAACCGTCAGCTGTAATGGGGTAAACCCGCGTTTGATGTCATGTAACTGTCAGCCTTTTGAAACTGACAGCTCCATATGGAGTGATCTGCTGCTGAGCACTCAGTCTTCCATCCTGCTCTTGCCCGCTGCCTGGCTGTGCTGGCCTTGCCGGTTGCCATGTTTGCGCCCTGTAAGCAGAGCCCATTATCAAACTTGTCTCTAAATGACAACAAATGACTCATGTCACATACTGTCTTAATTTTATGCTGCTTTTTATTTTTCATTGAATTGCTTTAAATTCATAGCATTGTCAGTGTACTGGTAAAATGAATAGCAGAAACGTTGAGTCATTGACACCCAAACACAAAACAGAATGAAACTTTGCTGCTTTCAGAAGTTATTGTCACACTGTCATCTATGTGCAATGCTAAACTTCACACCACAGGCTGTTCACTCAACAATCTCACCATGTCCGTTACTAAATGATTAACACAGATAATGTTTATTTTAAGATAAAAATTATCATCAAAGTCGCTCTTGAAATAAACTATTGCACAATGTACCGAAGTGAGAACATGAGTAGTTATGTACAGTGTCATAATGCCATATTTTCCAAAAGAGTTCTTACATTGTGTCAAAATTGACAACCAATATGTTTTAGTTTTTTCATGCAAATGAAGTGTAATGTCAACGTTTCAAAACATCAACTGAACTAACCATTGACTCAATACAGGTGTTTAGTTTAAAAAGAAAAAGAATACCACCTTAGATGAAAATCTTGGACATTTAATATCCGCAAAGACTATTCAGGGACACTGTGACACATTGTTAAAAATCGGGAGGGCCCCAAAACAGTTGGAAGATATAAAGAAGAAGCAATCAAAAAGTTTCCGTTTGAAGACAGTACAGTCTAGAGGTAGTATGCCAATCAGATAGCCGGCCGGGGTGGCTGAACGGTTCTAGGCGCTACAGTCTGGAACTGCACGACCGTTATGGTCGCAGGTTCGAATCCTGCCTCAGGCATGGATGTGAGTGCTGTCATTAGGTTAGTTAGGTTCAAGTAGTTCTAAGTTCTAAGGGACTGATGACCTCAGAAGTTAAGTCCCATAGTGCTCAGAGCCATTTGAACCAATCAGATAACATCACAATAAGTATTGAGGCAATCATTCTGCTAATGCACCATGTTGAAAATATCCATTTTGTAAAACACCATGCCCTACTGTGTGAAAAAGTCTTAAATGCCTGCTGCACATTGTCATGTGACAGGAATTGTCTATCTTCAAGGCCTTTTTTTCAGGGACTGAAGGTGTGATAATCACTTCGGGAGAAATCAGTACTATAGGGTGGGTGCTCAGGTGTCTCCCACCTGAGTTTGTGTAACTTATGTGTTAGGACATTTGCGGAACAAGGATGTACCCATTTATTTCTTAGAAATTTAACATATGTTGTCACAAATAAAAGTAAAATGAAAACTTGCAGGTCTTCCAGAAGACACTGATGCCATTTCCACTTCTGTACATTAAACAGTTTGTGAGTTTGAGAGAGTTGAATAAAATGTAAGATGTCTTGTGTGTTCTGTGCAGAATGTGGCATCTCAGTGCTGTACCACCATATGTTCCTGACATAGTAATTTTGAACAACATATAGAGCTCGACATACGGTCTGAAGCATTGCGCAACTTACCGTTTTTCTCATTAGTAAATTATTGCCTGAAATGGAAGAGGTGGGACATGCACACCCAGTTATTTATTTGCAGGTTCCATGGTTCATAATTGTGACCTTTCTGTGCTATGGAATGAGTCAGTTTTACAATTATAGCACATCTTCTCTGTAGAAAATATGGCAACATGCTGATGATTTACATAATTTCTTAAGTCTATTTACATGCATACAGCAATTTATACTTCAGTATGCTCTCTCTCTCTCTCTCTCTCTCTCTCTCTCTGTCTCTGTCTGTGTGTGTGTGTGTGTGTGTGTGTGTGTGTGTGTGTGTGTGTGTGTGGCTCTTACACTTACACTCCCTGTTGGTCTTAAAAGGCCTTGAACGTTTGTATGTAGGGATCTTGAGGGGGGGGGACAGTAATGAGGAGACCAAGATACCAAATCTTTCATCACGTTACATATGAACTACCACAGTGAAGCATATTTTCTTGTAACTTAAAACAAAACAAAAGTATTTGTGTGCATGACTCACTAAGTTACAAAGACCAAATATAGTAGAGCTCAGACCATCACTAATAACATGTAGTTACTAGATGTTAATCTTACAAACCAAAAGTTGCTTCTCCAGAAAGTAAAAGACTGGATATAGGAAGTAAGCGGTAATTTCAGGAGTGAGTGGAAGCAGTTGGGAATCTTAGACTGAGAAAGTGATAGCAGGGCAGATGAAAAGAAATAAAATGATTGTATAGGAATATTGGGTGGGAGACACAGTCTGAGGTTGAGGTTGATTGGCCGCCTAGTGCAAGACTATCTTATTAACACCACTTCAGCTACTTGTGCATCAATGAAGTTGAGATGAAAGGACAACACAAATACCCAGTCCGCGAGTGAAGAAAATCTCTGACCCAGTCGGGAATCTGGTAAGGGACACTGCAATGTAGGTGCAGTGATTTTGACCACTAAACGACAAGCTACGCTGCCATGTAGAGATGGTGACATTAATCAGTAGACCATGAGATGTGGACAGTAGGGCATGAATGTAAAAGTATATATTACAGTAGTGCTGTTAATACTACCATAAACTGTGTATCATCAATTATAGTTTCTCGAGGTTTCTTGAACTTGTATGGTACATACGGCAGGGCTATCAAAGAAACGGTGCAAAGAGAACATGAAACTTAAGAGTTTCATTGGAAATGGTTGGTTACTTTTACTAACTACATTCAAAAGTGACATATGAGCATATTAGCAAAGGCAAAGAAAGGATTTAAAGAAGAATGCAATGTACCAGGTGTTTAAAATTAAACCGACAGTGTTGCCAGTGCTGTGGTGCAGGCTGTATACATCGCAGTATGCTGAAATGTCGTACTTATTTTCATTAATTGGTGCACTCATGGAACATAATGAGAAAAGGAATAGTTCCACTTTCTGCCACCAGTTGAAAATATTCCACTTTAAACAGTCAGAATGTGATGTGGGTGCAGGAAAAGGGGAGGAATAATCACACACATGATAACAATGGTTCTGGCACGTTTATTTGGATGTGGTCACAAGTTACAACGTGTGTTCTGTATGGTCTCCAGATGTGGCTGCATACTGTATCAATAATATTACACTGTCTACAGTTGCTCACAGCATAACCGGTGTAATCAGAGTGATATGTCATCATATGCTGTTCTTCAGATCAGATAGACCAATCCCCAACATATCCCCACAACCAAAAGTCACATGGATTTAGGTCAGGGGATCTGGAAGGCCACAAATCTTGAAATTACCTAGAGGTGATACAGTTGTCACCTAGGGTTTCTTGAAGCAAATCTTTCACCTGGCGTGCGACATGTGGTGTCACCCCATCCTGTATGAAAATAGTGGTGTAGACACAATTGTTTTCTTGCAAAGCTGGACTCACGTGTTTCATGAGGAGGTTCTTATAATGTGCTGTTGTCACTGTACACCTAACAGGCCTGTGAGGTGTCATCTCAGTGAAGGAAAACGGACTGAGAATGAAGGAGGTTGTGAAACTACACCACACAGTCACTTAAGCGTATTGCACAAGTTACAACATGTCTTCCACGTGATCTCCTGAGTCAGCAACATGCTGCATCCATAACGTGGCATCAACAGTTGCTCACAGCATATCCAGTGCAATCAGATGGATGTTGGTGCACAAAATGTGGTGGAGTAGAACCCCATATGCAACAGTTCTGTGGATTCACACAGCACTGTGCAGAGTAAAATGTGCCCTGTTTGTCCAAAGAACATTCTCCAGCCAAGTCATTAATTCCGAGTGTGCTAAAAAACGAAGGGAAAAGTCGCAGCGTGTAGCCTACATTTGAGCTTCATTTGGTGCACATTCTGAATCTTGTAGGGATGACAGTGTACAATGCTCCACAAAATCTTTTGAGAGAGACGATTCCTGTGACACAGCTGGAGCACTAGTTGCAAAATTTGAAGCATGGGCTGCGCAGTTGGCTATAGCTGCAGCAACTTCATCATCAACTGCCATGGGAATGGGCCGCCTCCCTCTCCCTGCTGCACCACGTAATTGACCGGCTTCTTCAAATGAACATGGGGGCCGTTCACAGTTGTTTCTGTCAGCAATATTTGTGCAGTATATTGCTGCTATTGTTGTCAATGTGATAAAACAATTTTACCAGCACTGCATGGTTTTCTCAATAGCCATAGCATTTCGTTCAGAAAACTTCAGCCTTCCAAACCCCTTACACCAGCAGTCACTTCACGAAAGAAATCAACACACGTGCCAAGTAACAAACAACATACTTACATCAAAACAGGAAACACCTCACATTCTGACTGCTTTCAGCACCATATTTTCACCTGGTAGCAGGAAATGGAACTGTTATTTCTTACTTCATACTCAGCAAGCCCACTGATTAATGAACATAACTATGATGTTTCAGTGTGTACAGCCTGCACTACAGCACTTGGAACATTGTCAGTGTAATTATAACCACCCAGTATTTCACTCCTTTCTGTGTCTGAGCTTGATTCACCAGATAAGTGCAGGTCAGTTTTGCTTCTAGTATTGTACTAAATAATATTTGAGAATTTTTCTATTAGTCTAAAACTCAAATGAATTGCTGACAGCATATTTCTTAAATAAATATACTGTGAGGCTTTGTTTAATATCCCTGCCTCCTTAGTTAGATGCATAAAGGTGTGTGTGTGTGTGTGTGTGTGTGTGTGTGTGTGTGTGTGTGTGTGTGTGTGTGCGCGCGCACGTGCGCGCGAGCGTGCGTGTGTGTAGAACTTTCTACACTGCTTATTATCCTTTGCTGATTCACTATGTTAGTCAGAGATGCACTATTTTTTCAGAGTCCAAAACTTGAAGAGTTTGTTTGTATAAAACATAATTTACTATTTTTTCCTCATTTGACACTTGTTTGCTTGGCTTGGCAAAATAACTTGTGTCATGTGCTGGAAGGACCAGTACTGCTTCACAATAGGGTCCTTGATCAAACTTGGAATGTTTGCATACAGATAATGTGATATCCCGCAGACAGCTATGTAAAAAAGCCTTATTGTAATTTTGTGATCAGGTTGCCTAATAGGAACTGAACCAGGCATGTTGTTTATTCAATTAAAACATAATTTCTCTAATAGAATATTGATTGAAATAATGAAATTCTACAGCAGAACAACTCAGTAGATGTTATCTAATCATTTGAAAATATTATCTGCCTATTAAAAGTATATATTTTAGATGCCTGTGGTGGATGACCTCTTTAGCGGCAGGGTCACCTCTTGCCATGACCTTTGGCAAAACCATGGCAGTGTTGACATTTTACTCAGTAGCGATTAAAAATACTGACTTTACTGCAGTGTAGTTGAAACTTTCTTTTAAACCTTGTGCTGGACCGGGACTTGAATCCAGAACATTTGCTTTTCACGGGCAGCCTACTGTAATATACAGGCATGACTCATGAGAGGAGAGGGGTAATGGAAGTAAAGCTGTGAGGTTGGGTTGAGAGTCCTGCCTTGATAACTAAGTAGAGCATTTACCAGCAAAAGGCAAACATTCCGGGTGCGAACCTTGATCCTGACTACTGGTTTGATGTGCAAGGAAGTTCGAAATGAGCGCACATAACGTTTCATAGTGAAAATACGTTCTGGTGTGTGTAGTTGCCTTCATATTTTTGAAATATAATTGTAATTTAATTATATTATTAAAAAGGATAGTTGCTACCCGCCAAATAGTGGAGATGCTGAGTCATAGATAGGTACATAAAAATGCCGTATTGTAATCTGTCTGGGAGAAAGTTGGTGTTGTGGTATTCAATCTGCAGACTGGTTTGGTGCAGGCTGCTGTGCTAGTCTCTTCATCTCTGAATGACGTAACAACTTAGATCCATTTGAACTTGATTACTCTATTCAAGCCTTTGTCTCCCTGTACAATTTTTCCATACCTCAGGATCTGAACTATCACTGATCCCTTCTTTTAGCCAGAATGTGCCTTAACTTTCATTTTTCCCCATTCAGCTCAGTACCTCCATATTTGTTATTCAATATTCCCATCTAATTTTCATCATTCTTCTGTAGACCACATTTTAAATTTTCCATACCTTTCTTGTCTGAATGGTTTATTGAAAATGTTTCACTTCTGTACAAGGCCACATTCTACACAACCATCTTCTGAAAAGGTTCCTGACACTTAAAATTAATATTCGATGTTGAGAAAGTTCTCTCTTTCAGCAACGATATTCCTGTTATTGCTAATCTGAATTTTACAACCTCTCTACTTCGGCCAGTATCTGTTATTTTGCCTGGCCACACACCAAACCATATCTGCTATTTTTAGTGTCTCATTTCATAATTTAATATCCTCAGGAACACTTTATTTAATTCGACTACATTCCATCACCTTTGTTTTACTTTTGTCAATGTTCATCTTACCTCTTTTCAGGGCACAATTCATTACATTCAACTGCTTTTCCAAGTCCGTTGTCATCTTTAATAGAATTATAATATCAGCAGCAAATCTAAGAACTATAACTTCTCTGAGAACATTATCTCCCCATCCAAAATTTCTGCTTGCTTATCCTTTACAGCTTGCTCGATATACATATAGAATAACATCAGGAGTAAGGTACCAGCTTGAGTCACTCTGTTTTCAATTAGTAATTTCCTTTCATCTCCTTTGACTCTTTGTACCTGCAGTCTGGTTTCTGTACAAGTTGCATAGCACTTTTCACTCCTTGTATTTTTTCCCTGCTACCTCCAAATTTTCAAAATGTGTTTTCCTGTCGACATTCTCAAAAACTTTCTCAAAATCTGTAAACTCTATAATTGCAAGTTTGCTTTACCTTAACGTGTCCTTTAATATAAATCGTAGGATCAATATTGCCTGGCATGTTCCATCATTTCTCCAGACCCCAAAATGATTTTCCCCAACAAGTTTTTCCATTCTTGTGTGAACAATTCATGTTAATATTAGTCCAGTAATATTGTATATGAAGGTAGTATCTGTTCTCGAAAGAACAGTTACCATTAATGACCATGCAGCTTTTGTTAGAATGAAATGATAATTAAATGGTCACCCTAGCTGCAAAGAGGCGTTGATATACTTCATAGGGGACATGTTGAAAATGTGTGCCCTGACCGGGACTCGAACCCGGGATCTCCTGCTTACAAGGCAGACGCTCCATCCATCTGAGCCACTGGAGGCACAGAGGATAGAGCACTTTCAGGGATTTATCCCTTGCCCGCTCCCCGTGAGACTCACATTTCCAACATGTCCACACCACTACATTCGTAGTGCGCCTAATAGATGTTTGCACATCATACTCATTACTCGTGGCAGATTAATCTACCAAGTCCCGTAAGAGTTTGGGCATAGCGTGTGCATTCGCACATGAAGGTCAATGGCTGGGAAGCCATATTTTAACTATCGGTGACACAGATGGATAGAGCGTGTGCCATGTAAGCAGGAGATCCCATGTTCGAGTCCCGGTCGGGGCATACACTTTCAACATGTCGTCTATGAAGTATATCAACGCCTCTTTGTAGCTAGGGTGTCCATTTAATTATCATTTCATTCCAGTAATATTCACACCTGTCAGTACATGCTTTCTTTAGAATTGGAACTATTACATTTTTCCTGAAATCTGAGGATATTTCACCTGTAACAATATTGTTAAAAGGAAGGCTGCCACTCGCCATATAGCGGAGACGCTGAATCGCAGCTAGGCATAAAAAAGGACTATCACAAATAAACTTTTGGCCACAAGGCCTTTGTCAAAAATAGATGTCACACACTCCATGACTCCTGTCTCTGGCAACTGAAGCCACACTGCGAGCAGCAGCACCAGTTTATGAGGGGAGTTGCAACTGGGTGGGGATAAGGAGGAGGCTGGGACGAGGAGGAGGAGGGAGAGTAGGGGACAAGTGGGAGACAGTGAAATGCTGCTGGGGAGCACGCAGGGACGAGTTGGAGAGAGGGTAGGGCAGCTATGTGCAGTCAGGCAGTCAGGAGGTTAGATGGAGCGCTAGGGAGAGACCGGGGGGGGGGGGGGGGTTAGGTAGCAGGAAACGAAAGAAGTAAAATGACTGAGGACTGATTGCAATGGTGGAATGAGGGCTGTGTAGTGCTGGAATGGGAACAGGGAAGTGGCTGGATGGGTGAGGGAATGACTAATGAAGGTTGACGCCAGGAGGGTTACGTGAATGTAGGATAAATTGCGGGGAAAGTTCCCACCTGTACAATTCATAAAAGCTGATGTTGTGATCCCAGAAAACCAGCAGGATCTCCAGGCACTCCTCAAATCCTTAGCCCATCCCAAAACCTCTCCCTGGACTCCCATCTCTCTGCTCACCCCTACCACACCCCGCACTCGTACCTTCTGCATGCTTCCTAAAGTCCACAAATCCAACCACCCAGGATGCCCCATTGTGGCTGGTTACTGTGCCACCACTGAGAGAATCTCTGCTCTCATAGATCATTTGGCACCGGCTGTGAAGCAGTCATTGAAATGAAGGTTTTCATGTTGGGCAGCGTGCTCAGCAACAGGGTGGTCCACTTGTTTCTTGGCCATAGTTGGCCAGTGGTCATTCATGCAGACAGACAGCTTGTTGGTTGTCATAACCACATAGAATGCAGCACAGTGGTTGTAGCTTAGCTTGTAGATCATGTGACTGGTTTCACAAATAGCCCTGCCTTTGATGGGATAGATGATGTTTGTGACCGGACAGGAGCAGGTGGTGGTGGGGTGATGTATGGGACAGGTCTTGGTCTTGCATCTGTCTGCTGCTCGTGGTCTCGCAGTAGCATTTTCGCTTCCTGAGCACGGGGTCCCGGTTTCAATTCCCAGCGGGGTCAGGGATTTTCACCTGCCTCGAGATGACTGGGTGTTTGTGTTGTCTTCATCGTTTCATCATCATTCATGAAAGTGGGGAGGTTGGGCTGAGCAAAGCTTGGGAATTTGTACAGGCACTGATAACCTCGCAGTTGAGTGCCCCACAAACCAGACATCATCATCATCATGTCTTGCATCTAGGTCCATTACAGGGATATGAGCCATGAGGTAAGGGATTATGAGCAGGGGTTATGTAGGGATGGAAGAGTATACTGTGTAGGTTCAGTGGATTGTGGAATACCACAGTGAGAGGGGTGGGCAGGATGGTGGGGGGGGGGGGGGGGACATTTCAGGGCATGACGAGAGGTAGTCAGAACCCTGGCAGAGAATTTAGTTCAGTTGCTCCAGTCCTGGGTGGTACAGAGTAAATGAGGAGAAAGCTTCTCTGTGGCCGGACAAAGAGACTTCAGGAGGTGGTGGTGGTGGTAGACTGGAAAGACAAGGCACGGGAGATTTGTTTTAGTACAAGATTGGTAGAATAATTACAGTCTGTGAAGATTTCAGTGAGACCATCTGCATATTTTGAGATGGACTGCTCGTCACTGCAGATAATGCAAGTTATTGATACTAATACGACGAGTGCAATGTCAGCAGATGCGGCTTTGATCGCACACACAGACATGACACAATCCATAATTCAGTGAGTGTGGTGGGCAGGGCTTGCTCCCAAACACAGTAGCACAAGCTTTAGATTTAGTTGGAGGCCACTGATGTACTGTGGCTGTTTTCCGGTGGTACCTGCCCCCTGTTCTGTCAGTGCAAGTGAAAGCTGCATTGCAGACAAGACACTTATCTCACACGTGAATGGCACAGTTACTAGCTGCACTGGCATCTCAAAGGCTTCTTCAAGCACAGCTGTTGTCAGTGAAAGTCTGACATTCCTGAAGGGGTTAATCTGGGCCTGGAACCAGACAGATATGGCGGTGGACGTCACCACGAGGGGACAACCTGACACAGTCGCATCCACAAGGAAACACCCAAGCGGCGTCTTCCGAGGTGACCTCCACAAAAAAGCCGCTGCCTCTAAAAGTAAGGTGCACACGAAGAACAAATCTGCTGCCTTGGGCATGAAGGCTGCCAAAGGTGACCTCCCCACCGAGGACAGTTTCCAAGTCCCAAGTAGGAAGCACACTGCCAGGGCAGCTGCGCTCACACTGGCACAGCCATTACTGACTGCAAACAGCTGTGTCACGTTCACTGACATGCCAACCGATGAGGTCAGTGCACAATCGAGTAGATCAAAGATGGCCGCACCTCCTCCCACTGTTACACAATGGTCGAGTGATTTTAAGAGCTTTCAACAGCTCTTAAATAGTACAGCGCAGTCTTAAGTCATCTGTCGTGATTAAGGGGAGTTAGAATGGAAAGCAATTTTTTTCATGTTTTCGGATTTTTATCTCATTATAAAATTTGCAATTTTCCGAATTTTATATATATACGTTACTGGCCATTAAAATTGCAGCACCAAGAAGAAATGCAGATGATAAACAGGTGTTCATTGGACAAATATATTATACTAGAACTGACATGTGATTACATTTTCACGCAATTTGGGTGCATAGATCCTGAGAAATCAGTACCCAGAACAACCACTTCTAGCGTAATAACGGCCTGAGCATCATCGAGTCAAACAGAGCTTGGATGGTGTGTACAGGTGCAGCTGCCCATGCAGCTTCAACGCGATACCACAGTTCATCAAGAGTAATGACTGGCGTATTGTGACAAGCCAGTTGCTTGGCCACCATTGACCAGACGTTTTCAGTTGGTGAGAGACCTGAAGAATGTGCTGGCCAGGCAGCAGTCGAACTTTTTCTGTATCCAGAAAGGCTCGTACAGGACCTGCAACATGTGGATGTGCATTATCCTGCTGAAATATAGGGTTTTGCAGGGATCAAATGAAGGGTAGAGCCACAGGTCATAACACATCTGAAATGTAACGTCCACTGTTCAGAGTGCCGTCAATGGGAACAAGAGGTGACAGAGACGTGTAACCAATGGCACCCCATACCATCATGCTGGGTGATACGCCAGTATGGCGATGACGAATACACTCTTCCAATGTGCGTTCACCACGATGTCGCCAAACACGGATACGACCATCGTGATGCTGTAAACAGAACCTGGGTCATCCAGAAAAATGATGTTTTGCCATTCGTGCACCCAGGTTCGTCTTTGAGTACACCATCGCAGGCACCGCTGTCTGTGATGCAGCGTCAAGGCTAACCACAGTCACGGTCTCTGAGCTGATAGTCCATGCTGCTACAAATGTCGTCGGACTGTTCGTGCAGATGGTGGTTGTCTTGCAAACGTCACCATCTGTTGCCTCAGGGATCAAGACGTGATCCAGTGAAATTTTTTTAAGTGCTTTATCTGAAAACTACCTTGAGCAGTTAAACAGAGAACCGACTTGTGGCGATAACATATTAGACCTTCTGGTGACAAACAGACCCGAACTATTTGAAACAGTTAACGCAGAACAGGGAGTCAGCGATCATAAAGCGGTTACTGCATCGATGATTTCAGCCGTAAATAGAAATATTAAAAAAGGTAGAAAGATTTTGCGGTTTAGCAAAAGTGACAAAAAGCAGATTACAGAGTACCTGACAGCTCAACACAAAAGCTTTGTCTCAAGTACAGATAGTTGAGGATCAGTGGAAAAAGTTCAAAACCTTCGTACAATAAGCGTTAGATCAGTATGTGCCAAGCAAGATCGTAAGAGATGGAAAAGAGCCACCGTGGTACAACAACCGAGTTAGAAAACTGCTGCGGAAGCAAAGGGAACTTCACAGCAAACATAAACATAGCCAAAGCCTTGCAGACAAACAAAAATTACGCGAAGCGAAATGTAGTGTGAGGAGGGCTATGCGAGAGGCGTTCAATGAATTCTAAAGTAAAGTTCTATGTACTGACTTGGCAGAAAATCCCAAGAAATTTTGGTCTTATGTCAAAGCGGTAGGTGGATCAAAACAAAATGTCCAGACACTCTGTGACCAAAATGGTGCTGAAACAGAGGATGACAGACTAAAGGCCGAAATACTAAATGTCTTTTTCCAAAACTGTTTCACAGAGGAAGACTGCACTGTAGTTCCTTCTCTAGATTGTCGCACAGATGACAAAATGGTAGATATCGAAATAAACGACAGAGGGATAGAGAAACAATTAAAATCGCTCAAAAGAGGAAAGGCCGCTGGACCTGATGGGATACCAGTTCGATTTTACACAAAGTACGCGAAGGAACTTGCCCCCCTTCTTGCAGCAGTGTACCGTAGGTCTCTAGAAGAGCGTAGTGTTCCAAAGGATTGGAAAAGGGCACAGGTCATCCCCGTTTTCAAGAAGGGACGTCGAACAGATGTGCAGAACTATAGACCTATATCTCTAACGTCGATCAGTTGTATAATTTTGGAACACATATTATGTTCGAGTATAATGACTTTTCTGGAGACTAGAAATCTACTCTGTAAGAATCAGCATGGGTTTCGAAAAAGATGGTCGTGGGAAACCCAGCTCGCGCTATTCGTCCACGAGACTCGGAGGGCCATAGACACGGGTTCACAGGTAGATGCCGTGTTTCTTGACTTCCGCAAGGCGTTTGATACAGTTCCCCACAGTCGTTTAATGAACAAAGTAAGAGCATATGGACTATCAGACCAATTGTGTGATTGGATTGAAGAGTTCCTAGATAACAGAACGCAGGATGTCATTCTCAGTGGAGAGAAGTCTTCGGAAGTAAGAGTGATTTCAGGTGTGCCGCATGGGAGTGTCATAGGACCGTTGCTATTCACAATATACATAAATGACCTTGTGGATGACATCGGAAGTTCACTGAGGCTTTTTGCAGATGATGCTGTGGTGTATCGAGAGGTTGTAACAATGGAAAATTGTACTGAAATGCAGGAGGATCTGCAGCGAATTGACGCATGGTGCGGGGAATGGCAATTGAATCTCAATGTAGGCAAGTGTAATGTGCTGCGAATACATAGGAAGATAGATCCCTTATTATTTAGCTACAAAATAGCGGGTCAGCAACTGGAAGCAGTTAATTCCATAAATTATCTGGGAGTACGTATTAGGAGTGATTTAAAATGGAATGATCATATAAAGTTGATCGTCGGTAAAGCAGATGCCAGACAGATTCATTGGAAGAATCCTAAGGAAATGCAATCCGAAAACAAAGGAAGTAGGTTACAGTACACTTGTTCACCCACTGCGTGAATACTGCTCAGCAGTGTGGGATCCGTACCAGATAGGGTTGATAGAAGAGATAGAGAAGATCCAACAGAAAGCAGCGTGCTTCATTACAGGATCATTCAGTAATCGCGAAAGCGTTACGGAGATGATAGATAAACTCCAGTGGAAGACTCTGCAGGAGAGACACTCGGTAGAGATGGGGGATCCGCTCCTGAACTGATTCATAGAGTTGAATCTTTCAAAGGAGTGAACAATCAGTGATTCAGAAAAAAAGAACGGTGGCTCCAAACGTTTCCCACAGCAGAGAGAGAGAGAGAGAGAGAGAGAGAGAGAGAGAGAGAGAGAGACGGAGCATATCAGCGGCACCTCTGCTGGTCAGAGCACACTGCACGCCACACAACACAGCCAGCGCCGGCGTCTCCACTGCTTCTACCTTGGCTGCCTGCATTGTGCAGTGCCCCATTGGATTTTGTGTTTCACATATGCCGTGCCGTCTCTGTGCTTCCTCTGCCGCGTGCAGTGTCTGGCGCAGCTTAACTTAGCATCGCAGTCCGTCGGCTATCGTTTCAGTCGCACGTCCTGCCCTCTGGGCAGTTGATGCGAGCAACAGGACAGAGAGCCTCCTAGTGGAGAACGTAAGAACTGCTTGCAACAACCTGCTCGCAAGAGAACGGATGATTTGTCTCAGAGTGGGTGACTGGTGACCGTTCACCGCTCCCCCCACCCTCGGAACTCGCCCGCTCAACGCTCATCCCACCGTTCTCGACTCTAGCCAGAGCGTTGAGCAAAGCAACTCAGGTCTCACTCTGGTCTCTGCGGTCTTAGCTCACGCAGTAATACAGCTTGCGGCTCGACCTGCTTGACTCAGCGCCTCTGCAACGGAGTTTGTCTCTATTGGATATTGTTCTTCGTAGTAATACCGCTATGTATATTACATTATTATGTTATGTATACATCATTTGTTTTTATTTTATTTTTATTTATTTAAACTGATCAGATTAGATTCCTGAAGACTCCTCTTACTAGAGGATTTTTAATATGGACACTACAATTTACACTTTCATTACGAGCGAACCGATAAACGTATCGCAAAATGTGATACACCAATATTTTCCTTGTTTTATTCTGCGTAAGGCTATATGCAGCACTTTAGTCTTACAGTCAAATTTTTTTTTTTTTTTTTTTTTTTTTTTTCCTTATTCTGGTACGGATTTTGCAATTTTAGGTGTCTTTGGAAGGAAACGTTCACTTTAAAAATATATGGCTTGCGATGTATTTGTACGAGGTTAATGAAATTTTAATACATTATAGCCAAATATATTGTTAATGTAAATCTCAAGTTACAACGTTTTCCGATCACCCAAAAAACCACGATGGTGCAAAATAAATCAATAATCAAAAACTTTGCAATATCGTGGAAATTTCAATAAACAATACAAAATTCTTACTCATTATCTGTGTTACTTCAAAATAGGATCAAATAAGATCAAAATACAGGTATAGTACTGGAATAAACCAAGTTTAAATGGCAATGTGCCTTCCATTTATTTTCTATTGTGAATGAGTGGTGAGTCATGGAAAAGAGCTAGCTCATTTCAGGGAGTGAACGGTTCTGATCTGATCTCTGAAAAGAACAGTTTTGCCCATCTCTAACACTCAGTAGCTCAATACGGGCTTTTGTTGAAGTTTCGAGAACATACCTTCACTGAAGAGTCAAGCAGTATATTGTTCCCTCCTACGTATATCTCACGAAGAGACCATAAGGCAGTGATGCTTCTAATGATGGCAACTTTGATAGGGTGAAAGTGCTACAGCATATGGGAAATAATCATGAAGCAAACTGCATCAGACAACTTGAACAGATGGACAAGGTTCGCATTGATAAAGCAGAGTATGCAACACAGTTGGCTTCAAAGGAGTCCAGAAAGAAGAAAAGAAAAAAGACTTGGAAAAAGAACAAGTGGATGATGTACAGTATGGTGCAAGGTGCTTGTGAGTGACTAAAAATAAAAAAAAAATTAAGCATATATTAAGTGAGTTGCAGTCTTCCGAAACTTTAGAATTTCCTGAAAATTTACATTTTCTGGCGCATTTTTCCATAAATCTCAGAAACAACTTCGAGTAGAGTATTCAAATTTTCAGGGAGTAATAACATACATATTCTGAGTCTACTGAACTAAAAGAAGAACATAATGTTGTGTATAATTAAAATTATTTAGGATAATTTACAAAAAAAGTAAACAAAATTTTAACCATATAATTAAAAAAATTTATTTCCAAAAGCAGTGGCTTGAAATGCAGTTATTGTAGTTCAGTGGACTCATAACATACAGTTTAATATCCTGTTAAGTTTCATGTCAATGGCTACAGTGGTTCCTGAAAAACAGGGAAGCCACGTCACTAAATTTAACATTGTCGGGTTAGGGCGTTCCAACTCCCCTTAAAACAGCATGCCACGACACTTTCAAACTAATAGTAAAATCTCGTGAGGATTACGATGCAGTTATGGGTGTGGCAAAGACCCAACATCTTGTCATATTATACCTACTCACCTGAACCGCTCAAGCTGCTCACGATAGTCTTTTGCTAGCTACCTTTTTCAAATGGACCCAGCCCACCTCAAGGAGGAGCTGGAAGAATTAGGTTTCAGTGTCCAAGTGGTTTCCCTCGTGAAAATGCACTACACCAATAAACAGACCCCACCGTTTATGGTTATCCTGATTGATAATGTAGAAAACATGAAAGTATTCCAGCTGAAAAGAATCGCAAGTGTCAATGGAATACAGGTCAAAAAGTTTTGCATCAAGGGTCAGAGGGTACATTGTTTTCGGTGCCAGGGCCTAAATCATGTAACTATATTCTGCACTATGCTGCCCAAATGTGTAAAATGCGCTGGGCAGCATGAAAGTCGTGAGGGCAAAGCAAAGCCAGAGGAAACATCCCAGTGCTGCATGTTGCTCGCTACCGCAGGTGTGACAACTTCCTAAAGGCAGACACTAAGCAGCGTGCCAATAACAACCTGGCCTGACCAGTTAGTCTTGGCCTTAGTTTTAGTAATGTCATGAGGGGAAAGGGTATCGCAAGCCCCTTGCCCGCTCCCCCTTTCTCAGGCTGTACCAGTGCAGCCTCTTGTGGAAAATGATGCAAATGGTCACTGCCCACATGCTGATGTAAATCACGCCGGCCAGTGGGCTGAAATGATCAACCCAGTCTTCTCCGCAAAGTAAGTTGTTTGTGGGCGCAGACCAAATAGGGAACACCTGGCTGCCTCCAGTACTACTGAAGTCTCCAACGGGCACGGACCGAATAGAGAACACCCGCCTGACCAACAGGCCATGGTAGATGTTTGCTGGAATGGACCAGAGAGGGAAATGCCCACGAAACGTAAACACCTCCGCGAATGAGGACACTGATGCAAACTACGATGACTTAAGAGATGAGCTCCGCTCTCTCATTAAAACAGTCAAAAGAGTTGCTCCAGGCTTTTCCCACTGTCCTTGTGACAGCAGTGCAGATATATATAAGTACTGCATCCACCTGACTGCTTTGATCCAACACTTTCAGTATGTCATGTGAGAAAAGTGAGAGTTGGGTTTTACGTGATTGATCTTTTCAGAAGCCATGGCGATTGATATGGAGGAGGTCATTCTGTTCACAATACCTCATTATATATGAGCTTGCAATATGTTCTAAAATTCTGCAACAAAACAGTGTCAATGATATTGGATGGTAGTTTTTTTGTATCAATTCTACTACCCTTTTTGTGGATGGGTGTTACCAGGGCTTTCTTCCAACTACTAGGCACAGTTTTTTGTTTGAGGGATCTATAACAGATTATAGTTAGAAGAGAAGTTAACTCAGCCACAAATTCAGCACAGAATACGGTAGGGAGTCCATTTGGCCTTGGAGCTTTGTTCAATTATAATGATTTCAGCTGTTTCTCGGTACTACTGACACTAATACTTATTTCACTAATCTTTCCAGTGGTATGGGGATTAAATTGGGGCAAATCTCCTGAATTTCCTTCGTAAAGGAATATTTGAAAACAGTGTTAAGCATTTCAACTTTGCTTTGCTATCCTCAATTTCAGTTCCTGTCTCATTCATTAGTGACTGGACACTAACTTTGGTGCCCCCAGCACCCTTTACATGCAACCAGAATTTCTTTGGGTTTTGTGAAAGGTCATAGTTTCTTTGGGTTTGCTGAAAGATCATTCCCGGCGGGGTCAGGGATTTTCTCTGCCTCGTGATGGCTGGGTGTTGTGTGATGTCCTTAGGTTAGTTAGGTTTAAGTAGTTCTAAGTTCTAGGGGACTGATGACCATAGATGTTAAGTCCCATAGTGCAGAGCCATTTGAACCATTTTTTGAAAGATCATTTGACAATGATCTGCTACAGTACTCATTGAAGGCTTGCTCTCATGACAGCCAAACACTTTTCATTCAGCATCTCTCTATCTACTCTTCATAGTGACTGTATACCATGGAGGGCCCCTCCCATTTTGAACTGTTCTACTGGATACATATCTCTTCATTGTGTGGTAAATTATTCCTTTAAAATTAAGCCATAGTTCCTCTACAAGCTCCTGCAATGTGGTAAAAGTTTAAACTTCCTCATTGAGATATGACACTGCCGATTTTTTTGTGTAGTTTACTGAACATAGATATCTTTTTTCTTGTTTTATTTGTTCTTTGGTAATCATTGTTGCCACAACTACTTCATGTTCACTGATGTTTCAATGTGGACATCCTCAGAGAGTCAGGTCTATTTGTTGCCATAAGTACCACTCTATTTTCACCTTGAGTGGGGTTCTGCACTCTCTGGTCTAGGTAGTCTCCAGAGAAGGCATCTGGTTTAGAAAGCTGTGTCCTGGCATTATATAACCAAATTGAAACTTTCCAAAGTCTCCAAGTCTTTTCCACATACACAGTCTTACATCATTCTCAAACCAAGTGGTAGCAATGATTGTTAAGTCTATGCAAAATTCTACCAGATGGCTTCCTCTATTCATTCCTCTCCCAGTCTGTATTTTCCTACTATTTTTCGTTCCTTTTTGAACAAGGAAATTCCAGTCCCCCTTCACAAATTTTTCTGTTCTTAAATTATCTGTTTTTTAATCTCGTCACACAATGTTACTGTTTCTTTATCATTTGTGGAGGATATAGTAGGCAAAACTGATACCTGACAGTTACAGTGAGGTTGGCATGACTGGCACATCTCCCTCAACCATTCACCTAACGCTGTTTTATATATGTTTCTGTGACAGTGCCTCATTGTTATCACAGTTTTATATGGCTGTTGTTTTCGCCTGAATGTGTTTGTATTGTGCAGCTGAAAGGTGGCAACAGCTCTGCCAGCTGTTAGGAATCTTCGTTAGCTGACTCCACTAGAGGCATATAAATGTTCGTACTATTGTGATGGCTTTTTGTCTACCTTGTCTGTGGTAATGCAGTCAGTATATTGTTCACAGTAACTCAATCATATATCTATTTTCTTATTCATTATTAGACCTACTCTTGCATTACCCCTATTTGATTTTGTATTCATAACTCATCTGACCAGAAGTCCTGTTCTTCCTGCCACCACAATTCTCAAATTTCCTATTTATCAGACTTCAACCTATCAGTTTCCCTTTCTACATGCCCAGTTAAGGGTTTTGACATTCCAGCCTCCAACTTGTAGAGAGCCAGTTTTATTTCTCCTGATGACTACATCATCCTCAGTAGTCCTGCCTGAAGATCTGAATGGGGGAATATTTTACCCCCAGAATATTTCGCCTAAGAGGATGCCATCATCCGTAAGCTGTACAGTAGAGCTGCATTTGTGTGAAAAAATAACAGCTGTAGTTTCCCCTTGTTTTGCAGCCTCTTGCAATAACAATATGTTGACTGAATGTTACAAAGTCTGATCAGTAAGTCCTTCAGTCTGTTGCCCCATGCTTCTGCTGAGAAGGTTACAGCCCCTCTATGTGAACGACACGTTTCTCTGGCATATACCCCACCATTGTGGTGGGCTACCTGTATCATTGAGGCATGCAAGCCTCCCCACCTTGGCAAGGTCCATTATTTATGGGGATTCTGGGAAAATATCCACCATTATTTTGTATTTCACATGTGACTATGTAACTTCCATATTATGGGGATAACATTCTAGTTTTTCATTGGTAAACAAATGAATGAACATAAGGTCAGGTGTCTAGTGATTTTGTAAATAAAATTTTGTGCCTCCATGATTGACGCAAAATTCTAAGTAGTTTTGCTGTTATGTAAAGTCAATAAATGAATCACTAATCTGTACAATTATTTTGTGATATTACTGGGACTGGAACAGGGGTGGCACAGAGAAAGCAAAAATACTAAATTTAATCTTTAGATATTGTTTCACTCTGGAAGATTGTAGTACGGTTCGTAGGATTGCCAAAAAGACGGACATTGAGATAAATGATCGAGGAAAAACTACTAAAATCATTTGACAGGTGTTAGACAACTTGATCTGATAGGATACATGTTCTGTTTGTATAGTTTATTAGAAAGAATTTCCTTCCCTTCTAGGAGTAGTTAATCGTTAAACACTAACCCAGGGAAGCATTCCAAGCAGTTGGTATAAAGAGCAGATTGTCTCCGTTTTCAAGAAGGATAATTAGGTGGATACACAAAACTATAAACATATATTGTGGACTTCAGTCTGTTGTAGAAATATGGAAAACATTTTTTGTACATGTATTACACCTTTTTGGAGACCAAAAATCACATCTGTAGTATTCTATGAATGGTAATTGTGTGAAATGTGGGTCACTTCGTTCAATCAGTAACATGTTCCTTGACTTCTCCAAGGCATTTGATGTACTTCCACATTTTTTCCTAGTGAAAAAAATGTGAAATAATGGGGTACGAGATTTAGGATTTGTAAGTTGATAGAACTCAACTTGTGGATCTTAAAAGGGCAAAATTGTCAGATGTGAAAATAGATTAAGGTGTACTCCAACGAAGTTTTACTGGATTGTTGCTATTTATAACATATGTAAATGACAGATAATTGTAGGGATTCTCTCTCTCTCTCTCTCTCTCTCTCTCTCTCTCTCTCTCTGTGTGTGTGTGTGTGTGTGTGTGTGTGTGTGTGTGTGATGAAGATTTTTAACGTTTTTGTTTAATTGTTTAGTTTTCTGTGTGTGTGAGGG